>NC_056618.1:1653401-1902938 GCF_018340385.1 Cyprinus carpio | reverse complement strand
CACGAGTCCGACTCTCTAACCATTAGGCACGAACTCCACAATTCTTAACGATCTAATATTGGAATACTATCTGTGGTTTTCTACGTTGATTTATAGTTAAGTCACTTCGTCCGCAGACAACTACGTCTTTAAATTTCGCCTAGATAAAAAAATAACCACTCTGTGGAATTTCCATTGGTTAAAAACATAATAATACCGAGTCCTGGTAAAAACAGAAAGTGGAAGTCAGTTCCTCAGTGCTTGTATGGAACATTTCTTTTATCAACAGGTATAAAATGTAGTCCGCCTCTGTGTTAGGGTGACAAGGGGAGTAACTATGCTATTAGAAAAAATTGGTCGGTGAACTTGCAAACAAAAAATAGTGAGAGAGCGTTGGACTATCCGTAATCAGCAATCACAACTCATGAAACGCTTCAAGATTTTATTTTACAAATGTAAGTCTTTGTACATGGGGCTAAAGGGTAAGGGAAAATTAGAGGGATTTAACAATAGGGATAATTCAAAAAGAAAGAATAAGACGCTTGTAGCTTCAGGAGGGGGTTAAGGCCAAAATAAAAACAAAAGGGGAGCTACTGAAAAAGTAATTAAGTACCTAGCAAACAAAACATCAAAATCAACACATGTCTTTCCCTGACTTCCTCACTGTTCACAAAACCAGGAGGAAAAGATAAGTGGATAAAATAAAAGGGGCACCCACCTCCGTACTGGTCTGCAGGCAGAAGAATAAACATTTCTAATCACTACAGCAGTACAAACAGGCTTCTGAAAGATCCACTACAGGCCCTGATCCACACAATAGCAATCAAATCCAACAGGTTCTTTAAAGCAGCACCACTGCTTTTAAACCACCAAACTGTGAAAACAGGAAAGCCAAACTCTCGCTTCCCTGGTGTTATCCGTTCCCTCTGTTGAATCAAGCTCCTCCTCCACGTTTATGACGAGGAACAGGTGACATCCCTTAGGTCTTCTGTGGATGGGGCCAGAGGGAGGAACAGAGGAAAACCAACAAAAACTACAACTCCCAAACAGAATGTCAAGCATCATGAAGCACAGTTACATAGAGTTACCACACAGTATTAACAGCAACAATACATACTCTTAGGATGTAACACCCCACCATAAATTGACAGATTACCACCGTAACTTGTAAACGATCACAAAACATGTACTCAAGTACAAAGGGGCAAAGTATCCACAGGTCAACTGTCTGCACTATTTTGTTTGGAAAGTGCATCTGCATGGACATTTTCGGAACCCTTTTATGACGAATTCCAAATTGTACTCTTGTACAATAAGGGACCAGCGACATCAAGCCGCTTGACTAGAGTTACACATCTCGATAAGAAGGTCAGGGGATTGTGGTCAGCATGCAAATCCAACACTGGGGGTACAAAGACCTCCAACATAAACTTCAAAAATGTTGCAAAGCTTCTGAGAGGAGCCAAAGTCCTCTTTCTCTTATGAGTGCTTGAATTCTGCTGAACATTTGGAAAGGTTTGCTGAAAAAATAACATACGGGGGTCCACCAAAAAGATATTATGTGCAGGAGAACTGCCTACTCCAGTTGCACTGGCATCTATTTGCAACTGGCAAGGCAGGGTGAAGTCTGGGCAGCAAGCAAAGGGGCATTACCAAGTCCTTTGCAGCAGCAAAAGGTGGCACACTCATCACTCCATAGGAATTCTTAAAGGGAATCAGAAAGGTTAGTTAATGGAGAGATACGGTGCAATTTCACAAAATCCTCTCGTAGTACCCTACCATACCCAAAAAAATCTACGCAAACTCACGTTTATTTATGAGGAAACTGGACAGTCCAGGATGGCTAACACTTTAGCCTCCACCGGGCCAAAACTGGACCATGGCCCCCAACTTTCTTACCAAGTATGTAACAATGGCTGTTGCAAAGTCACATGTTGCCACCTTCAACGTCACGAAGCTTCAGCCAAACGACTATAAAACCTCAGTAAGTGTCTCTAGATGGTTTTCCCATGTATCTGAAAAGATACACGAACATCATCCAGATAAGCTTACACAGTAAAATGCGACTCCAGATAACCACTCTGGGCATAAGCCGCTGGAAGGTGGCTTGGTGCGTTTCGCATACCCGAAGGCCATTACAGAATATTGCAGGAAGTTACTGGAGAAAGTGGGGGTGAGTCAACGACAAGCAGAAATTTCAGAGGGGCCGGTCTGTTAAGTGGCACTATGCCAATAGCCCCTTTAGTAAGTCAAGGTTTTAGTGGATGTTTACGTTCTGACACCAATTCGGATCCCACACAAATCCTCACATCCGAGGTAAAGGAAAAGAGTCCTGGTTTAGTAAGACTATTAACTTCTGGGCGATAGTCTGATACAGAATCTATACTTGTATGTCAGGCTTCGGTACCAGCAAACTGGGGAGCTCCAGGGTCTTTGACTAGGTTGAACGAAACCATGCATGGCAACAAGTATCGCACTTCCTCTCTCATTATCTTCACGTTTTTGATGGTTACACGCCGATAAGGATGCTTTTTGACAGGAGGGGAGTTTTCCCAACATCAATGTCATGACAGCATGACCGTAGTAGTTTGACTGGGCGACATCGGCGAAAGAACAGCATAGGGGGTGAACCTACTAAGAGACACACAATATCTTCACGTTGAACATGTAGAGAGGTGAGCAAGATAAGTCTCTTAGACCATTTATAATGGTTGAGTTCTCTATGAGTTCACAGGACACGTTCTCACAAGAGGCCCATGCCTAGGGCATCCGTGCAGGGGAATCATAACAGGTAAACAAGCACAGCAGCAATGACAGGGGTAAACACTGGAATCATGGAAAGTATTTGACTTCGCTAAGGTAACATATGCTTTTCCAGGCATGGTTATATAATGACATACCCTAGAGTCTTTCTCTTTCGATCATAGGCGATAGTTAACAACATAGTCTGGTTTCACTCAATTTCTCTTTAATGGGTATGGATCCAGCAAATCTTAGCAATGCAAAGGAGAGGTTCTGAATAGGGATCAACACTAATAATACAGAAGTCCCCTGTGCGTGGAAGACAAGGCGGCTTAGACTTTTGCCGGTCAAAATGGGTCTTCATTTTAGCCTGGGCCAGTTAACAAGTGGACTTTGAGCAACATCGCGGGCATGATGAAAGTTTTCTCATGAAACGGCTAACATAGAAGGCCAACACTGGCACTGGGCTTTGATTGTGAAAACGACAGTAAAATTGTATCCTTGCAGTAGTGTGTACAGAGGACCCCTCACATTAATGGGGCCGAGAACCACACAGGTGAAATCTGCGGGAAGGAAACCCAGTTGACGATCGCTGTTTTAGCTTCTCTGACGGCAAACATCAGCAAGGGTAAGACCTTCAAAGACACCCATTCTTTCCCAGACATCTGAAACACTATAGGGGCGGCACGCAAACCTGATAAATGACTTAAGAGGTCTGGTGAACAGCGTTCCACAGCCATTCTTGACTCTGGTGGGTGATATGCGCTTGACAGCACATGACTAACACCTAAACTCTTTTTTGCAGACCTGCTGCGCAACAACTTTGAAGTGAAGTGTGAGAGATCCAAGTAGTATGTCCGTCCTGGATGACTCTAGGTAAACCCAAAAGTAGAAAGAAACTTAACTACGTTTCTTGGACTAGGCAGTGGTGTTTATAGCTTTTAAAAGTATGCAGAGGGATAGCCTCAGGAAAACGAGTTGCAGCACATCATTATAGCCCAAGATAATACTGGTTGTCCAGATTTGGACCTGGGCAAAGGACCAACACAATCAATTACTAAACCTTTCAAATGGTTCCCCCCATTGCTGGTTTGGATGTAAGGGGGTCTGGGGGCACTTTCTGATTGGGTTGACCCGATAATTGACATGTGTGACACGCTTTACAAAACGTCGGAGAACAACCATAGACTTAACTCCAGGCCAATAAAAATACACTCGTGAGACGGTAATATGTTTCCTTGCAATCCCTAAATGACATGCCTGAACATGCTCTGTGCAGCTTTAGGACTGACGAGTGGTAAGCAAAGGGCAACCTATGTGACAGCTAGCGAAAGCATCATCAGCTAGCTAAGGTTTCACATCTCCGCATCAAAACCTCATTGTTCCCAATAAATAAACATCAAAACCGACCGACTCTAATATACCCCGGCTGGCAATTTAATATTCGCATTACGCAGGCTTCTCTTCAACAGATGTTTAAGGTTGGATCAAGCGTTGCATATAATGAGCTGCTCCCTAAGCCATGTCTTCAGGAATGGCAACTCTGCAGGCGGAGTCTCTATCCTTCACATCACTAGAGAACATCTAGTTTTGAGTTTCAATCTCAAGCTTACACTCTGCAAGGTTCAAACCGATGGTGCGAGATCAAAAAGGAAATCAAGTAGATCAATGACGTCCGCAAATATTGTCTGATGGGCGTCTTGTGCACGAGTCACAGCACAATCTGGAAATACAGTGGAAAACTGTTAGATAAATTCACAGGGGTAGAAAAAAAAACAAATGACTAAACAAGTCAGGTTTTTCTATCATGAATTGTGGGGAATGAAAACACTGTAACTACCTCCAAGATCATTCCCTAGAAATTAGGTCTACACACCGGGACGCACTTTGGGCCATTCAAGAAGCGCACCCCACACTTAAACAATTCCTTAAGCCAACTCCTATTACAAATAGACACCATGTAGCGGTAACCTTTAACAAAACAAAAACGAAAACCAGTTCAACACCTCTACCCAGGAATGCTTGTGCCCGTAAAAGACTCCGATTAAACAGGCAGTAACACTATCCAGTATAAGGGACTGACAATCCCATTGTCACTTAGATTCGAGACCGGTTATGCAGGGGAATCAGGGAACGTGCGAAACGGTTTCCGCTTAAGCATAAAGCGGTTCGTAACCCGAGATGGGTGTGATGGCAATAATTCTCAACAGCTGCATCAGAGTGGAAGAAAGACAACACTTTTATATTCTTGGTCCCCAGTTTCTGCTTCCACCTTTACAGTCCACTATTTTTAAATGTGCCAGGGAGATCGTAGACAATAAAAAGCGGATCACACTCTTAGTACTCCAACAAACTGTTCGAGACTGGCTTATTGCCTCTGTCCCAATTGGTACTACCTCACAAATCTGTCCCTCACAGACCCTCTCTAAAGCAAAAAAGGGAAGCTGATTATGAACCTACTGTTCACCCAAGTGTAAAACATTTTTGATGGGTAAGCACAAATTCCGTAAGCGATCACCTCTGCTTCAAGAGTGTCATGACCTCCTGGTCGATTCCATGAACACGTAACAACTCCCTGGCAACACAATTTAGTTATACGACAATCTTCTAGTAAGATAAGTTCTTTGAAGCTGTTTTCAAGACTCGAAAATTTTTACCAGCACCACACCACTTTTCAAGAGGTTTTTTCTTTTTCTCTAGCAAATTCGGTGTATGTTTGATTGACTCGTTTTCGTTAGATCTTGCTATAACTACTGGGGGGGGGGGGGGGAAAAAGGGGAGAGGCGGAAAGGGAAAAAAATACGATAAAAGCTTCTGGCACGTGAAGCTCATAAGCTCGGAGAACGGCCGTCTTAACCACTTCATAGTCCAAACAGCTGCTCACTGACAGAGCAGAAAAAAAAACAGGCCAGCGACACTGCTTGCGTGCCCACTGCCATCAAGGTTTAGACACTGGAGCATAGCCCCCACTATCGTTATGGCCACCCCATCTGAGGGTGAAAGGCCAAGCTATACCAGCCGCAAAACGCTATAAAAAAGATCCACCTCCGTTTCTTAAAAATGGGTGGTAAAAGCTTTATGTGCTGGGGGGGGTCTCACATCAAAAGTGAGTGAGACCTTGTAGGGCCGGAGAAAAAGTGGTTTCTCACCCTAGTCAGAAGAAGAGGGAAGTCTAGCACGCGTGCCCGTGGCAAGTTGTTTGCCGAAAGTCTCTGCAATCTATATCCATGGACGCAATTTTAATATCTCTGTTAGCCTGTACCTCTAATAGTCCGGAGATTAACACTTTTAAGCTCTTGTTCCTAGGGAGAGGGAAGGCTTTGATTTCAACTGACAAAAGATCTAATTTCTTTAAACTTAAAGCATAAGCACACAGAGGTCCAAAAAAGCGTGGAACTGGTAGGAACAATACTTGGAGTCAGACCATCAAAAGAACCCACATCTGCAGTCTCTGTGTATTTTTCTCTCCAATGTCCTGCCGAATCGCTTGGCAGAATACCAGCAGTAACTAGCTCCAGTTTAACGCTTATCTCTTTAATAAATACCTGCTTTAGCGCATTCTCTTGAACAGTGATACGAAAAAAAAATCTGGCGCATCGCCGGAAGCCAAATCCTAAAGGCTTTCTGCTTGTTGTTATAGACTCTCACTAGTATGAGCTTCTCAGCAAAAGCGCTTGTTAAATCTGAACTCCATACTCACGCTTGATCCCCAAGAGTTCTCCTCTCTATCGCCCAGAAACGGAAAACAATCCGAAGCAAAGTAGATTAAAGCATATATCTCTTTACATTTAAAAAAAAAGTTAAGATGAGCCCCCAAATATGTTACGTCCCCCCTCTGTGTCTAGGGGTGACAAGGGGAGTAACATATGCTATTTAAGAAAAAAATTGTGTCGGTGAACTTGCAAACAAAATAGTGAGAGAGAGTTGACTATCCGTAATCCCAGCACTCAAACTCATGAAAACGCTTCAAAGATTTTATTTACAATATAAAGTCAAAAGAAACACATTTCTTTAATCACTACAGCCAGTACAACAGGCTGTCTGAAGATACACTACAGGTCCTGGATCACACAATAGCAATCAAATACAATAGGGCTTTCTTTAAAGCAGCACCACTGCTTTAAACCACCAACTGTGAAACAGATTAAAAGAACTTTCTCCTCTGGTGTTGCCCGTGTCCCTGTTTAAATACAAGCTCCTCTCCACAGCTCTGATGAGGAACAGGTGACATCACTAGGTCTTCTGGGTGAGAGGACAGGAGGAACAGAGGAAAACCAGCAAAACTACAACTCCCAACAGGATGTCAAGCATCAATGAAGCATAGTTACATAGAGTTAACACACAGTATTAATAGCAATAATAACATACATCTTAGATGTAACAATATATATATATATATATATATATATATATATATATATATATATATATATATATATATATATTAATGTTATGAAATAATACAATTTTCAAAAATGATTTAATTCATAATTCATTTTTCTATCTAAAGGCCTGATCCTCCCACTGTGGATAATAAACCCAATTAATTTACTAAATGTAGTGGGTTGTTCGTCTGTTAGCCCTAAAATAACCTTAATTTAACAAAACAATCATTTCACAGACATGGAGAGTTACAGACTTTTTTTTCTTCTGTGCATTATAATGAAGGCTTCATAAAACTGCACAGCATTTTTAGATTTTTACATACTCTGTCCTACACCAACTACACACACATTTCTTATCATGTATGTCTATGAAAGACGATCAAACCAAAGTAGGTGCAGCCCTGCCTCGATCTGCAGCTGAGCCGGGTGTTCTCAAAATTGGTGGGGTTATAGAAGCAGGCTGAGGGTACATATGAGGAAGTTTAGCAACAGTGCCACTACTGTTAAAAAAAAAAAATTACCAAAAAATATATATTTTCGGGATCTTCTTTTTTTTCGCGTGTTGGTTTAAAACAATGCAATGAATTCAGTTCTTTTTCCTCTTGTGGTCCGGACTTTGTGTAGATTATTGCATGTTCTGCTGACCTGTTTTTCTACATTTCCTGCAGATGCAGGCCCACATCAAAGACGTAGCCTAAAATCAACAGAGACCCCAGCGGCAGCAGAAATCACCACTGTGTAAAGGGTGCACCGCTGAATCTGTAATGAGCAAAATGAGCCTTGGAGTGATTTTTAATCTGTGACCCGGCCAGATACAATATGAAACAATAGCACTGTATAATTTGATCGATCAGCTAAATCACCAATAAATTAACACCAGCATACCTGCAGCGCTTTGTGACCAGAGTAGAGTGACGTTGGAGTGCTGTGCGGTCTGGTTTCTGATGGGATTGTTGAGCACCACCAGCTGTAGCTTTGTTTTTATCACGATACTTGCCCTTCATCTCCAGAGGTAGCGTCGAGAGACTGATGCTGAGATCAGACACACTGATGCTGGACACGAATCTGTTTCCTTTGTACCAGGAGAAGCCTAGTCACCTGCCCCACATTCAACATGAACACACCAACGAACCCTATGAATGATGATGAGATGATGCATGATGATGATGATGATGATGCTGATGATGAAAACAGTCCCTGGTAATGTCAGGATGGCCGCGGAGGAGCGTGGAAACCCCGGTATATGAACAGAAATATGAAATAAATGTAATCCCAACAGTGTTATTTTCCCAGTTTAGTGGTTGATGGTCAGTGAGAGCATGTCATCTAAAACTGTAAAATGATTAAACATTTCAATGATGTAGTTAAAGGAACTAGTCATCTTCTGTAGCCCCTTAAGTCAGCTGTGTTTGTGTTTGTGTTACTCCCCCTTAAAACCACCCCCACAGTGACTAAGCTAAACCCCAAAGATTCCTTTATTGTTAAAACCCAAGAATGTGATCACTGAACAAAATGATCTTTCCCACACCTTAGGACAGAAACATTGAATGTTTTTGATGTCAGTTTAGCTCCACTTATCTTTACTTCATAAACTCCAGCATGTTGAGTTGTGATGTTTGTGATGGTCAGAGATCCAGTTTGTTTGTCCAGCTTCAGTCTGTCTCTGAATCTCTCATCAGTCCATTAATTTGTAGAAGATAGATTCCCGCATCTCTGTTTGATTTCAGCTATCAAGAGTGTGTTCCAGCTACCAAACATCCACAAGTATGTCATCCGTCTTCCTGTAATTTCAGTAAGATTCAGTGTGTAGAGTGACAGACTCTGCCCCCCATTCACTGATATTGTCTCACTAAACACACCTGGCGAGAACATTGTTGTCACAGATTAAAGGCTCCAGATGGTTTATAAGTGTGAAATCAGATGTTGTCTGTACCCCTTAAAACATTGACCTGAAGGAATAGGATCAGAGACGCCAAAGAAAGTTGATATCCCATGGAACAGACAATATGAACCAGTCATTTGGTGTCTTTTGTGTGTTTTCTTCTGCTGGTCGGAGAGTAGTATAAATATGTGCAGTTACAGGACAAGTCAATAAGTCAATTGAAATTTCAAATAGTTTCATATATTTATATTTGCTGTATCATTTAAAACCGGCTCACTGAAAACAGCCAGCAGAGGCGTTCTTACTCTAAAAACAGGAAGAGAAATTTGTTCATAACTTAACCAGTCAGATGCCAACTACACAAACAGAACAAAAACTAAGTGTCTGCAGCATTGTCTTCAGTTGTTCATTGAAAACTGATGTAATAATACGCCCTCTGCTGATAAAATCAATCTGTGTGAATCCACCCTCGACAGAGTTTGGCCCTCCTAGTTCACACACACATGCACACCGTGAATGTAATGTCACATGTTATAAATATAACATATAAATGTTCTTCTGGCTCTTATTAAGACTTTAACTGTATTTGATAGTGGTAAAATTAAAAACATATTGATATAATTTCAGTGAATGTCAGTTTTCTGACTGTGTTAGATACCTAATAGTTTGTGTGATTGTAAGTTTTTTGATTTTGTTTCAGGTGTTCCACAACTGAGTTTAAAGATGTTCAAGTCTTATGGATATTAAAAAATGTTTTATAATCATTCAGTTGTTGCAAATGACAAAGATCTTCTGCTATTATCTCCAGTCTTACTGAGGTAATGGCACGAGCAGCTCAACATACCTCTGACGCGTCAAACTGTGAAAGCTGCTGCGGTCGGTTTTCATCAGAAATATGTTTGATCTGTTACAGTAGGTGGACAAATATATTGTGCATCCGCATAACTGTGTTTGTTTCCACTGTGTTTATTTTGTAGGTAAAGGGCTTCTTCCTGTGCTGCGGTTATGAACCTCACAGACACAGTCTGACTTCCCTCCGACACAGAATAGATTTACAGTCATATTAAATGAATTGATGAAAACCTACATAATTAACAGTGGTTTACAGTGAACAGATATGAGTTATTTAGGAGCGTTGTGTCTACAATGATCCTTAGCTGCTCTAAGATTACTGTAAATCACAGCTTCTTGGAGCTTAATGATTATATCACATGCTGCATTTACCTTCATAAAAAAAATGATTGGGGGGGAGTGCAAAAAAAAAAAAAAAAAAAAAAAATTAACAAGCAGTAATACCATCAAGGAATAAAGCAACACAGACACAATGACGCAGTAATACTCATCACATTACGTCACAGGTGTACTTTACAACGCATTCGATTGCGCCATCATGTGGTTAAAAGTTCATATCTAATGTATTTTATAATTCATAATATTTTATATATATATATACGATATATATATCTTATATATATATATATATATATATATATATATAATATATATATAGAGCCTTGTTACTACAATATTTATATGGATATATATGCAACAGTAGCATTGCATTTTTTTATTTTTATTTTTTACAATTTTAAATGAATGGTTTTACATTTTAATATATTTTCTAATTATTGTAATTTATTCCTGTGATTATTCCTTATTGCTATAATTAATCATATGATTATATAATAAGTAATTAATTGTAAGTTTTTTTTAAAAGCACATAAATCACTTTAACTGCTTGGTGTGAGTATCGGGCTGATCATGAGGAAAAAAAAAACATACTTGAGGTATAATCTTAAGACTTCTTGTTCTTGTAACAAATAACAAATCAATTACGTAATAGTTAATAAAGCCGAGGTATTTTAGCAGCGTATGTTGTTCAAACAAAACAATTTTGTGAAGAAATCTCCGATCGTAAAACGCGTCTGCTCTCCTTCACAGCGAATGATTGACAGACTATCCGCAGTTTGAATTCCCCGCCACGGAAAAGGAGAAACAGCGCCACGAAATCTACGTGTGGCCACAAATATATTGCATCCGTAGTGTTAAGCATTAATCATAGAGAATTAATGGGGTAAGTTAAGGGTAGTTAAGCTCAACTATTTTCGGCCACTGCGCGGCGCGATAAAAAGTTTTTGACAAAACACATTTTAACATATTTTTTATTTAGACAACTTCGGTGAGCCTAAGGCTTCTGGACGTCACACATCGCACGCTGCACAGACACGTTCGTCCGGTTTTTCTGATCAGTGTGTTACCGGAACATCTGAGAATTTACATAGACAGACTAATCGGGGTGAATTGGCCTTTTAGCGACAAAACACTTTTTATTTACACAGTATCTGCATAAATTCAAAATGTTTATTTTGTGCATCATATGGTGTGAATTCTTCGTGACTGGTAAGACATTTGGCTATTAGCCTATAACAACAACAACAAAAGCGATGTTAGGCAGTTTCATTTTTGTATCGGATTTAGTCACTTTACACTCGACAGAAAGGTTTTTTTTTTTTTATTGTTTTCATTAGCTACGCGTAAAGAATTACATATTGTTATATGTTTAGACGTCAATATAGGTCTATTGTGCGGAGACATTGTCGTTTTAAGATTAATGTTTGAAGAAACCAATTAAAGGACTAATATTCATAATTAATAATACTCAAACATAGTACATTGATATATGGTGTAATGTTCATAAAAAGCCTAGATCGATCATGAGACTACGTATGTTTGTCTGAGTGTGAATCAGCGCTGTTCTTATTCTGTTTTATTTTGTGTCATGCATTTATTATATTTTGAGACATAGTTCTCTACTTACAGTCTGTTATTTCTTCTTCAGTTGTTCTGTTTTAGCAGAGTAGTGTCAGGGTCAGTGATGGAGGGAGATTCAGTCACTCTGTACACTGGAGTGTAAACAAATCCCAACACAAAGAATGAAAATGGGTAATTTTCTTGTCGATCGTATAGCAGAAATCACTGGCGATCAGTGTAAAATCTGTACAGATGCTCAGTGTATAAAGAGGATTCAGAGACAGACTGAGCGGATTCATCAGACTGGATCTCTGACCATCACAAACATCAGAATAACAGACTCTGGACTCTATAAACTACAGATCAACAGTCATTACAGTGAAATAATCTTTGGTGTTTCTGTCAGTGGTAAGTCATTAAATGAATGTAAAAAAAAAAAAAAAAATGTTTTTGAATAGGATAATAGATATTTATTGTGGTGATATTCAGTATCCAGTATTTTGGTCTGAGTCATTAAACAGTTCAGTCTGATTTATAAAAATAAATCATTCCCTTTGGTAAAGCTGTTAGTTTGACAGAATGTTGGTTTGTATTTCAGTTCATTTCTGCTGGCTCTGTTGACAAAATGTGAAGAAAACGAGGGGAGAATCTGTCAGTTTAGCTCCGTGTAATAAAAACCCCCTAGATAATGAATATGATGATGTGGTATTTTAATGACAATCTCATCGCTGAAATCAAGGGAGATCAGAGTGAGATCTGTACAGATGATCAGTGTAAAGAGAGATTCAGAGACAGACTGAAATTTGTGTCTGGATCTCTGACCATCACAAACTGTATAACCACAGACTCTGGACTTTATAAACTACAGATCATCAGCAGCAGATTCAACATCATTAGGAGCTTCAGTGCTACTGTCACTGGTGAGTGTAACTTAGTCATTCAGTGCAATTTCTCATTCAGATTTAGAATAACAATTCAATATTTTAAAAGTTGCTTTTGACCTATATTATGACATATAATTGCAGGATGTTTTCTATCCACTTTATGCACATGAAAAAAATAGTATCAATATTACTTCTTTCTCCGTGTTGTATTCTTTTCTCTTACTGAGGAAAGTTGTTTGATTGTTTTAGCAACTTTTTTTTTTTTTTTTTTTTTTTTTGTATGCTTCAAACTGGGTTTGATCAAGCACCAGCAGCTCTTATTGGTTGTGAAAGTTTCACACATTCTTGGCAAAAGGGTTTCCTCACCACCCTTTCCTCCATATTTTTTGTCATGTACCACGATAGAAAATAAATAATAATAAACAAATAATTCCATGTGGCTTGATATGATCTTGAACCAACCACAAAAGTTATATTCTTGTACTAAATTAATTTAAAAACAATGGCCACATCAGAAATGGGCTGTACACGCTGACATGAGCAGGTCCATCTAAATATATGAAGAGTTTGGTTCCAAAACCCCAATAAACGCCCATTTAAAAAAACTTCTACCAAAACTCAGTATTGTTTCTTGGGGGTCGTATGGCAGAAGCATTTAAATTTGTTTTTTTGTTTGTTTTGGTGCTTTGTTTTCACGCAAAAATGTGCTAGGCGCTGCGTTAATAGGTCAAATTTTCTCCCTTTTTTTTCGAGAAAAGGAAATAACTAGCAGGTCTCCCTTTTAGTGCAGAATGCGAGATATACACTGCTAGACAGTAATGGCGGTGCTTTGAATACACCGTGGCATCCTTAGTTTTTCCTCATCTATTTTGGACTTGGTGATAAACAACAAACATAGGGTGATAAATGATAAATCGATGTGATTGTCATGCGGATCTCGTTCAGTAAATCTGATCTCTGTGAGTTTATAGTACCCATAAATCTCCATCACGGGCTTTTTAGATGGAGCAACATTTACTACACAGAGCCGTAGATCACTGAACAGCTACGCTATATCATGTTCATTAGATGAATCATGTTTCGATTATGAATGCGATATTGCATAGCTTGGTCGGGTGTTAGTGTTTGTCTTAATGCCATTAATGTTTTTCAGAGCTCAGCACATAGCACTCGTCCATTAAATGAACTGTAATATGGAAAAGAATGAATGCACTTTGGAAGTTGACATGCCAGAGAAGATGGTCATTTTGGGATTTCTGCAGATGGCCGCTTGCCGGGGAGGCACAGCTTCCCACAACATTCTTGAGTGTGAAAATGAGGACTGATTTAATATAGACTCAAAATTCGCCAATTCATTTCAGTTCATGTCTCAGGAATATATATATTTTTGTTTGTCATTCACAGTTGTAATCCTATTACGTGGAAAGCCCCGATTTCTATTGCAAATGTGCGAGTCTCTGTTGTAATTACAAACCGTTACAGTTGATAGAGAAGGGGGAGGCCGAGGAAAGAGCATGAGCTTTGCGTCCTCCGCGTTGTTTTAAAAAAATAGCCACTCAGCCTCGATGTTCACTTTCTAGCGCTGAGGGATGTGTTGAGAAACGAAATGAACATTATAGAGGCTAGCCTCCCCTTTCTGATATCAACCATTCCAATCATGAAGCCCAAAACAATTGTTCCTGGGGTCGCTTGATTTTGTCCCTTTTCAAGATGTGACGTGTAATGTACGAGGGTCAAAAAACGCTAGGCAACTTTCACTTAAAAACTGTCGAACGATCTCAGCTTCCGCGTGGAAACGTGAGGGAGGCTAACGGATCTCTGGCTTCATTACAGTTTACATCATTCTTTTGTTCTTTGCGTACTGTTGATCTGCCTTACAAAACAGCCAGTAAAAGAGTTGCTGCGCGAGTGTTAACGTGCACATCATCAGCTATGGAACCACCCTTTACAGCATTAAGTTCAGGGCTTTTGTTCAACCAGCCCTCATTCCGGGGGACTGAACACAGCAATGTTACTAGGCACAACGGACCATGGATCCGTCCGGATATCAGTACCGGGACAGGGTTTGCGTTCACACATAAGGGGACCCGGCAATGTTCGGCAAGTTTCTGGGACCAACGTTGCAGTGTGAAAGGGGATATAGAGACGTAAATTACGTGCTATTAGAGTGAACAATCTCCATGTAGCGGCGATGGCTGATAATTATCTAAGAAAAGTTATGATGAGTAACGTCAGGCCCGTAGCCAGCTATGAGGTCACCGTGGTCCGGACCCGGACCTCGGTAAAATGTGTTCTCTGAATGACTAATTGCTGTTAAAACTTCATATTGAATGTCTGCAATGTATAATTCAGTTTAATTTAGAATGTTTAGCATCCGTGGTATGAAAATGATCCACTGCGAGATGCTGCGAACGAAGCTACGTAGCGCGAGACACAGCCGGCCAGGGTTGCCAGATCCATATTATAAAGAAGTTATGACCTTGCTTTTCCACTTACTTTGTGACACTTTAGAAAGTTAATAAAGGTTACTAACGTAGTAGGATTAGAAGTTGCAGTCTAGGGTCAGCGATATCGTTGTCTTTTTATCTTATTCTCAAAAGATTTGAAATAATTTGGTGTATTTTAGTCATTTCAGTAGGTTTTGTGTTTTATTTTAATAGCCAATATCTGGCAACCCATTGCATCGCCGGACTTTAAAATGGCAGTAATCAAAAAAGTCCACGGGACAGGTTAATTGCTGACTATATATATATATTATATATGAGACGATCCCAGAGCAGTGGGGGCAGCTATAGATCCAGCGTCCGGGGAGCAACTGGGGGTTCAGTGCCTTGCTTCAAGGGCACCTTCAGCTATGGGGTCTTGAGGGTGTAAGAGAGCGCTCGGTTCATTCACCCCCACCTACAACTCTGCCCAGCAGCAGAGACTCGAAACCTGCCAACTTGGGTTACAAGTCCAACTCTCTAACCATTAGAGATATTCTATATATATACATTACCGGTCAGAAACTGGTATCAACACTGTCACAAAACCCTGTAGATTTAACACTAGTGCAGAGATCTGAGAACAGTAGGGTACAGAAGTAAATGAAATAGCAACCCACAGCCATTAAGAAAGCTTGCTTACGTATCACGATAGTAGTAAACTGACAAATCAGGCTATAAACATCCATAGGCATTAGCAAAAGTTCTCAGCTATATAATGGTTATAAATAAAAAAACTACAACAAACAATATGAATGGATTTGCATGGAATATGAACAAACTGATAAATTATCCACCCCATATATATAGTTAAAGTATTAAACAAAATTGATGCAAATAATCGGGTGGATTTAAAAAGAGCATCCCTCCAAAACAAGAAAAACATTGCTTTTTCACAAACATCTACATTTCTGTCTCTTTTTTAAGTGTTAATAAACGCTATATAATGAAAGTTAATACATTAATAGCAGGGGTGCACATAAAAGTGGGCGGTCCACAGGTGCGACCAAAAATATAAAAAAAATGCGCTGTCGTAAAATAAGTTCTGACAACGCATTTATGCCGTTCTCGACAGGGTTGACAGCATGTTAATACTGGCCAAACAATTACCATTGTGACATTCTAATAAACTGGAATATATAAGTCTTTCTTTTCAAACTGAAAGAATATAGGGCATTCCATGCCGTTTTCAGAGAACAATTGCAGAAACTGTACCTTAAATTCACTGACGCTCTGTAATCAGCAGCAGCGCTAAACTACGGAAGCGCGTATACTTACTTGCCGGCAACCCGCCAAACTACAACCCTGATGCGTCCTTAAGTTTGAAAATGTGAAAATCGCTTTTATTTAATTTGTAGACTCTTTATCCATAGCGCCATTCAATTGGGGACTACATAAAGCGATTTCTTCTAACCAGTCAAACAAAAGAAAGTAGTAGTAAAGATTAGCATTTTATTTTTCAAATTTATTATACAATCAATGTATTTGTATTAAATACTAGGCTTACCTTTTGTTTTTAATAATATTATCACCACATGGTATTTAGTTTATTTTATTTAAAAAATTAATAACTAGAACAATCATATTATAACTCTTATTCTTTATTATGTTTTTTATCGTTATATCATATTTAATGGGATCCACAATATTAAAATGTGGCTAAGCTGTATGCAGTTTGTGAGGACAAAACCAAAATCTCCAGGCTTCTCTTCTGAGAACCAGGCTGAAACAATTAGGTGCTCCCTTGTTTCCGGGGGTTCTTATAGACACACTGCTATAATAAGGGGTCTCATAGCAACCCCATGGACCTCACTAATTTTCAAAGGATGGCTACGGCTATGCGTAGCGATTATTGAATATTTGATCGGCAAACGATTTTCCAAGCTGTCATTCAAACAGTGATAATACAAATTTAAAATAAAGGGAGCACTATAACCTATAGCTACAGCAGAAGGCCCTAATTAAACCAGGCACACAGGCAGCTCTCTTTTGCAAAGACTTTTAAGGAAGGGATGGATGTTTGTTTCAAGTGATAGGAAAGATAAATGAATTTAGTTATATCTTGCTGTTTTCTTTACGTTTTTCTGACTAAAAGCCACCCAAAAAGCATTTTAAAATGGTAAGCAAATAATAATAATAACAATCGGCAGGGATCCCCGAACCAATACAATTAGGGTGCCTCCTCTATTTTAAAATCCACTCGCTGCACTGGTTTTCTGTGGTCTAAGGTGATATGTTGTTATGGTCTTGAACTTTCTTCTTATTGCTGTAAAAATTCTAGCAACACAAGGAACCCATTGCATTCATTTTGGAAGTGATGACTGATGGATGTATTTTTAGTCCAGTGCCTGTGTATAAATCTTGATTATGATAAATTATTTTAAAAAAAATTAGTAACTGACATGTTCGAGGCTCTCAGTTTCAATATGGGATCAACTACAGTGTGTATTTCATCAGTTTCAATAGGAACAAACACCTTGTCATTTTGATTAGTGGATCTATTGTTTTTCCAGGTTTAGTAAGACAGTATTAGTTTTTAAAGTTCAGTTTTTCCTTTTCTATTTTTTTTTTTTTCTTATTTTAATGTAGTTAATTTTTTAAAAAAGCAAGTTTTTTTTTTTTTTTTTCTTGTAGTTTTGGGGGGAAAAATTATAACTTTTATAATAAATCTTTGAAAATCAAAAACTGGATTGAATTTTAATGTTATTAGGAACCTAAAGATGCTTGCTCTGTGAAAGGTTTGAAACAGAAAAAGTTGTTTTCATCTTGCCCATTTCTTGGTAAAAAAAAAATAAAAAAAATTTACTCAATTAATCAAAATAGATTTATTGACATTTTGGAACCACAAAATCATTCAATATTTAAACTATGAAACACGAACAAGTAAGCAAGCGACCAACAATAATGAACAGAAAAAAATAGATCTTAAAGGTTAGTTAATCCAAAAATGAATATTCTTTCATTAATTACTCAACCTCATGTCGTTTCAAACCTGTAAGACCTTCGTTCATCTTGGAGGGTCAGACAGCTCTTAGACTCCATCAAAAATATCTTAATTTGTGTTCTGAAGATGAACGAAGGTCTTACGGATTTGGAATGAGTATGGATAATTAGTAGGGTGAGTATTTAATGACAGAATTTAATTTTTGGGGTGAAATATCCCTTTAAATACAAAAGCAATTGAGGTGATTAGTGACAAAACAGCTGAGCAAAATGACAAATCAAACAAAACTGAGTGCAACTGTGACAATTTTTACAGCACTACACCAAAAACGGCTTTTAATAAATGAGCTGTTTGTTTCTTTTTCAGATGCATTTGGTGTTGATACAGATGGTGTGTCAGTGATGGAGGGAGATTCAGTTGCTCTACACACTGATATTAAAATGAACCAACAAGACAGAATTAGATGGTATTTTAATACCATTCGCATAGCAGAAATAATTTATAACCACAGTAAGATCTGCACAGATGATCAGTGTAAAGAGATATTCAGAGACAGACTGAAGCTGGACAGTCACACGGCTGATCTCACCATCAACAAACTCAGAATACCAGACGCTGGAGTTTATGTATACTATGAACAGCCGCAACGTGAGAGGATCTTCAATGTTGTGTCGAGTGGTGAGTCATATATTTTTCTTACTTAACTTATATACTGGTGTTTAGTATGAAGTGACAACCAGACTGACAAATCCATAATGTTGAGAATACGCGTGACATTTTTCCGACCGTTGCACTTTGTCAGTCATTTCAATGGATGGTAATGTAGAGTGTACTTGACTGTACTGCTTTCATATTGCATGCATCTGTGCCCGCTGCAAAGTGAGCTAATATGAAAGCATTTCAAACAGTCAAGTATTTGTTAAGGTGTGGGTCTGTGCCTTGTTGGCTTATTATTTCCCCCCCCAGTACCTTGGCCGAAACAGATAGCATTGTTTTTACCACTTGATGCAGACTTTGTAGTTTATAATGAGAGAATATTTTTGAGTTAGTGAATGTACAATGAACAAAACTCTTACGCAGCAGTTTCAATGCATCTGGATTTGATTATGTGGTAAACCAGACATGTCTGTTAAAGTGCTCAGCCCTGCAAAAAAATTGTTGACTAAATCCTTTAACACAAATGAAGCGCATAACAAAAAAGCCGTAATGTCATAACTACTAATAATCTACATGTACCTCTGTTAAAGTGGGAATTTTGAGAGCTGTCTCAGTGTTCATAATTGAACTGAAATGATAAACCATTTTTTAAATAACTGATTTGTTAGTTCTAACAGTTCCAGTTCGATACTTCCTTTTCACTCATACCGCGTATGGGGAAATGCTTTTTCCCTCGATGCTACTGAAGCCTTTTTTTCAATAACGCAGTGCAACTGCACTGCCATTGGTCTAATCTGTTAATCTTTTTTAAACCAATGACAGCGCTGTGTAGCTGCACGAAACTCAATAGAACGCTCCATAGCAACAGTTGCCCCCTGAAGCAAAACGCCGAGAAATAATGGGAGTCAATGGCACTGAAAAACTTAACATAACAAAAACTTAACATAACTTAATTTTTTCTGGCCGTCATATCTAATTATGAAAACAATTTAAAATACATTAATGAGGATGACCGACGTTAAATGACAGAAAATATACGTCTATGTGTCGGCTATGCATGGCCTAATTACCCTTAGGAAAATAGTATTTTGGGACAAAATATTACTATAGAAGTACTATAAGACTACTATAGAAATACTATAGTGGCTCTAGGATATTATACAGGTATTACAGAACATAACATACTTCTGTGATGTTCTGTAATACCTCTATAATATTTTTAAGCTGTTATAGTATTTCTATAGTAGTCTTATCGTACTTCTGTAGTATGTCCCAAATTACTATAGGCCCAGTATTCCTATATAAGATTACTATAATACTGTATTTTGTCCCAAAATACTATAAGATTCCTATAATACTTTTTCGTAAGGGTATGTCCCCCACCGAATCGGCTTCATTAGACTACCACTTACGGTTTGCAAAGATACAATTATAAAATTACTGCAAACCTTTAACCTGAATATTTATGTTCTATTATGCATTTTCCTTGTTATATGAATAACAGAAATTCATGAAATAATATATATAGGCAGACACACAGTAATAAGATTTATTCAAATGTTGATTTTGACATTAGTGAATTTGGAAAAATAAATAAATAAATAAATACAATTATAAATGAGCATTTCTAAAGACAGTTCATCTTTTACATAGTATTTCACAAAAATATTAACAACTTGTTTTTCAACATCTTCAGCGAAAGTGCACACAGTGAACGTTTCAATGGCAAGAACAAAAACAATCTGTGAATGTCCTATTACAGACGGAAAGGTACAAAAAAAAGATGTGCAATCTAGCAAGTGCACACATGAACTATAAACAGTACTAAAATGGAAGTGGTGCCATAAGATGGAAATCCGTGTTCTGAACTCTCTCGTCGACTGACTCATTCTAGCCCAGTCGCGAACCGAGCTAGACCATCACAGATCCGTGCTCCTGAGCCACTTAGAGTGCCTAGGACTCAGGGTCAATTTTGCCAAGAACTCACTGCTCCCCAGCCAACGTATTACATTCCTGGGAGCAGTCTTCGACTCTGGTAATTCAGCAGCTCGCGGCTTCCACCAGGAACAAAGCCTGTTTCCCTCTGAAGTTCTTTCAGAGGATGCTAGGGCTGATGGCTTCTGCCTCCCCAGTTTTACAGCTCAGCCTTCTACGAATGCGGCCCCTGCAATACTGCCTGAAACTCCGGGTCCCACCTCATGCTTAGCGGCACGGGCGCTTTCGCATCAGGGTCAACCATGCCTGTCTGGCAGCCCTGGAACCTTGGATGAACCCTGTTTGTACATTCAGGCGGTGGAGTAACCAGTAGGTTTCCAGAAGGGCCGGTGCTCTCCAGCAGATCGTCCAGCCTGGGTTGGGGCATTTGTGTGAGGAGCAGACCAGCCGGCTCATGGTCACATGAGGAGAGCCATCTGCATATCAGCACTGCCTCGAGATGCTGGCGGTGTGAGCGAGCCCTTTCAATCTTTTCAGGTGATCCCTGAAAGGCGTCGCGTCCTAGACCGGTCATACAGCATGACAGCAGTGTCCTACATAAATCATCAAGGTGGCCTTTTCATCCAGCCTCCTCTGCACGCTTCGGCAAAGCGCCTCTTGAATGGGCATACCCAGGCTGGCATCGCTTAAGGCTGACGCATATACCTGGTGCAGGACAAATCTGGGAGCAGACATGCTATCTCGGAGCAATGTCCTCGACCAGTGGATGCTCCATCCACAGACGGTTCTCTCTCAAAATCTGGGAGATTTTCGGAAGGCAGAGATTCACCTCTTAAGCACTCAGAAAGTAACCTCCAATTTGCCCAACCTATTTTTTGAAGGACACAGATATGCTAGCCTACAACTGGCTCCAGCCTCCTTTCTTATAAAGTTTCTCCATATCGCTGCAGATCCTTCAGGTCATCAGATGAGTAAGGAGAAGACAAGCACAGAGTCCTCCTGGTGGCCCCACTCTGGAGGAGCCAAGTTTGGTCCTCAGAGCTATTCAGGCTTTCCACAGCCGTGGCCGATCCCCGGTAGGACCTCGCTTTCTCAGGCGAGGAACAGGACAATCCTGGCATCCACAGCCAGAACTCTGGGCTCTGCACCTATGGTCCCTCGATCACGAGCCTTTAAGCCTCCCGGGGGCGTGCTAGACACCATTGCTCAGGCGAGAGCCCGTCTACAAGGCGCCTCGTAGAAATGGGTCAGTCTTAGATTGACTGGTGCTCAGCATGAAGCAAGAAGACCCTGTTGGAGGTGTGTCTCGATGCTGTGTTTCTCCAAAAGCGTCCACAGACAAGGGTCTCACCCCTTCCGGCTCCAGGTGTCGCGTAGCAGCCATCGCGGCATTTCATGCTCCTATTGCTGGCTGTCCAATCCAGTGAGTCGAAACAGCCTCATTGTATATTTCCTGAGAGGTTCCTAGGCGGTTGAACCTCCCCACATCCTTCCTCACTGTTCCCACTTCTGGGACCTTCACACAGTCCTCAGAGCACTTAAAAAGGACCGCTTCTGAGTCAGCTGCGGTCAGCTGACCTTTAGGCCTCCTAGCAGCTCAAAACCCGCTCTGCTACATTGCTCTTCCCAGCGCTCGGTCAAGCATGTTGCCGATCTGCAGGCCCTATCGGTGAAGCCCCTGCATTGCCTTGAGTTTGGGCCCTCCAATGACTCGAAGGTCATTTTAAAAGCCCAGGCATGAAACTATGTCCCTAAAGTGCTCTTGACCCGTGCTCAGAGCACAGGTCGGCTTCCCCTCTTCGGCACTGCCTCCTCTTTGTCAGGCTGGCAGCCAGAGCTAGAATTACTTGGTCCCCAGTGAGGAGCTTTGAGGATATACATTGAGCGGTCACAGCCGTTCGGCAATCTGACCAGCTTTTTGTCTGCTTTGGTGGCCGCACCAAGGGGTCCTCAGCTTCAAAGCAGCACCCCTCTCGCACTGGATAGTCGAGCACTCATAAACTCTGTGTTACTTTAGCCTATATGTTACTCCGGGCTGGTCCTCGCCGTCCACTCCCTTTGTCCAGATTCTATAACTTGGACATCCCTACCTTGCATGCTCGGGTCCTTTCGTATGATAACGATGGCCTCTATCAGACTCCATCGTATGCCACCTCCAGGAGCTAGCTCCCTCTTTGCAGTGTACTCTGGCGATTTGCCTCTTGTATAGCCATTAAGCCCGCACATTTTGGCAGGCTTTGGCGCTGCATAAACCACAGGCTGTACTTGTATGCAGTGCTGTCATTGGTTTAAAGTTTAAGAGATTAAACCAATGGCAGTGCAGGGTTGCACTCATTATGAAAAAAAGGCTTCAGGGTATCCGAGAAAAAATTACTTTTTCCCCGATATGCGTGGTACTGAGGTGTCCCCTATCTGCAGGGAACCAATGGTTACGTTTCGTAACAGAGTAACGTTTTGGTTCATAAAAAAAATAACATCGGGGGGTTGTTTTTTTTTTTGTAATGCTTCGCTTATAATTACTATCATCGTTTCACCTCACTGATTAATCATGTTTTCATGATGATTTGAAAAAATAAAAACATGGGATATATGTTGCTTTTCAGACGGTGAAGTCAAGAAAAGCAGCTACTCTCCTTTCGTGGCCCGAGTGTATTTTTTTGTTGTGTTTGTTGTTGGTTTGTCCAAAAAAAGTCCCTACCACAGTGGGTTGTGTTTTCGAGGTGTTTCTTGATGCTGAACTGAACGAGATGAAGGAAGAAGATAAAGTCAGTAAGATTTGACGGAGAATATATTTACTGTATAGATTCCGTGATGTAGATACAACCAAAGGATCATAAGTGAGGGATGGTGAATTGTGGTTTAACAACTTTCACCATCGCTGTAGATCATGGAAGATCAGAGAGGTAAGATCTGGTACAGATGATACAGTTGTAAAAGAGAGATGCAGAGACAGGACTATGAAGCTGGATATCGAGACTGGATCTCTGATCATCATAAGGACCAGTGTAGAATACAGACATCTGGACTCTCTAAAATAACAGATCAAACAGCCAGCAGATCCTGGCATTATAAGACGTTCAAGGGTTACGGTCACTGGTGAGGTGTAATTCAGTCCTTCAGTGCCTTAAAAAAGAAACAGTTGAAATACTATATCTACTGCAGATGTTTTACTGTTGATATCGCCATCATCTTAACATGCAAAATCAAAGCAACAGATAGTTGTCACATTGAGTTTTGTTACACTATGATTTTACAGTTTTGTTAGATTTTTGTAAGAAATGCCTAATTTCTCCTGTGTAAGCTACTGTTTGCACTATAATAATACTCAAATATAAATAGTGTGGTAAGCTACAGTCTCATATAATACAACTTTTGCCTGAGAAAGTCGTCAAAAGTACTGGTAAAGGTACTTATCAGTTTGATCCTAGTTAATGACGACTATGTGTCTTACCTGTTCTAGGTTCAGGTCCACTCAAGTGATTGTAGTAGAAAAATATCATAGCTGTTATTGGTGGTGGTGCTTTTCTTTGGGCCCTGGCTGCAGCAGGCTGCTTTTGTGAGGTACATACGTGGAAAAATCAAATCACCAGGAAAAGGCGACCGTAAATTACATAGAACTGACTGTACAAAAATGTAAATATGAGATTGATTGTGCAAGCAGAATCTTTTAAATGTTATACAGGTGCTGGTCATATAATTGAGAATATCTTTAAAAAGTTTATTTCAAAAAGATTTAGAGAATGGAAAAAAAGCTTTATTTCAGTAATTCCATTCAAAAGTAGACCTTATAATATTATATTCATTCATTACACACAATTTGATATATTCCAAAATGTTTTGGCCCTATTTTAATTTTTTTGGCCGATTATAACTGACAACAAAAGGAAAAATCCCAAAATCAGTGTATCTCAGAGAAAATTACAATATTGTAGAAAGGTTCAATATTGAAGACACCTGGTGCCACACTCCTAATCATCCTAATTAACTCAAAATACCTGCAAGAGCATTTTAAATGGTCTCTCAGTCTAGTTCTGCCAGGCTACGCAATCATGGGGAAGACTGCTGACTTGACAGTTAATCCAAAGAGCGACCATTGACACCTTGCACAAGGAGGGCAAGACACAAAGATAGTTGCAAAGAGGCTGGCTATTCCTGAGAGCTCTGTGTCCAAGCACACATTAATAGAGAGGCGAGAAGGGAAGGAAAAGAGATGTGGTAGAAAAAGTGTACAAGCAACAGGGATATAACCGCTTTTTCCCTGGAGAGAGGGGGTGTGTAATAAAACCGATTAAAAAATGTGGGAGTTCCACAAAGAGTGGACTGCAGCTGGAGTCAGTGCTTCAAGAACCGCTACACACAGACGTATGTAAGACATGGGTTTCAGCTGTCGTATTCCTTGTGTCAAGCCACTCTTGGACAACAGACAGTATCAGAAGCATCTCGCCTGGCTTAGAGACAAAAAGGACTGGACTGCTGCTGAGTGGTCCAAAAAGTTATGTTCTCTGATGAAAGAAAAATTTTGCATTTCCTTTGGAAATCAGGGTCCCAGGAGTCTGGAGGAAGAGAGGAGAGGCAATACCAATCCACGCTATGCTTGGTATCCAGTGCAGTTTCCACAGTCAGTGAAGGTTTGGGGTGCCATGTCATCTGTTGGTGTTAGTCCAACGTGTTTCTCTTGAGGTCCAAGGTCAACACAGCCATAGTACCAGGAAAGTTTTCAGAGCACTTCATGCTTCCTGCTGCTGACCAAATTTATGGAGATGCAGATTTCATTTTCAACAGGACTTGGCACCCGCACACAGTGCCAAAGCTACCAGTACCTGGTTTGCTGATCCTCGGTACTCTGTTCTTGGCTTTCAGCAAACTCTCTCGCCTGACCTTACCCCATAAAAAATCTATGGTGTATTGTGAAGAGAAAGATGCGATATGCCAGACCCAGCAATGCAGAAGAGATGAAGGCACACTTATCAGAAACAACGTGGGCTCTCATTACACCTGAGCAGTGCCACAGAGTGATCGACTCCATGCCACGCCACATTGCTGCAGTAATTCAGGCAAAGGAGCTAACTTCAAGGCCGGGTTCACACCGCAAGCGGCAGCAGAGCAGAAGCAGCGCGTATTTTTTCTTTTTGCGGTGCCTTGTACAGATGAGAGCGGTCACACGCACGCAGAGGCTGCGTCGGCATAGCGTTGCAGGGCATGCAGAAGCAGCAGTGCGCGATCGTTTCGGCGTGGGTCCTAGTTTTGCTGCGCTGCTGACGTTCAGATTAAGTGAAATACACCTTTGGATGACAAAATAATATAATTTCAAAAAAAGTGGCTCTAATGCGCAAAAATAAGCATATCAATGTTTTGGTTTTTTTGGGGTTTTTTATAAGACCTGAGTATGTGAGGAAAGAAAATTAATAATTAAAATAGTATAGAAATAAAGTGTTCCATGATCTGGGCAAATTCTTTCTTTGTAGTGGACTTACGTTAAAATACGTTTCCCCCAAAATTTTGCATTTAAATGATCTACTGTTTAGTAGGCAGTTATAACCATTAAATTATATATGATAGTTAACATTTCACATATATCAGTCTATGTGTTTTTACTGAATATCATATACAAGTTCATCTATATATAGAATTCGTGCAAAATATCAACTTATATGATGGATATTCCGGTATATGACCAGCATATATATATATTTTTTTTTTTTTGAGACAAAATTTTTTTTTAAGAACTTTTTTTTTTACAAAAATCTGTCAAAGTTCCTTACAGTAACCATCCAAAAATAAACTTTGGTTGCCGAATCTGGTGACTTACCTTGTACAAATAATTTATACTAGCTAGTTGTCCTCCTTAGATTTTATGTATTATTAGTAAGTTCTAAGTGAATTTATTGGTTATAACTAGCCTATATGGATGTCTTGAAACGGTGTGATTCCTTTCTGGCTTAAGCTCGGTATTTCAGTTAGAAATCATCACACATAAAATACGAGCATAGGTGTTATGACGCTGTCCGCTGGCATGAATGCTAACATAACTCAATTAGCTGAGGCAGACTAGCATAGATGTTAATATAGGCCTAGCACACTCAGATACCGTATAAGACAGACACTCTTCGCGTCTTTTTGAGGGTTCAGCGAGTTTGCTCCGTTTCATTGTCTTCTGTAAACTAGAAACTCTAGTATTGCTCCATTTTATTGTAATTATTTCATAAGTTTTTATTTGGGTGTATGTTGTATTCAAAGGTCAAGATATGTTCGTGTATCAACATAACAGGTTTTTTTAATGGAGGTAATAGCTAATATTAATAAATAGAAATATCGGATAAGAGAACATATATATAATAAATTATATCTTATTAGTATTAATTTTATGTTAAAATATGTCAAGTACTTAAAGGTTTCTATCGCAACCTCAAAAGCCTGCATTTCCTCTAAACAATTGGAAATGTTCAGCAAAAACATGTTTTTGGCTAACCATAAAAAAAAAACCAGGTGTGAAATGGAGCATTTTGTTCTTTTCAAGAAAAAACCAAATTGATTCAGTGGAAATCAATTACCAGTACTCGTCCAAAATCCACTGTTGCAGTTTCGCGCGGCCTATCCGCTGCCGGTGTGAAGCAAACATAACAGCATTGTGCCAGTTCCAGGCTGCAGCAAAGGCAGATTGTGCAGAAGAATCATCTGTTTCCTGTGGTTCTTGTAACGGTGGTCATCTGAGACCAGGTCTTTAAAGGGGATCTGTATCTGGGGCTCTAGTTGGCCTGGTCTCCGCTGTCTTTCAGGGCTGTAGAGGTCCTTCTGGGTGCTGATCCACCATTGGCTGGATACATACTTGGAATACGGGTGGACTGCAATGACCCTCGGACTTTGGATATTAGACCTGGATCTGCGTAGGCTAGACGGTGACCTCGGAATAAGAGCGAAAAACAGACTCATATTATTGCAGAAGCTGCCATTATTCTAATGGATGTAGCAGTGTACATAGGGATGTTAGGGAAATCTGTTCCGGTTTACCTAATTAATGCAGTTTAAAAATTCTTTAAAATAAAATTCTTTAACGGATTTGGATATTAGAAGCATATTATTGTGGTTTATGTGTAAGCCAGTGTTAAAGAGATTATGGCTTAATCTAGATGTAAACTGCAAGAGTGTGTCTGCCTCGATAATGTTAGGTAGGCTTTATTCCAGAAGTTTTAGGGCGCCTAAATCGGAAAAGGATCTGCTGTATGCTGCCCCGCATTTGATTTTGATTATTCTATACCCTTCGCCAAAAAAGTAGCGATACCTCACGTTGATTTTGAGTAAGTATACTTAAGGATAGTTCAAGTATATTTTTTCTTTTTTTTTTTTTAGACTTTTTGTAAGATAAGTCGAGTATACTTAAATGTCATTTTAAGTAATATTTTCTGAAGAAGTACATAAAAGCCCCATTTCTGACTGAAGTAAATAAAAGTGACCTGAAACGCAGACTTTCCGATGTTTGTTTAAAAAAGAAGTCTTTACTAATAGCACCACTTGAATAAACCACTGCTTTTTCGTTAAGGGTCGGTCAAAATTATCCAAATTGCCTTAATTTTGACCGAATGCAGTGGACGTGGAGGATTGTATAATGTAATAAGAGCTCGTTCAACTAATCCGGTGCTATGAACCATTCAGGGCTTTAAAGTAAATCAACAGATTTAAGGAATTGTAAACAATGTGCTTGATAGGGAACCATTGTCAGTGTGGAAAGAACTGGGCTTAATCAGGTCATACGTCCTGGTTCTAGTAAGACACTCTAGAATGCTGGCATTTTGGACTAACTGGAGTTTGTTTACCAAGCGTTGCCGAACAACCACTCATTAAAAATTACAAGAAATCTAACCTTGAGGTCATAAATGCATGAATGAAATTTCTGATTTGACATGAGCGCATAGGCCGTAATTTAGATAATTTTTGAGATGGAAAAGGCGTTTTACAAATGCTAGAAAGTGGCCTTTCTAAGGAAAGATTGCTCTCAAATAGCCACACCAGGTTCCTACTGATGACGAACCAGGAATTGACAGAGCAGCCATCAAGTCTTAGACAGTTTAAACAAAGCAAGCCATTGCCAGAGTGCTTGAGGTTTGTCCAGTAGGTAATGCTGGTGGGATTTCTAGAGCTTCTAAAGGGATCCAGACATGAACAGTGCAGGACTATCTCTTTATTGCTGGTTCTGAACTTTAGCCAATGTTCTGGCAAGATGTTCAGTGAATAAATAAATAAATAAAGCCAAATATGTGTAATGTGTTGTTTTATATTGTATCCCAGTATGTTGCTGACTTCTGTGCTAGCCATCTGAATTGCACTTTGATCACATTTCACAAGTGTGTCTTTAGTGACAGAACAATGGCATTTGTTATTAATTATTGATTTCAGATATTTGCTAATTCCACTGAATGTCTTAACTGTTAAATTGTACAAAACTGAATGTTTTTCTTTGTACTTTGTTGTAAGAATTGTTATGTGTAGAAGTGTAAAGTTGCATTTTAATGCGAGCAAGATGACGGCCTGTGGGGCATCAATGGTAAAGTTTCACTACTTCACATTATCTGTTTCCTTCATTTCTTGTCTTTCTCAGATTTTAAAGCATGTTGACCTGTGCTGTATTTTAGTGTAATTTCATTTCATTTAATTATTGTGTTTTTGTGAAATGTTTGTATTGCAGAATGTCATCACCATGTGATGGAAATTATTGTCTGCATTTGAACAGAAAAAAGTTTTTTTTTTTTTTTTTTTTTTTTTTTTACTTGAAATATGTAGCCTTTATAATTGCCATTTTCTTATAATGAAGGGAAATAAAATAAAATAATAATATAATAATCTGCATGTTAATGTGATAGATGCCATTAACTTATTTAACTTTATTCATTTTGTCATGATTTTAGAGTTTGTAATCAGAATAACTGAGCTCAACTAAAAATGAATAATTTTAAAAGCTCTTTAACCACATGCTAGTCATATAGACACACAACTGATCTCTGAAACACACTGTGACATTTACACAGACTGTTTAATGCTGCTCATAAATGCTAGTAAAACAACAAAAGCAAAAAAACGAACGGTTTAAATGTAAAATTAACCCCCCCCCACCCCAAAAAAAAAAAAAAAAAAAAAATATATATATAATATATATATATATTATATATATATATATATATATATATATATATATATTTTACATTTTACAATTAATCATTTAGCAGACGCTTTTATCCAAAGCGACTTACAAATGAGAACATATATATATATATATATATATATATATATATATATATATATATATATATATATATATATATATATATATATATTTTTTTTTTTTTTTTTTTTTTTTTTTCAAAAGCAACAACTATATCTTCTTTTTTTGAGAAGATATAGAAAGAATGACGTATGGGAATGATGCTTAATTGATGTTTTCTGATATCACTCTAACATGTTTTATTATTTTGATTCTTTAAACAATGTGCAGGTAAGAAACTAAAGAAGAGGATGAATGTCACATTGCTCACATGAAGATATTTTCATTACAACACCAGATTTCAGTATTTTCTAAAATAACTGAACTGACTGTTGACACAAATGCCTTGCCAAGATGCAAGAACTCTTCACAGAATATGTGCATTAATATGCAAAAGAGTGTCTGAGGCAGCTATCAATGAAATAACACACAGGTACTGAACTGAGAAATCTTACAGCACACAAATTTGTAATGACTTGATCAATTTCACATTTTAATTTTTCCCTATAATCTTCATATTTGTTTTTTTTATATTTTATTGTGAGGTATAAAATTTGAATACAGTATTTTTGGACTTTATTTTTTGTTTTGTCTTTAAAGTGCCATAACCTACATAAAACACTAAAAAGGAGGGGAACTTTCATCTGATCCAGTAAAAATGACGTTTTATTAACAAGGTTCGGGAGGAGCACGATCAGATAATCATCCAATTTGGCACAGGTGCATCTCGTTTAGCTAAACATCTTAAATAGCACAACAAGTGTGTATATATAATTATGCAGCCTTCCTACCTCCTGTCCTGCGACAGTTTTTCAGCATTCGGTTTTGCTCCTTTGGCCTTCACGGACTCAATTTTGTACTGGGGATTTTTTTTCTTCTCTCGTATCCTCTGTCGCAACCTGCCAACCCTAAGCATATGCCTTTACACTTTAGCTTCAGGCTCCATCATCAAAGCCGCCGCTCTGCTCGACCAGCCACATGCTCTCCACAATGCTGAGGCTTAACCACGCCTCCACCGGTGAGACTTCCAACTTCTTCCCTGACATCCCTGTATCATTCGGCAGTGCAAATATATTATCCGATCGGACAGTGGATAGTGTTTAAGCCTGAAGCAAACACTGATTTATTCAGACGAATCATTCTCACGGAGGGTAAACAAAGCGGAGCTCTACAATCTATTCTTCATCCTGCAAATTATTCAAGTCGGCAAATAGATTGAGCAAAACCCGAACTGGCCTCACTCATCACCACCATCATCCCACTCAAGACACCGGATCTCCCCAAGCTTTGGATCGCAGCGGCAGGACTCAAATAAACCTGGGCCGTGCCCCAGTTCTCACCACAGCAAAACCTCATTTGCTTCCCGCTTCGGCTCAACTTTTTCACCGCGGCTCTTCCGGCCACAGCGTTGCATGTAGCCAGGCCTTGAGCTCTTGTAGCCATAGACATGGATACTATATTTACATGTGTCTATGCTTGTAGCAGTCGTGATGCTGGCTGCGCTGATAGCACAGTCCGTGTTGCAAATTAAGTTTTTAATGATATGATAACATCATGGATGTCGATGTCATTTTTGTAGAATACAATTAAATTACTTGCATTTTCTCTCATTTTACCTGTATTTTAAATCCCACATCGTACTTCGATAGACATGGATGGAAATTGATTTGACAAATTAAGTTCAACGCTGTACCTAAATAATTTTAAATTATCAGGGCAAACTAATAACTAAGGCGTATCAAAAAGAAAAGTAGTAAATGTGGAATTTTATTTTGATTGCACTGTGCATACTGTTAGGCACCTCTCTTCAAGTCTCTACCAGCTGATGTGCTGCTTGGCTGAGTAGCGGTTTCAATACTTACTGCTATTCATGTGGTTAAGAGGAAAAACATGTCTTTTTGTAATTTGTATTTATTTATTTATTTTTATTGTCAACAAGACGTCATTTAAAAAAGTGAAGTGAAAGTCATGACATTTGTAAAGTATGGTAACCCATACTCGGAATTGGTGCTCTGCATTTAACCCATCCAAGTGCACACACACAGCAGTGAGAAGTGAACACACCCCCGGAGCAGTGGGCAGCTATAGATCCAGCACACCGGGGAGCAAAACTGGGGGTTCAGTTGCCTTGCTCAAGGGCACTTCAGTCGTGGGTATTGAGGGTGGAAGAGACCGCTGTTCATTCACTTCCTCCCACCTACAACTCCTGCCAGCACCGAGATTCAAACCTGCGACCTTCTGGTAACTAATCCGGCTCTCTAACCATTAGGCCACAGCTGCCCCAGTAGCATTTCTCATGCTACTTCTAACCACTCTCTCTTTTCAGTGGTCTCCAGCTCCCGTAACACATGCTTGTGAAGCTGTTTCTGCTAGCTGTGCAGGCTGCACAGGCTCTACAGCATTTCCCCCCCAAATATCACAAGCCCCCATGGACTACAGCTATAACAGATAAAACTAGTGCAAAGCTGCTTATGCTGGCAACGCATGCCCTCACATCTCAGTCTTTTCCTCCTGCTACTTCTAATCCTTTTCCTTTTCAGCTGCCTTTTGCTCGCATAGCAGACGTTAGCATGAGGCTTCCTCTGCTAGCCATGCAGGATGCACAGGCTCTTCAGGATGTCAAAAACCCCACTCCCTACCCGTGGCCTACAGCAGCTGAAGGAAGCGTGAGGCTGTCTCCGCTTGCAACTCAGGCCAACACATCTCAGGCTTTTTCTCATTTCTAACAACCAATTTTCTTTTCAGTGGCCTCCTGCTCCCATAGAAGATGATTTTTAAACGTCAGGCTGCCTCTGCTGACAATTGCAGCCCATGTTCCTCTTCCTCATAGCTCCCTACTTCATTTAAAATGACATTGTCTTCTAGATCAAGTTCTGGTTCTCCTCGAGCTTCAAGACGAAGCAAGTTTAGGTTGTGCCCCAGATTCAGACACATCTCACACTGCACTGCTTCCCTCCTCCTCTCAGCCAATCATTGCAGCACCTTCAGCTGCTGTGCCACATGCAACATTGCCCACTGACGTGGCTTCTTAACCTCCATTTCTTTCCACTCTACCTCCGGCTGTAGATGCTAGCGTGAGGCTGCCTCCGCTAGCCGCTCAAGCTCAGCCACCTTACTTTTAACATTCCACTTTTCATTTTCCCCATCAATGGCCAGCAGCACCTGCTGCAGATGCCCAAGCAAGCATACTGGCCTCCTCCCTAATTTCCACCTTTCTCTTCCTCTTCCTATGGTCCTCCCCACACACCAGGGGCTAATCCGTGCGTGAGGCTGCCTCCGCAAACGGTTACGGCCCCTACCTATCTTCCTTCTAACTTCTACCCAAACCAAACCTCAGTATACTTTATTCACAGTGGCCCCTCTACTTACTCCACTGAGTGGTGCCACTCTGGAACCACTTCCTGTGCCTAATACTATCAAATCTCAGATTCTCACAGAAAATTTCTAGATGTCATGTTTTTATTGGCTTTTTCGGTTTTCTGAGATGCTCAGAAATTGCAATAACCCCTAAATTCAACCCCAAACTCCACCTGACAATCTCTGATTTGTCTATACTTGATAGCAAAACAATCGCTTACTTCATTAAATTAAGTATGATGGACCAAGAAAGGAAAGGCCACTACATGTAAAAATTTTAATCTCCCATCTCCAATTTATGTCCAACTGTGGAACGCTCAATCTAAATCTGCGCTGGACCCTCTCTTCGTTGACGACTCTAACCATCTCGTTACATGTTTTTGGCTCCCAAAAAAAAAAAAAAACGTAAAACTGATCCTTGCTCAATTAGGCTTAGCCACAGAAAACTTTCCAGCCACTCATTTTGCATTGGGGCAGCAACTTAAGCAGCTCAAAAGGGCCTAGATATCGGATAGAGGCCCTCGGGTTGTTGGTCATCTGACACTTTTAAAAATTACATCAGGTATGATCAACTCCACGTAAAGGCAGCCCATCTAGCCCTGATCAGTTAAAAAATTTTCAGCAATTTAAATCATGTTGTTTTATTTGATTAAGCAGAGGCTCTCCTTCCCAATGCAGTCAGTTATCGCTCCTTTGGTCAAAGTAAGGGCCCTCCAGCCGTCGTTACAAATCTCCTTGCCTATTCAGCATCAGACAGGGATTTTAATTCAGGGTGCAGCAGGGCCGTGGCTCCCTTCGGTTGCAGTGTGAGCCTTCTGTCAAAGTAAGGGCCTTCCAGCCATCGTTACAAATCTCCTTGCCTATTCAGCATCAGACAGGTCGTTGAGTTGCACTGGGTGGTTTTGAGAGCCCTCCATCCGACGCATTAAATCATGCCTCATATCCAGTCGCAAGGGGGACTCTCCCGTCCAGTGTAGCGGAGCCGCAGCTCCCTTTGGACGCAGTGAGAGTCCCTCCATCAGTCGCGTTTTCTTGCTTACTCAGCATCAGACGGGGCTCCCCTACCGGTGCAGCAGACCCACGGCTCCCTTCGGTCGCAGGGTGATCCCTCCATCTGTCATTTTGAGTCACGTTGCATGCTTTGCAGCAGACGGGGGTCCCACCCACGATGCAGCAGAGTTGCGGGCTCCCTTCAGATGATGTGAGAGCCCTCGGAGGCATAAAACCGCGCCTCATATCAACCCGCAATGGGGGACTCTCCCTTCCGGTGCAGCAGAGCCGCAGCTCCCTTCGGATGCAGCGGGAGTCCCTCCATCAGCCACGTCTCTTTTCCTTTTCAGCATCGGACTAGGGCTCCTCTTCCGGTGCAGTAGACCCTCGGCTCCCTTCGGTCGCAGGGTGAACCCCCCCATCTGAGTTATGTTGCATGCTGACTGGCGGTCAGGGATCTCCCTCCCAGTGGAGTAGAGCCACTGGCTCCCTTCGGTTGCAGTAGGAGCCCTCCATCTGACGCGCCAAACCGTGCCTTGAATCTCCTTGTCTATTCAGCATCTGACGGGGCTCTCCCTTCCGGTGCGGCAGACCCACGACTCCCTTCGGTCGCAGTGTGAACCCCCTGTCTGAGTTATGTTGCATGCTCAATGGCGCCCAGGGTACTCCCTCCCGATGGGATAGAGCTGCTGGCTCCCTTTGGTCGCAGTGAGAGCCCTCCATCAGACACATCAAACCGTGCCTCACACTCAGCCGCAAGAGGGACTCTCCCTTCCAGTGCAGCAGAGCCGCAGCTCCCTTCAGATGCAGCAGAGTCCCTCTCATAGCGGCATGGAGGGCCCACCAGTAAAACATTGCGAGCCGCAGCTCTCGTCGAACACTGCATGGGCTCTCCCGGTCGCTCTGCGCCTTCTCTCTTCTTAGCACGCATATTTTGGGGGGGCAACTAAATTTAGCTCTTTGGCTGCTGTCCTATGCCTTTAAGCTTCTTTTGGGGAGTTCTTTGGGTTCGGGCTATGTTCCGGGCCCGGACCCCACCCCCAGGACAGCACGCCAAAATATGCTTACTATTGCATATTGTCTCTTCGCCCCAAAGACTTAAAAGAAATGAAACCTCAGCTCCACTGTGTGGATCCTTCGTCCTCCATCGCGCCTATAATAAGTCATGTGACCTCAGCTGGTGGTGTCCACCTGAGTTGACGTCACTTTTTTTTAATGACGTACGACTCGCATTTACTGTGGAATATCCGATTTGTCTGCTTACATGGCACACGCAAATGCACGTATCCGATTCATATCCGATTTATTACCACATATGAATGAGGCCTGAATCCGATCTGAGAAAATCGGAATCCATGTGTTTTTTTCCTGCCTACACGTTCCCCGGTCATATCCGATTTGTGCCACATGAGAGGAAAAAATCGGAATTGGGTCACTTGAACCATGCAGTGTAAATGGGGCCTAAATGGGGCCAGAGAGACTCTTTCACCTAGATTTCACACTATAGAGACCGTGTCTGTTCCCCGAACTAGAAAATACAAAAAACGTCCAAACCAATTTAAGAGTAACAATTTAATTGATGTTCAACAAAATAAAAAAAACTGATCATAATGGGAGATGAAGAATTGTATAAACTTGTTAATTGTATAATTTTGTTAAATCATCCAAAACAACCTCATGTATGTTAGACCCTATTCCATCTAAGCTCCTAAATGAGGTGCTTCCAGAAGTCATAGATCCTCTCCTGACTATTTTTAATTCCTCATTGTCATTAGGATATGTCCCCAAATTTTAAAGTGGATGTTATTAAGCCTCTCATCAAAAAAAAAAATCCACAACTTGACCCCAAAGAACTAGTAATTAATTATAGACCGATCTCGAATCTCCCTTTTCTGTCCAAGATACTGGAAAAAGTAGTATCCTCACAATTATATTCCTTCCTAGAGAAAAATGGTATCTGTGAGGATTTCCAGTCGGGATTTATTTTTTATTTTTTATTATTATTATTTTTTTTTTATTAGGAGTACAAAAACATTCAACATAGGGTGAACACAACAACAAAACACAAAAACAACAATAAAACAGCAATGGTAGTAACAGTAATGAAAAAAGCAGAAATGACAAATGTGTAATAGTAGAAGTATTTAAATAGCAATAGCATGTATAATAATAATGATAACAATATTTTGTGATGACAGCAACAGTAATAACAATAACAGTAGTGATATTAATGCTAAAAGATGGTGATAATTATTTTGTGTTGACGGAAATAGTAATATCAAATAATATTAATAAATAATAATAATAATAATAATAAACCTTTATTATATATTATTATTATTATAATAATGTTTTTTTTATTGTAATTTAATTAATAATTATATTATTATTAATAGTATTATTGTATGTGGTTTTTATGGTTTTTTGTATTGACAGCAATAGTAATATAAATAATAATATAATAACATTGATAACAACAGCAATAATATTAATAACAATATTAATAATAAATGCTAAAGATGGCGATGATGATAATATTTTGCGATGATGGCAACAGTAATATCAATAATAATAACAGAAATAATTCCAGTCAGGATTTAGACCGTATCATAGTACTGAGACTGCTCTCCTTAGAGTTACAAATGACCTGCTCTTATCATCTGATCGTGGTTGTATCTCTCTATTAGTGCTATAGGATCTTAGTGCTGCGTTCGACACTATTGACCACAACATTCTTTTGCATAGACTAGAACACTTTGTTGGCATCAATGGTAGTGCATTAGCATGGTTTAAATCGTACTTGACTGCCATCAATTCGTAGCAGTGATGAAGAGGTGTCATATCAATCACAAATGCAGTATGGAGTACGTCAAGGCTCAGTACTAGGGCCGTTACTCTTCATGATTTACATGTTACCCTTGGGAGATATCATCAGGAAACATGGTGTTATCGTTCACTGTTATGCTGATGATACTCAGCTCTATATTTCTTCGCGGCCCGGCGGAACATACCAATTTGAAAAACTAACGGAATGCATAGTCGATATAAAAAACTGGATGACGAGTAATTTCTTACCGCTAAATTCTGAAAAAACAGAGGTGTTATTTATAGGACCTAAAAACTCTGCATGTAATAACCTAGAATGCTGTCTAAGACTTGATGGCTGCTCTGTCAATTCTTCGTCATCAGTTAGGAACCTAGGTGTGCTATTTGATGGCAACCTTTCCTTAGAAAGCCAAGTTTCTAGCATTTGTAAAACTGCATTTTTCCATCTCAAAAATATATCTAAATTACGGCCTATGCTCTCAATGTCAAATGCAGAAATGTTAATCCATGCGTTTATGACCTCAAGGTTTAGACTATTGTAATGCTCTATTGGGTGGTTGTTCTGCACGCTTAGTAAACAAACTCCAGTTAGTCCAAAATGCAGCAGCTAGAGTTGTTACTAGAACCAGGAAATATGATCTTATTGTTCTATTGGGTTTTTCTCTGCACTGGCTCCCTATCAAACATTGTATAGATTTTAAAATCTTGCTTATTACTTATAAAGCCCTGAATGGTTTAGCACCTCAGTATTTGAACGAGCTCTTGTTACATTATAGTCCTCCACGTCCGCTGCATTCTCAAAACTCTGGCAATTTGATAATACCTAGACTATCAAAGTCAACTGCGGGCGGCAGATCCTTCTCCTATTTAGCGCCCAAACTCTGGAATAACCTACCTAACATTGTTCGGGAGGCAGACACACTCTTGCAGTTTAAATCTAGATTAAAGACCCATCTCTTTAACCTGGCTTACACATAACATACTAATACACTTCTAATATCGAAATCCATTAAAGGATTTTTAGGCTGCATTAATTAGGTAAATCGGAAATCTCTTTCACTTCCCATAACACCCGATGTACTTGCTACATCATTCGAAGAATGGCATCTACGCTCATATTAGTCTGTTTCTCTCTTATTCCGAGGTCACCGTAGCCACCAGATACAGTCTGTATCCAAGTCAGAGGGTCACTGCAGTCACCCGGATCCAGTATGTATCCAGCCCAGATGGTGGATCAGCACCTAGAAAGGACGTCTACAGCCCTGAATGACAGCGGAGACCAGGACAACTAGAGCCCCAGAGACAGATCCCCTGTAAAGACCTTGTCTCAGACGACCACTGGGACAAGACAACAGGAAACAGATGATTCTCTTCAACTGTCATCCCAGAAATCTTGTGTTATGACAGTATAAAGTTCAAAATCCATCATACATTGCCAATATAACAGGGCTGTATAATCCTGTTCCTGGAGATCTACCTATCAGAATTCAAATCTGACCCTGATCTGCTCCTGAAAGTACATCTATAACACACTAAAACTGTATTTTCGTAGAGGATCATTTAATAAAGTCACTATATTACTATTTTTATGATCTCATTAATAACTTTGTTAAATAAAATTAGCATTGCTAACAGGCGAGGGCTTATGAGAAAGGCATGCAACAGCTTTTATGTTCATTTACAGACATTTACATTTGTATCATAAATCCATACCGAGTCCCAAAGTGCTCTTCAGTAAACATGCAAAAAGATGTCCAAACTGATTAATATTTTACAGGGCTCCAGACAAACTATTTTTACTAGGAGCACTGTAGCCCCTGACTGAAAATTTTTAGGAGTACAAGCAGAAAATTTAGGGGCACACCTTAAATCAGCCTGCAATGCAATCGTTCACATATTTTCCCCATTTTAACTGTATTACTGACAAATGCTTTGATAATAGACTTAACTCAAATAAATTACAATGTGCAGTATTCTTTTCATTTCAGAAGGATATAAAAAAATATATTTGATATGCATTATTAAGTGCAGTTACATATAATATTATGTTAATTTCTTGTTTATTTTATGTTCGTACACATTTGAGAGTAAAGCACTAAGCTTGAGTTGAAAAACTTTTATTTTATTTTATTAACAACAGTAACGTGCAAACTCAAATTTTTATGTAGAAAAGGTATATATTGAGTTCTTGTTAAATGTACCATTATTCTTCTGTAGTCTTTTATGGATCTGACCAACAACTTCAGTGATAATCTTTTATGGATTAGTGATTTTGTGTGATTTTTTTTTTTATTGGAATTTTGTGATTTTTCTTACTTTATACACAAAAGTGAGCAAAACTCTGTCAAAATCTGATTTCTTGATTTTATATTTTAGCTTAGTGATTTTATAATTTAAAAATATAAAGAAAAAGTAGCTACACTGAACAAAATTATAAACACAACATTTTTGTTTTTGCCCCCATTTTTCATGAGCTGAACTCAAAGATCTAAGACTTTTTTCCAAAAACCAGTCAGTCTCTGGTGCAGTGCAACACTTCTCCTACACTGACCACCATTTGTCCCCTGAACGCAGATGCAACACTTTTCTCAGTCTCCTATAGAGTTGATCAGGATGTTGATTGTGGCCTGTGGAATGTTGGTCCACTCCTCTTCAATGGCTGTGCGAGGTTGCTGGATATTGGCAGGAACTGGAACATGCTGTCATATACGCCGATCCAGAGCATCCCAAACATGCTCAATGGGTGACATGTCCAGTGAATATGCTGGCCATGCAAGAACTGGGGTGTTTTCAGCTTCCAGAAATTGTGTACAGATCCTTGCAACATGGGGCCGTGCATTATCATGCTGCAACAGCTGCTGTAGGCATTGTGGGACTTGATGCATTTTTAGGAATGCTCTCGCTGGGGCATCACAAATGAAAGCATTCACTTTTACATTTAATGTTCCATTTTGGAACTCAACCCCATGTTGTTGAAGTGCCTTCAGTTCTGTTAAAAAACTAGACGTGTTATCAGTAATGCTGTTTGGCTTTGCAGTTCCACAAAATAGTGCAACGATAAATGGCTCAAACTTTTTTACACTACAAAGAATGGGCCAAATTTGTACATTAAATGATTTAATGTACAGGGAACACCATCTACACTGAAAATTTAGCAGTATCTCATTTTCTGCTGAAAAAGAAATCGGGATACTGTGAGCACATTTTCAAGAAGTCCCGTCTCCACACTGAAGTAGAGGAATTGGCCACCACATAGATCCCTGACTTCTATTTGAAGGTGGAGTTCCTAACTGGGTTCTGGCATCATTTGGCAGCCGGCGGCCATGTTTAAATATCAACCAATTTGCGCGCGTTGCCTTATTTTTTACAGCCCATTTTGCCAAATCACTTCTTAGATCACTTGATTCCTCCTCGGACAAAGTTCCAATTTCTGAATCACTTTCACGATTCACATTCATAAATGCAAGTTTACAAAAGGCAAACTTCTTTTTATGGTGCTTGAAAATGAAAGCATCCGAAGCCTGTTCACAAAATTCAAATCACAAATAATAATACTGATAAAAAAGAATGGGTTGAATATTAACCACTTTCGTTTCCATATAACTATAAACTATGATAAAAGTTCTTCAGCATGTTTGTTTTTATGGCAGCATTCAGCTAATCCAACCCCAATCAAGCACACCTGAACAAGCTAACCAAGGCCTTCCATGCAGATTACTAGAAAGCTACAAACAGGTGAGTTTGATCAGGGTTGGAGTTGACCTGATCTCCTTGGATCTTTAAAACCCCATTTTACAGAGGTTGATGTTACAGCAACATATTTTAGTTTGGTTTGCTTCGTTGTCCGCTGAACTTCTGACACACCAGTTCAGTGCATTTTCCAGCAAAAATCATTGTGAGATCGTAGGTCAGGAGGATGACAGCTCAAGTGCATTGCTTCTTTATTGCTGTTGCATTGTGTCTGTTTGGATACTTGAGCATAACAGACGCTACTCTAGGTAAGGATGTTTGTTTGTTTAATTAATTAGAATGAATGAATGAATGAAGTAATTGGTTATTATTATTTTTTTGTTGTATTTTTTGTAGTATGTTGTGTTTTTTAGTGTTTTTTATTTTTAGATAAATATGTACTTTTTTTTTTTTTTTTTTTTTTTTTTTTTTTTTTTTTTATTAAGGTTCGAGTTGCCTTGGGAAGCTGACGGGCCTGCTGTCCCATCGAGGATGTTCTTCTGATAGAGACTGCTCTGGAGGAAGCAAATGTTCTGGATTTCACTGTGAGCCTGTTTCCAGTGAGTTTCAGTTTATAATGGATGCTAGTGGTCCTCCAAAAGTGTGTGAATACATAATCTAATATTTTTGGTCAGTAGTTGATGAGAATACATTTTGTCCTTTTGTTATTCTTGTCTAAAGTAGGTTTGAGTTCATCCCTTAACTAAGTTTTAAACTGAGGATGGCTTTACAGAATAAATGGCAATAATACCTTGGACTATAATTCACTCTGTAGGCAAAACTTGCTATTCATGCATTACGTGTTTTTTGTGCTGTATATTGATGTGGCATATAGACCATATGCACAAACTAATGCTGACTATTTGTGTCCATGCAGTGAAGCCTGGTCAATGTCCTGACCCGAAGAACATTCCACTGTGTGCTAAAAGCTGTGTCGATGATGGCCAGTGTCCTGCCACACAGAAGTGTTGCCCTACCACTCGTGGCCATGCATGTAGTGAACCAAGCAGCCAGGGCCAGGGCCAGGGTCAAGGCATGGGTCAGGGTCAAGGCATGGGTCAAGGCATGGGCCAGGGCATGGGTCAGGGCATGGGCCAGGGTCAGGGCCAGGGTCAAGGCATGGGTCAAGGCATGGGCATGGGTCAGGGCATGGGTCAGGGTATGGGCCAGGGCCAGGGTCAAGGCATGGGCCAGGGCCAGGGTCAAGGCCAGGGCCAGGGCCAGGGTCAAGGCATGGGTCAGGGCATGGGCCAGGGTCAGGGTCAGGGCATGGGTCAGGGCCAGGGTCAAGGCCAGGGTCAGGGCATGGGTCAGGGCATGGGTCAAGGCCAGGGCCAGGGTCAGGGCATGGGTCAGGGCCAGGGTCAAGGCATGGGTCAAGGCCAGGGTCAGGGCATGGGCCAGGGCCAGGGTCAAGGCAGCATGGGCCAGTGTGTGGGTCAGGGCGGTCAGGGTCAAGGCATGGGCCAGGGCATGGGTCAAGGCCAGGGCCAGGGTCAAGGCATGGGTCAGGGCATGGGCCAGGGTCAGGGTCAGGGCATGGGCCAGGGTCAAGGCATGGGTCAGGGCATGGGTCAGGGCATGGGCCAGGGCCAGGGTCAAGGCCAGGGCATGGGTCAAGGCATGGGTCAGGGTCAGGGCATGGGCCAGGGTCAAGGCATAGGTCAAGGCATGGGCCAGGGTCAAGGCATAGGTCAAGGCATGGGCCAGGGTCAAGGCATGGGTCAAGGCATGGGTCAAGGCATGGGCCAGGGTCAAGGCATGGGTCAAGGCCTGGGCCAAGGCATGGGCCAGGGTCAAGGCATGGGCCAGGGTCAAGGCATGGGCCAGGGTCAAGGCATGGGCCAGGGTCAAGGCATGGGCCAGGGCATGGGCCAGGGTCAGGGCATGGGCCAGGGCCAGGGTCAGGGCATGGGTCAGGGCATGGGCCAGGGTATGTGGGGGGGGGGTGGGGTGGTGGGGGGTGGTGGAGGGGAGGGCCGTGGACCGGGCAAATGTTGATGTGGTCAGGGAAATTGTTTTCTTTGAAACTTTCATAAGAATTTTGAATAACACCTACTGGAGATCTTTTCAATTAGGTGCTTTATTCATATGGCACTTGTACCCTTTTTGCTACAGTATGACAGTTTAGAAAGATTTTCTGTCTCTCTCTCCCTCCTTCTCTGAAATAAAAAAAAAATTGCTTGATTGAAGAGGTGTTGTGTGTGGGTTTTTTTTTTTTTTTTTTTTTTTTTTTTTTTTTTTTTTTTTTTAAATCATTTGGCTGTCACATAACTGCTTCCTGGCATCAGTGTTGTGCAAGTTCTCCTCCCTGAGACCTGGATATTTTAGAAGAGTATTAGCCAATTTTTACACAAAATACCACTTTGTCATGAGGACTCAAATGGCACCAGCTGTTTTGTGCACTTTCTGCAAACTTTTTGTATTTTTCTGTTTTCTCATGGAGGTTCTTCAGCTGGTCAAAAGTGACAGATACATCTGCCTCATGGGCTGCAATAAAATGTTTCTCTTTCTCTTTCTTTTTTTTTTTTTTTTTTTTTTTTTCTCCTGTTAAGTATGATTTACAGTTGCACAGTTCTGTATCAGTGTTTAAAATTTGAGTACTTTTTACAACAGTGTAAACATGCAATGCCTGCCTTCATAGATTTGATTGGCCATCTGTCATTTTGACCTTGAGCAGTGCTGTTAGACTGCTGATCAGCTCAGATGAGAGTCCGTTGTCTTTGTGTCACCAGAGTTCAGTTAGTGTTATTTCACTATTACAAGCCTATGAATGCTGAGGTCAGGATCTCGTAGATCTCATGCTGGAAACAGCAGTGTGCTCAACTTCATGTGGAGCTCCACAGACTGATCAGCGGGAGTTGCAGCTTGCAGTCAGTGGTGGAATTAAAAGCGTCTGCAGGCATCTACTAGTGTTAAAATCTTTTATTTTTAAATAAGTGTTTTCTTTATAAAGGGGGAAAACGTATGAAGGATAAACAAATATTGTCACATTAAAAATAACTGTCAAATTCGGTAATATTTAAAAGCTTTGAAGTGCTGGGAAAAGTTGTGTGAAGCATTTAAAATCACTCAAACATTAGACCATTTCTGCCACAAGTTTGTTCCTGTAGTTTTACGGTTCAATCCATGGTGAATGGTGGTAATTTGTTTATTGAACAATGTTTTTCCTGGTTTCCACATCAGTGGCGTTTGTTCTGATATCAGCTTTAAAAGAATTCTGCACTGAACTTGAATGCTTTTCAGAAAGATGTAATTGATTATGTGGTGAATTCGACTGCTTCCTTCAATGTATCTCCCAGCGCTGTGTATATCAATGTTGCGTGATTGAGATCAACCTGCGGCTCCGGCTCGAGTAGATAAACTGTTTGTGCTGTGTAGCACAAATGAGTAGCGCAGATTCGTTCTGCGTTCGGTTCGTTTATCCAATGTAGCTCTTGTAAATCGGTCATGATGAGAACACAAGGCTGTTCGTTCCATTTTTGGAACTGAGAAACAACCTTTCTTTGACTGAGGCCCCGTTTACACTAGTGTGTTTTCGTTTTAAAATGCATAACTTTTGCTACGGTTACGCCCAGGGGTGTAGGAATGAGTTTAATGTTTGGGGGGGGGTGGACATATCGGAAACCTGACAGATCCGTTAATGGTTTGAACAGAAATATGTAATAAATTAACTACACTGTCAGTCATTCTATTTCAATCAAATAAGGCTTTGGTGGAAGTCAATTTATTTATCTATTTTTTTTTTAATCGCACAGATTAAATTTAAGGAGCATTTGTGACCAAAATGGTCACACTTTCGAGCCTTGTACAATCATCTTAAATACTGTTGTGTCAAATCGCTTTTGTCCATTACGTTACTGGAAAGTCCGCCATATTTTCACCAGCCAACGTTGGCTAGTAACATTAATAGTAACAACGTTTACCTAGCAAGAGTGTACTAGTTAGATGTCGAATCACAACATCAGCTTAACATCAATAAGTCTAACGTTAGAAAATATAATTATCATCCAGGACAAAATTATTACCAACTCACATTTCCTTTCTTTCTTTTCTTCCCCATGATAAAGAAATTACTTAATCTTAGACTTAGTCTTTTCATCTTAACATCTGTCGCCACTCGCCAGCTGCAAAACTCCCACTTCCCAAACAGCCTGAGCTGTTGAGGGGGCGGGCCAGTGACAAGATGCTGTGTTGCGCTTTCAAAATAAAAGCATGCGAAAATTAAATATTTTTCTCCTCCAGTATAATTTTTTGGGGGGACAAATGCGATTGTCTGCAATATTGGAGGGGACACGTCCCCCCGGTTTCTACGCCCTTGGTTACGCCCATCGTTTACACTACTCCGGCATTTTCGACCCTTGAAAACTGAGATTTTTTAAAACGCTGCAGACCCCATTTTAGTTTGAAAACTCTGGGGTTGTGTTTCAGTGTAAACAGACCAAAACTTTTGAAAATGATGGTGTGGCTGCCCACATTCACTCTGCGTATCCTTGACAACTGTGTAAACAATAAAATCATGCGCGTTGTTGTACCCATAGATGTATAGGTAGATTCACCATTTGATCGCTCGTAGACGTGTCCGTGATCTAAATAATAGGAAATCTACCTATTCATATCTATGGCTGTGCCTGCATGAATGGCCACGTGACATGCGTGATAGGATGTTTAGTGTAGATGGAGATCATTTCTAAAACGCAGCGGAAAAGCCAGTGTAGACAAGGATAGTTTTAATTCTAAAATGCCGTTTTAAAGTGAAAATGCACTAGTGTAGACGGGGCCTGAATGCACATTAAAATGACGTCACGGGACGCGTCTAAGCCCAAAATCTGCGGATGATCTGCGGCAATTATGAAAATTTGCAAACTTTTGTGAAAATTGCGGAGTTTGCTTGATTTTGCCATAAATTCAGGGATCGCATAATCCTGGAGGGACTGACTGTCAAAGAAACCTAGGTTTCCATACCACCTCAGCAGTGCCACAAACTGATCACCTTCATGCCACGCCGAATTGAGGCAGTAATTAAAGCAAAAGGAGCCCCTACCAAGTATTGAGTACATGTACGGTAAATGAACATACTTTCCAGAAGGCCAACAATTCACTAAAAATGATTTTTTTTTTTTTTATTTTTTTTTGTCTTATGAATCATTCTAATGTTGAAATAGTGAATTGGTGGGGTTTTGTTAAATGTGAGCCAAAATCATCACAATTAAAAGAACCAAAGACTTAAATTACTTCAGTCTGTGTGCACTGAATTAATTTAATACACACGTTTCACAATTTGAGTTGAATTACTGAAATAAATGAACTTTTCCATGACATTCTAATTTATTGAGATGCACCTGTATATAATCTTCATATATTTGTTCTGTATATTTTATTGTGAGGTATAATATTTGAATATTGTATTTTTGGACGTTTTTATGTTTTGTCTTTAAAGTGCCATAACCCACATAAAACACTAAAAAGGAGGGGAACTTTCATCTGATCCAGTAAATGCTATTAAAACAGATCTGATTCTCTCATAACGAGTCAAATGTGATGTGAGTGTCCATTGTGTCTACATCAGAAGTGCTGTAATGCACTAAACTTTTACTTTTATTTTTGGAATATTCTTGATTATGACACTAGATGGTGCACTAGACTACAGCATGCATAATGTTTTATAGGCCCTATTCATGAAATACCAGAAAGCTTATAATAAGCACATGTTGTGTGATGCTCTTTACAAAAATGTACACAGTTGCTAAACAGCAACAGTTATAATAGACCTAGTGATTGCTATTACATTAAAACTAGTATGCTATCAAGTCAAGTCACCTTTTTTTTTATATAGCGCTTTTAACAATACAGGTTGTGTCAAAGCAACTGAACAACATTAACTAGGAAAATAGTGTGCCAATAATGACAACAGTAAACACTAATTTTCCAGTTAAAGGCAGTTCATCATTGAATTCAGTGATGTCATCATCCAGCTCAGTTCAGTTTAAATAGTATCTTTGCAATCAAGTAAACCATATCGCTGTAAATGAAGTATCCCGAACTAAGCAAGCAGAGGCGACAGCGGCAAGGAACCAAAACTCCATCGGTGAAAGAATGGAGAAAAAACCTTGGGAAAAAACCAGCCTCAGTTGGGGGGCCAGTTCTCCTCTGAGCAGACGAAACCAGCAGTTAAATTCCTGGCTGCAGCAAAGTCACATTGTGCAGAGGACTCAACTGGTTCCTGTGGTCTTGTCCTGGTGGTCGTCTGAGACAAGGTCTTTACAGGGGATATGTAACTGGGGCTCATCTAGTTGTCCTGGTCTCCGCTGTCTTTCAGGGCTGTAGAGGTCCTCTCTAGGTGCTGATCCCCCATCTTGTCCGGATTGTCCTGGTCTCCGCTGTCTTTCAGGGCTGTAGAGGTCCTCTCTAGGTGCTGATCCCCCTGGCTACGGTGACTTATTTTACAAAATGCTAGAAATGTGGCTTTCTAAGGAAAAGATTGCTATCAAATAGCACACCTAGGTTCCTAACTGATGATGAAGAATTGACAGAGCAGCCATCAAGTCTTAGACAGTGTTCTAGGTTATTACCGTATTTCTAGGTTATTACTGCACTTAACCAACTAATACTAGTACTTACCTTTTCTTTTTCTTGTCTATCATATTCTTAAAAAAAAAAAAAAAAAAAACTTGGCAACGTGTTCTGTACTAGACTAACTGAGACTTGTCATAGCACTTGTATACCGTTGTTGTTCTCTTGTTGATCTGATTGTTTCTATTGTTCTCATTTTTAAGTCGCTTTGGATAAAAGCGTCTGTTAAATGATTAAATGTAAATGTAAATTTCCTGCACTATAAGGCGCACCTAAGAGCCTTAATTTTTTTCAGAAATCGGCCGTGCGCCTTATGTGTGCACTGAGTTCCAAAATCTGTAAAAATGTTGTTGTGCGACTTTGGTAAGCGCTCCGCTTGATTGACTGTCGGACCATTTCCCGCTGACACAGCACAGTATCGATACGCACCACGGGGCACGAGAAGTCAGCTTTAATTGTTGTTCTTGGTTGCCATGGTAATGGACAGAAACTACCACCTATGGTCATTTTTAAGAGGAAGATGCTGCCAAAAGAAAAGTTTCCAGCCGGAGTCATCATTAAGGCCAATCAAAAGGGCTGGATGGATGAGGAGAAAATGAGAGAGTGGTTGAGAGAGGTGTATGTAAAAAGACCGGATGGTTTTTTCCACACATCACCATCCCTGTTGATCTGCGACTCCATGCGCGCCCATCTCACCACTACTTTGAAAAACCAAGTGAAACAAATTAATTCGGAGCTTGCCATCATTCCGGGAGGATTAACAAAAGAACTCCAACCACTGGATATTGGTGTAAACAGGGCATTCAAAGTAAAGTTGCGAGTGGCGTGGGAGCGATGGATGACAGACGGCGAACACACCTTTAATAAGACTGGGAGGCAGCGCCCGGCGAGTTACACTACCATATGTGAATGGATTGTGGATTCCTGGGCTAAGGTATCTGCTTTAACTGTTGTCCGAGCTTTCGCGAAAACAGCCATCATTGCTGAACAGCCACCTGGCAACGAGACAGACTCTGACAATGATGAGAGGGAACCCGGCATGTTTGATGGTGAAATTGCCCAGCTGTTCAATTCAGACACAGAAGATGAGGACTTTGATGGATTTGTGGGAGAAGATTGATTAAAAAATAATGTGTGTGTATTGTTAAATAGTAGAATAAAGTTCAACTAAACTCACTGTTTTGCTTCTGTTACCTTTTTTTTTTGTAGACCGTATGTTTTAGCATGTGCCTTATAATACTGTGTGCCTTATGTATGGGTTAAGTACAGAAAAAGACCCCGTAATTGAGACTGCGCCTTATAATCCAGTGCGCCTTATGGTGCGGAAAATACGGTACATGCAGAGTTTTTAGGTCCTATAAATAACACCTTTTGTTTTTTCAGAATTTAGCAGTAAGATATCCACGTCATCGTCGTCCAGTTTTTTTATATCAACTATGCATTCCGCTAGTTTTTCAAATTGGTATGTTTCGCCGGGCCACAAAGAAATATAGAGCTGAGTATCATCAGCATAACAGTGAAAGCTAACACCGTGTTTCCTGATGATATCTCAGAAGGGTAACATGTAAAGCGTGAAGAGTAATGGCACTAGTACTGAGCCTTGAGGTACTCCATACTGCACTTGTGATCGATATGATACCTCTTGATCACTGCTACAAATTGATGGTGGTCATATAAGTATGATTGAGCCTGTCCTCCAACAAAACACATTATTACGACCTATATTTACGTTTTAAAGTTAAGCGGCCTCTAGCGGGCGTAAAAATAATGACAGTATCGCATTGCGTCTGTCGTCATGAAATGACGTATAACGTCATTACCAATCAAAAACGGACATTTATTTAAATGCAATGTGTGGACTTTTTACACCGATCTCACAGTAATTCGTACATATTTTTACTAGGTGGCTTATTCGTTCGAATGACCACACCTTACCCCACCCCCTAAACCTAACCCTCACAGAAATCATGCTAAATTATGATTCATTGAGCATATGCATTTTACGTGCACGTCCGTTCTCTGGGATCGAACCCATGATAGCATGATTGCATATCAAGGTATAACGCAATAATCTACCAACTGAGCTACACGAAACGCAAATCACAGTGCAAATAAAAGAGTACAAAACATTAATATGAAAACGACCTTTTGCCGATACGGGCGCAATTGTAGTATACGCTCTGATGGGTCGTATTTCAGGGATTTGGACAAACGACCTATACGAGTGTATTAGTTGGAGGACAGGTTGGTATGATTTGAACCATGCTAATGCACTTCCACTAATGCCAACAAAGTTTTCTAGTCCATGCAAAAGAATGTTGTGGTCAGTAGTGTTGTGGTCAACGCAGCGCTAAGATCCAATAGCACTAAGAGAGATATACATCCACGATCAGATGATAAGAGCACGTCATTTGTAACTCTAATTAGAGCAGTCTCAGTACTATAAGTTCTAAATCCTGACTGGAAATCCTCATAGATACCATTTTTCTCTAAGAAGGATTATAATTGTGAGGATACTACCTTTTCTAGTATTTTGGATAGAAAAGGGAGATTCGAGATTGGTCTGTAATTAACTAGTTCTTTGGGGTCAAGTTGTGTTTTTTTGATGAGAGGCTTAATAACAGCCAGTTTGAAGGTTTTGGGGACATATCCTAATGACAATGATGAATTAATAATAGTCAGAAGAGGATCTATGACTTCTGGTAGCACCTCTTTTAGGAGCTTAGATGGAATAGGGTCTAACATACATGCTGTTGGTTTGGATGATTTAACAAGTTTATACATTTCTTCCTCTCCTATAGTAGAGAATGAGTGGAATTGGTCCTCAGGCGATCTATAGCACGCTATCTGATGCGATACTATAGCTGATGGCTGCATGGTTACAATTTTATCTCTAATAGTATCGATCTTAGAAGTAAAGTAGTTCATAAAGTCATTACTACTGTGCTGTTGGGAAATTTCAGCACTTGTTGATGCTTTAATTTTCGTTAATTTAGCCACTGTATTGAATAAATATCTGGGATTATGTTTGTTTTGTTTTAAAAGACATGAAAAAGTAATCAGATCTAGCAGTTTTTAATGCTTTTCTGTAGGATAGGTTACTTTCCCGCCAAGCAATACGAAATACCTCTAGTTTTGTTTCCCTCAAGATGCACTCATTTTCCGGGCTGCTCTCTTTAGGGTGTGAGTGTGCTCATTACACCACGGTGTCAGACTGTTTTCCTTAACCTTCCTTAAGCGTAAAGGAGCAACTATCTAAAATGCTAGAAAATAAAGAGTCCATAGTTTCTGTTACATCATCAAGTTGTTCTGAGTATTTGGTTATGCTAAGGAATTGGGATAAATCAGGAAGATTACTTTCAAAGCAGTCTTTTGTGGTAGAAGTGATGGTTCTACCATACTTGTAACAGGAAGTATAATTTACAGTTTTAGTTATATGAAGTTTGCACAAGACTAAATAATGATCTGAGATATCTTCGCTTGTCATGGCTGCATGGCAGCATAATTTCAACACCATCAACATCAATTCCATGTGACAGTATTAAATCTAGAGTATGATTTCGACAATGAGTAGGTCCTGAGATGTGTTGTCTAACCCCAATAGAGTTCAGAATGTCTATGAATGCTGATCCCAATGCACCTTTTTCATTATCAACATTGATATTAAAATCACCAACAATTAAAACTTTGTCTGCAGCCAGCATTAACTCGGATATAAAATCAGCACATTCTTTAATAAAGTTTGTGTGGTGGCCTGCCTGTATACAGTAGCCAGTACAAACATCACAGGGGATTTATCATTTACACTTGTTTCTCTGGACAATGTTATATGAAGCACCATTACTTCAAACGAATTATACTTAAAGCCCGCCCTCTGAGAAATACTGAAAACATTGTTATAAATTGAAGCAACACCTCCCCCTTTACCTTTTGGATGTGGCTCATGTTTATTACAGTAATATTGGGGGATAAACTCATTTAAAATATTTTAATCATCAGGTTTTAGCCAGGTTTCTGTCAAACAGAGCACATCTAGGTTATGATCAGTGATCATATCATTTACAAAAGGTCCTTTCGTAGAAAGGAACCTGATATTAAATAAGCCAAGCTTTATCATTTGTTTATCCATATTACATCTGTTTTTTTTATTTGTTGAACAATTAAATTTTTACTCTTAAATTAGTTTGGACGTTTTTTGCGTTTTCTAGTTTGGGGAACAGACACAGTCTCTATAGTGTGATATCTAGGTGAAAGAGTCTCTATGTGCTGAGAATTAACTTTCTGTGACGTGAGGTGGCTAGCAGACGGTCAGTTTAGCCAGTCTGTCTGCTTCCTGACCTGGGCCCCATTTAGTCAAGTACAAACTCTAAGACTATGTGCCATATTTCTAGACAAAAGAGCGGCACCACCCCAGGAGGGATAAAGACCATCTCTTTTCAACAGGTCAGGTCTGCCCCAAAAACTCATTTAATTGTCTGTGAAACCTATGTTATTCTGTGGGCACCACTTAGACATGCTCTGGCTCCTGGTAAACATTGGACTATGGTGGCTGGTGTCTCTATTTTCACGTTCTGTACAATAGAATTGCCAATAACTAGAGCACTTTGATCAGGTTTTTTCAGTGGGTGTGTCACTGAGTTGGGAGAATATGTTTAATGTTTTGATCGGAATGGAAGAGCGGTGTTTTGTCCCTCGACTATGCCGGCTCACAGTCACCAATCTTTGCCTGCTGCAGAGGCATTGTAACCGGAACCGAACAATGTACAGGACTCGCTGAGCTAGTTGCATCCAAAGCCGTATATAGAGCTCTCACATTCTTACTGTCCTCAATTAAAGTTTGGATGCCTGCCTCTAATTCTGAAATCTTCTCTGTCAGCCTAACTATTTCCCTGCATTTATCACATGTGTATCCCTTGTCGCCAACAGAGAGAGATAAACTATACATGTGGCAAGCGGTGCAAACAACAATAGCAGGAGAAGAAGCCATTACTCACCGTGATTCAAGGGCGTAGGAACCAGGGGGGGACGGGGGGGATGTGTCCCCTCCAATATTGGAGACAGTCGCATTTGTCCCCCCCAAAAATTATATCGCGGAGGAGAAAAATGTTTGATTTTGAAATCTTTAACTCGCATGCTTTTATTTTGAAAGTGCAAAACAGCGTCTTTTCACCGTCCCGCCCCCTCAACGGCTCAGGCTGTTTGGGAAGCGGGAGTTTAGCAGCTGGCGAGTAGCGACATAAATGTTAAGATGTGAGTTGGTAATAATTTTGTCCTGGAGGATCCATTATATTTTCTGGCTAACGTTAGACTTATGATGTTAAGATGAGGTTGTTGATTCGACATCTAACTAGTACACACTTTCATACTACTTCCCACGGCCCCCCCCCCCCCCCCCCCCCCCCCCCCCCACCCCCCCCCCCCCCCCACCCCCCCCCCCCCCCCCCACCCCCCCCCCCCCCCCCCCCCCCCCCCCCCCCCCCCCCCCCCCCCCCCCCCCCCCCCCCCCCCCCACCCCCCAACACCCCCCCCCCCCCCCCCCCCAACCCCCCCCCCCCCTCCCCCCCCCCCCCCCACCCCCCCCCCCCCCCCCCCCCCCCCCCCCCCCCCCCCCCCCCCCCCCCACACCCAACCCCCCCCCCCCCCCCCCCCCCCCCCCCCCCCCCCCACCCCCCCCCCCCCCCCCCCCCCCCCCCCCCCCCCCCCCCCCCCCCCCCCCCCCCCCCCCCCCCCACCCCCCCCCCCCCCCCCCCCCCCCCCCCCCCCCCCCCCCCCCCCCCCCCCCCCCCCCCCCCCCCCCCCCCCCCCCCCCCCCCCCCCCCCCCCCCCCCCCCCCCCCCACCCCCCCCCCCCCCCCCCAGTGGTTGCGTCACTGAGTGGGGAGAACCTGTTTAACGTGTTGATCGGAATGGAAGAGCGGTGTTTTGACCCGTGTTGGGGGACCTTATGCCCCTCACAGTCACCCCATTGCCCGGCGTGCCGAGGCGCTGGCAACCGGAACCGAACAATGTACAGGACTCCCTGAGCTAGTCGCATCCAAAGCCGTATCTAGAGGCCCTCACATTTCTTACTGTCCTCAATTAAAGTTTGGATGCCTGCCTCTAATTCTGAAATCTTCTCTGTCAGCCTAACTATTTCCCTGCATTTATCACATGTGAATCCCTTGTCGCCAACAGAGAGAGGTAAACTATACATGTGGCAAGCGGTGCAAACAACAATAGCAGGAGAAGAAGCCATTACTCACCGTGATTCAAGGGCGTAGGAACCAGGGGGGGACGGGGGGGATGTTCCCCTCCAATATTGGAGACAGTCGCATTTGTCCCCCCAAAAATTATATCGCGGAGGGAGAAAAATATTTGATTTTGAAAATCTTAACTCGCATGCTTTTATTTTGAAAGCGCAAAAAAACAGCGTCTTTTCACCGTCCCGCCCCCTCAACGGCTCAGGCTGTTTGGGAAGCGGGAGTTTAGCAGCTGGCGAGTAGCGACATAAATGTTAAGATGTGAGTTGGTAATAATTTTGTCCTGGAGGATAATTATATTTTCTGTCTAACGTTAGACTTATTGATGTTAAGATGATGTTGTGATTCGACATCTAACTAGTACACACTTTCTAGGTAAACGTTGTTACTATTAACGTTACTAGCCAACGTTGGCTGGCGAAAATATGGCAGACTTTCCAGTAACGTAATGGACAAAATCGATTTGACACTAAAAACAGTATTTAAGATGATTGTACAAGGCTCGAAATTTTGCCTGTGGTAAGAATCATTCATCAATCATGGCAGGGGCCAAAATGGTCGCATCTGCTCCTTAAATTTAATCTGTGCGATGTAAAAAAAATTAAAAATTGACTGCCACCAAAGCCTTATTTGATCGAAATAGAGTGACTGACAGTGTAGTTAATTTATGACATATTTCTGTTCAAATCATTAACGGATCTGTCAGGTTTCCGATATGTGTCCTCAATGTTAAACTAATTCCACGGCCCCTGCCATGATTGATGAATGATTCTTACCACAGTTATTTGATGAACTTGTGAAAAAAATGGAGCGAGATAAAAAAGAAAACAGCAATAGGCACGAATGGAAATGCTAATGACAAGATAACCAGCTAATGAATGCAAATGCGCTGCAGGTGCACTGCACTCGCGGTTTTAGAATTAAAAGCGAACGATCAAATTAATCAAATTAGGATTGATAGATAATATCAGAAATATGGTGGGAATTAAGTTATATTTTATCACTTAAAACAACAGAGAGCGATAGTAAGATACAAAAACAAAGCTACACGGAGCTACAATCACAAACCAGCAGCACGGCAAACAGGAAGCAGGCAAAACACTGTCCAACAGCGACACCCTCAGGTAGAGGTTGAGGCCACTGCTATCAGAGGCCACTGTCCTCAAAAAAGGAAACTGGAACAATTCTGAAAAACTATATTACATATTTGTATGGCAACAACATGGAAGTTTTGCAGTTGTTAATTTTCAGCACAAAATTCTCCTAGAAAATGAGATTAAGGTGCTTCGACACCATTCCAACTTGTAGAAGTGTTTGAGAATGTGAATGTCACCACGTGTTTGTCATTGTGGGGCCTGTTGCACGAAGCGGGTTTTGGTTGCAGGTAAATTTTTGTTTCGATTGAGCAAACTATGAATTTTCGGACTCAAGAAGGTGGGTTGGTTTTCAGTGAGTTTTGTCACCATGGGAACTTAAACTACATGCTTATTGATGGTAATTGATAGACAAATGAGCATGGTGAAAGGTGGGATCAATATTTAATAATGAAACTTAGATAAATGCCTTTAAGGTGAGACCATATAACATTTAAGTTGAGTTTCTGTATGCTATTTGTGCACCATTAAACTAAAATAGAGAAAAGCAACATTTTAAATGATATTTGAACAATGTATGTTCATGTGGTGAGGAAAAAAAATAAATAAATATAGACATCCAGTCAGAAAATAAATGTGAAAAAGAAAAGGTGTGATGCATGAACTCTAATAATTCCAGTAGATATTTAATCATCTTCTTGGGGTGATGTTTTCATACACAGGCTCCTCCTTTGATTTCTGCAAGGAAACACAAAGACAATCAGAATTCTGTTGATGTGACAGGCAATTGTTAGCAAACTAACTTAGGTTTCTCTGCAAAGTTTAATCTACTCTTTTGTTTTGAAAAACTACTACGACAGAACAGACGCTAACATGGAGCAGCAAGAGGAAATGATATTTATCTCATTCATCACATGACTTTTAAGCAGTTAAATCATCTGATTACAGATTATTTATGAAGATTGAGAATGACTGTCTTTCCCAGGACCAAAGATAGTTGTTTGTTACCAATGGCTGCTAAAGCTGCATTTCACCTCAGATAATCATGAACCGCAGAGCGGCTGTAGCTCGAGACCAGACTTCAACACAGGTCACATGGCTTAACAACTTTCTTTTCAATGCAAAACTAATTTTATAAAACTGACTTTGTATGGGTTATTTGAGAATAACAAGCCAGTTTTTTTTTTTTGTTTGTTTGTTTTGTATGTTTTGTTTGGGTTATTTGAGAATACAAGCCAGTTGTGTAGGCACCTGTTGTCTCCATTTGTTTTCTTTTTCCTCCTCCGCTCATGAAGTCTATGGAAGCCCATAGAAAATCTTGTGGGGAAGTTGTGGGAAATTTGGCACACAAATATAAGACAGTCTCAACATTAAAGTAAATTTGGAGTATTTTACTCAAACTCTCTAGCACCACTAACAGGCCAAAAATAGCACTCATGTTTCTGAGTGCAATTTAGGATTTTCCAAAAAAAAATCTACTTTTTTAAAATAAGCTTTTATTATTTTAATTAAACTCAACAATCAAATGAATGAAAACCAGCCAGAGGTTACTTGAATCAAGTGAAAAATCAGCATGACATTGAAATATCAGACAGAAAAGAGAACATCTATATAATATCTGATCGTCAAAGACACAAGAAATAGCTACTAAGCATTTTTTTTATTTATTTATGCTTATAAAACTATTTAATAAACAACAACAGCCATCATAAAAGTTGTTAGGCAATTAAGTCAAAAGTACAAATTACTGTTACTAGTAGCCTTACGTTCACTTTCACTTTCACTTTCACTTGACAATGTAAATGAAATGATTACATAGGATAGAGCAAAACGGGGTTTGGGCCACAGTTCCTGAAGTTTGAGATTAGCTGTAGTGGTTCTGAAATAACTGAAAACCACACCTTTTATACATTTAAAAAAGAGCATGCAGTAACAAAATAATTTCACAAACAGTAATTCTACCATCATGTTGTTCTGCAGCAATGGTTAGCAGAAGAGGTCACGGGTGTACCAATAGCACCTATCAAACTTCTGTAATGAACATTGTTATTTAGTTTGTAACCTTTAATACCTACTTAAAAATAGAGAAGAAGAGTTTTTTTAAAAAAAACACATTTCACATTGAAGGTCTTGCTTCATTCGCGTTGTTTTGACAACTTTGGTTATTTGCTGTCAAACTAACTTTAATTAGTAGCTTTACTTTCACTTTCACTTGACAAGAGGTGTTCTCACACACTGCACAGACAGTTCGTCGGGTTTTTCTTATCAGTGCATTCTGAGAAAGGAAACATCTGATAATTTACGTACTGCATGCGGTCGGCTGTCGGTGTTGGTCTGCATCTGTCACTGCGGCCTTATAGTGACAGAATTTTTTTTATTTACACGGAATCTGCATTAATTCAAAATGAAGGTTTTGTGTGGAGATAAAAAAAAAACTGTGAGATCATCATCTGTGAGACTCATGCATGTTTGTGTGATGAGTAAATGTTTAAATTAGCAATGTTCTTATTCTGTTTTATTTTGCATGTGTCATGCATGTATTGCATTTGAGACGGTTCTCTACTTACAGTCTGTTATTTCTTCTTCAGTTGTGTCTGATGTTGGTGCAGATGTAGTGTCAGTGTCATTGATGGAGGGAGATTCAGTCACTCTATACACTGGACTTAACAAATCCCAAAAAGAAAGAATGAAATGGTATTTGAATAGAAGTTGCATAGCTAAAAATCACTGGAAATCAGAGTATGATCTGTATAGAGGATCCATTTAAAAAGAGCTTCAGTGACAGAATGGAAGTGGATCATCAGACTGGATCTCTGACTATCACAAACACCAGAACCACAGACTCTGGACTCTATCAACTAGAGATCAACAGCCGCAACACTGAAACAATATTCAATGTTACTGTTAGAGGTGAGTCATTTAGTGATGGTTGTGTTTGAATCTCATCATTAGTAATTATTGCAGTGACATTCATGGCTACTTTTTCAGTACCTGCAAATGAATTCAGTTCAGTTTAACCCTCTAAAGCCCACTGTTGCAGAATTACAACATCACTTTTAACAATTTAAGAAAAAGGCCTGCAAATGTTTTTATTTTTTATTTATTTATTTTTTTTATTTTTTATTTTTTTCTTTTTTCTCAAGACCACATTTACATAGTTAATGGGTTCTATTGTTTGTCCTCACAATGCTATTGGATAGAAGAAGTGTTTATAGGTCCGGTCATCTGGCCATGAGCTCAGTCTACCTGCAAACTTTGCGTTGAGCTCATCTCCTTTTTTTGCATGACTGGATTTGTCAAGATTCAAGTAAGAAATTCCTTACATAAATTCCCTACATTTTTTTTTTCTTTTTTTTTTTGTGTGTGTGTGTTTATTACAATGTCTAGAACACACACATGTGTTTATTACAATGTCTAGAACACACACATTTAGTTATTTTGGAAAACAAAATATTATTTATTTTTGAAAAAAATAGTTATTTTTGAGCTTGTTAAGTCTATGTTGTAATTCTACAATGTTGGGCCAGAGTGGCAGTCAAAAAAGCCTGTGCTCCTTACACATTACATAAGGACACTGCACTTCTCACATGGTCACAAATTGAAATTTAAACTGTTAGATGATTCATTGTAACCAAGTTCTAAATGTGCTTTTCTGTAAAATTTGTACTTAGTTTAGCTTAGACCATAATTAAACACAGGAATAAATTGTATGTGGTATTTGAAACTCCATCATATAGAGCAGTATCTGAAACTCCCTGTATCTTTGTATTTTTTTTTTATTTTTTTATTTTTTTATTTTTTTTTAACTTCTAAATGATCCTGAGATTTTTTATGAGTGTTGCCCAAGTAGCAGTTTATAGCATTAAGAGATAGAAAAACAGGCTGTGAATGTTCTGGATTTTTTTTTGGGGTGGGGGTGGGTAGCCACACACATGGGGGTTCAAACTATGGGTGAGAACTGCAATCTCTGGCATATTGTGTGACTTTGATGTGTACCAAGGGTGTGTAGATGGAATACGATAAGCCAAATCTGGCCTTACATTGTTGGTACCTACAACAAACACATGTCCCCATGAAATCCCACTGCTGGTACATTTACATCTTCTGGCACACCATCATCCTCGCTGTGATTAACGCCTGGAAGATAAGCCAAATCTGGCTTTATCACAGCGAGGACTGTAAAGAAAGAGATACTGAACAGGAGACAGTTTCATGCACAACTTGCAACCTCTCTCATCCTGGTAAACACACAACACAACACCCAAGAGAGGGTGACCATCTTCGGGGAAGACAAACACATGCACACAGAAGGTGGATCCTCAGAAGGGACCATCCTCAACAGATGTGAGTCCCCCAGCCAAGAGGTCATTGGACCACCCCCCACTGGATGTAAGCAAAGACATGATTGCACATTTCCCAGTAAAGATGAAGAGAGGATACTGCAGACACTGCAATAATGGATACACAAACACACTGTGTAGCAAGTGCAATGTTCACCTGTGCTTCTCAGATGAAAAGAACTGTCTTAGGGACTATCACTGCAAATAAACAGACTTCATTCAAACCACATTGAAAGTGATAGAAGAAAAAGTTTTATAAATACAATTTTTTTTTTCAATATTTTTATCAACCCTGCAAATGCATACTTAAATGCTCTGTATATCTGTTCAGACAAAGTGAGTACAAATACAGAAATTCTGCTCCTAACTAGGGCCAACATTGCAATATTACAACATTTGCCTAAAACTATACTAAAATGTAAAACATTTGAAAAATCTTTAATTTCTAATTTCAGAGGCCTCCTAAAACAATATCCGAGAGGTCAAAAAAAAAAAATGCTATTTTTTTTCTATATTTGGGTATTACAGGGTTAAAACTATATAATTAGTTTTATTACAGCCTTTTCTGTTGCTGAACTAGATAAAAATGAAAATAAGAGAATCTGTTAGTTTAGATCCTGGTGTAGTAAAAAACCCAGATAATGTGATAAAGTGGTATTTTAACGCACTCTCATCACAGGGAGATTCTGTCACTCTACACACTGGTTTTAAACATATAAAACGAGAAGCCAGACATATTAAAATAAAACGGTACTTCAATGACATTCGCATAGCACAACACAATGGATCTTTGAGTGAGATCTGTACTGATTTAGAGGGATTTGGAGACAGACTGAAGCTGAACAGTCACACAGGTGATCTCACCATCAGACATATCAGGACCTCAGATTCAGGACTTTATAAACTACAGATCAACATCAGACAACACTGCATTCTGACGATGTTCAGTGTTGTGATTGGTGACTTGTTGTTTGTTTTTTTTACAGTGACATTCTACAAAAAAAAAAAAAAAAAAGAGATGTCAAGAAAATTTATGCCAGTGCTTTTGCGTTCCAACACAAAAGAATGAACACAAAACACTAACCCTTAATAAACAAACACACACACACACACACACAAAAATCCCCCAGCAGCTGTTGGTTTGTGTTTCAGGTGTCCCTGTTGCTCAACGAGTTGAAATAAAGATTAATTCAGTGAAGGAGGGAGAATCTGTCACTTTATATTCTGTATTAATTGGAATAATTAAGTGATGTGTTGTTGTAGTGTTTTGATTTTTTTTTATTTTCTGTTATTTGTGATGAGTTTAGATTTATCTGTACACATGAACCCTGCATATATGTTGATGAGAGATTCAGAGACAGAATGAAGCTGCACAATCAAACTGGATCTTTAACCATCACAAACATCACAACTCAACATGCTGGAGATCATCACCTAAAGATCAGCAGCAGCAGGTTCAGCATCAAAAGGACCTTCAGTGTTACTGTCAATGGTGAGTGTCATTAAATCATTCAGATCATGTCCCTTTGAGCAGTTTAAGAAAACAGCTTACTTTTTTTTTTTTAAATCGACTCAAAAAAATGTTTTCATTTCATTTTATGTGAAGTTAATATCATCTTTATGACCTTCACATGCATGTCAATGTGACACAACTTTAGCAAAAATTAATGTTATTTATATGAAAACAGTGTTGACGTTTCTATTGTTGTGGTTGTGTTTTTGTTTTAAATTTCTTAAGATGGCGACATTTTTGAGTTGTTTTTAAGTTCATAATGATAAGTAGAAGTGTGTAGATGTTGGTAAATGCCATGAGCTGCTCTCCAGTAATAATAATGTCTGTATTTATCATCACAGGTTCAGGTCGGTCTTCAGGTCCTATAGCAGGAGCACACTGCATGTTGCTTCTGTTCTTCTGCTCGTGGCTGCAGTCGTTGGTGTGATTTCTCTATAGATGTGTGTCCTGCTCCTAAAGGTTTATGTATAGATGTGTGTCCTGCTCCTCACAGAACAGATCACAAAAGTAGACTCTTGAGGTTATTGATGTAGGTTGTATAGTGTTTTCTGTGATTTATGTGAAATATATGTGTTAAAATTGTTTCTTTTTAGATGTGATAAAGCTTGCACTTCTGTGAATGAAAACAGTGTTATAATCATAGCACACTGCCATAAACACCTCACAAATCCAGAAAAGCACACTGTAAACCAGAAATATATGCAAGGGATGCACAAATCACAAATGGTGACACATTCTGGTCATACTGTAAATGCAATGAATACACAGCCCAAGCATGCAATGATAGCTTGTACAAACAAATCACAAATGTTTATACAAAGTGTAATCTATTAAATGTTATCTACAAATAATATAGTACTGTACCTGTTTAACATATGTTTTTTTTTTTATTAATTATACGGCTTGACATGCATCTGAGCCGCTGAAGATGCAGTGGATTACTTTTAATTATACGGCTTGTTTTGTGTTTTCATGGAGGGCTTAGCTAATCAGGCCAACTGGAGACAGTTGACCCAAGACAGACTGTAGAATTCAGAAAACAATGCAGAAAATCTTTTTTTTTTTAATTTTTTTTTTTTTTTTTTTTTTGTATGACTGATGTTTCAGTTTCATTTTGGATTTTTCCTCTGTTTGACCAATGGCGAGCTCAGACATGTGGTAGTAGGACAACTTAGACTACACCTTCATATGCAGGGATCAGTGTTTGCCAAAGAGTGGTTGGCTTTTTTTGTTATTTGATTGTAATAATTGTATGTGAGAGAGTCAGTAATATCATTGTGTTTCTTTTGGTCTAAATTTAACTGAATTTATTATTTTTCAAAGAGGCAATGGGAGGCAGCGCAAAAATCAGATATCATCACTCCAAGCAGTTCCTCTGTGAGAACAGAAGCATCTATTTATAGCACACTCTATCAGATAAAACTAGCCTTATGATTTTTAATCGTTTTCTGCTTGAGACAATAGAGAGTGATGATTTGCTTGTACTGTATTACATTTGCCAAAACATACATCGTATTGTGTGTGTATTTGTTTTTTTTTTTTTTTTTTTTGTGTGTGTGTGTGTGTGTGTGTGTTTGTGTATTAAATGAATAGTGTAATGCTAAACTAGATGGATAGTGAGAGAGAGAGAGAGAGAGAGAGCAGTATTTGATAGACAATGAGCATGGTGAAGGAGGGGATCAATATTTAATAATGAACGTTAGATACATTTCCAGATGATGAGATCACAGAATGTTTTATTTAAGTTTCTGGATGCTATTTGCACATCATTAAATTACACTAATACAGAGCAACAGCATTTTAAACAATTATATTAACAATATGTGCATATGGGTTAGAAAAAAAATATATAGACATCCTGTCAGAGAATATGTGAAGGAATCCAAAAGGTGTGATGCACAAACTTGCACGAACTCTATCATTTCCTGTAGATACAGTAGGCTATTTGATCATCGTTTTTTGGGGGAGATTTTCATACACAGGCTCCTCCTTTGTTTTCTGCAGAGGAAGCACAAACTCAGTCAGGAATCTGCTGATGTGACAGCAATTATTAGCATATTAACTTTTTGTTTTGACAATTTTGTTTTGTTTTGAAAAACTACTACTACTGAACAGAGCAGCAAAAGGAAATGATATCAGTCTCGTTCATCACATGACTTTTTAAGCAGTTAAATCAACAAAAAGGTCTCTCTTTTTTTTCTCTGAAGGTTGGTCACGGCAGCCACTGTACTGTTTACACAAAAGCAACACCAAAGATACTTGTTCTTGCAGCACGTCTACAAATCAACCAATGGCTGCTAAAGCTGCATTTCCCCTCACATAATCATGAACCGCAGAGCAGCTGCAGCTCAAGACCAGACTTCAGGTCACATGGTGAACAGCTTTGTGTCATACTTTCTTTTCACTGACAAACTAATTGTATAAAGCTTTGTATGGGTTATTTGAGAATAACAACCAGGTTTTTTTTTTCCATTCATGAAGTCTATGGCAGCCCATAGAACAACTTGTGGGGAAAGTTATGAAATTTGGCACACAAATAGAGGGCAGTCTCAACATAGAAAATAAACACCATAGAAAATTTAGAGTCTCTAACAGAGTCTCAAACTCTGTAGTGCCACCAACAAGCCAAAATAGTACGAAATTAACATTGTTTTCTTGGATCAAGATTTTTTGCAATCAAGAATTTTCTGAAAAATCTACTTTTTCGAACTCTTCCTTGACAGTTTGTCCAATAGGCCTTTATTACACTTCCGCGTTTGAAAATCGGAAGATTCAAATAGAAGTGTAAAAGAACTTCAGCTGCAGCCTCTATCAACGGCTGTGCCCATAGCATGCCATTGTTGTGGATTATTTATCTAGAATTCAGCACATGTCTTCTAAAGACACCAATCTCAGTTTACAACAATTAATTGAGTATTATGAAACAAAGGAATAAGTTGTCACGATATCCTGATGCGTATTTCGAGACTTAAACAGGAGTGTGTGCGAACCATGCTGTATGTGTATAGGCAACTCTTCACAGTCTGATCACCTTATTTCATTTCAGAACAGCGAGAAAAATATGCAAACAACATATCACATAAGCATTAGAATTAGCCAAATCTTAAAACATTAATTATGACTAAATTAAGGCTGAATAGAGGGATTAAATTAAAGGTTTAGGGCAAAATTTGTATTAAACATTTAGCTCACATTTTTTTTCACACGTTGACTTTATTATGCAATCTCAATTGCATCAAATTGAAGATGTTAAAATAAAAAAATATTTCCAGCCCATAGACGATAATTAAAAATAAGTTTGATCATCTTAATCAAGTTATATTCTCAGTGATTGCGTGCAACGACTGAATGTCATTATATTGTGAAAAAGAACTGGAGGTTAATCGCAATAAATATAATGCAAAAATAAACAAAATAATATTAAAAATAAAATTTAATCAGTCCGAGTATTCCTCTGGCAGTTATTTGAGCTGCATGCTCTTCATAAATCTGACTGGCAACATTAGCAGTGCCGACAGTCGCTCAGATAGGCTAATGTTGCACATTAAAATGAAGGATGACATGATACATGGTATGGAATCGGTATAAATACGCAGTTTTAAAATTGACGTTTATTGCATCAATGTTCAACTAAACTAAATTAGTTTAATTTTATTCACCTACTGTAATTGCCATCTGTCCATTGAAAATAAAGCAGGCGGAAATTCCTTAACGCTACTAATCGAAGCCGGATGAGACGACACGCGAACTGTGATAAAGGCCTATTTTCCCCGAAACAGGCACAGATCATCTTCAGACCATTCTTTACAGATTTTTGATAGATCAAACTGTTCTCATAAAGCACAGTTACGATTTTAACAAAGAGGCTATATCTCTGCAATGTATTAGTGGATTTAGACCAAACTTGGTATGTGTTATAGTAAGCATGACCTGAGGGTACATGATCAGTTTTAGCACAGTGCCACCTACTGTTCAAAAAATAATAATACAATAATTACAAAAATCATGATATTTTATTATCTTACCTTTTTTCTGGTTGTTGGTTTAAACAATGCTGATTCGGTTCTTTCTTCCCCTTGTGTCCGGACTGCATTAACAATAATGCAGATGTGTTAAAACAACAGGTTAATTTCAGTCTTAAAAAAAAGATAAATATTTGTACAGATTAATTGCGTGTTCTACCAGCCTGATCTTACGGCAATTCGTACATATTTTACGAGGTGGCTAATTCGTACAAATTCGTACGACCACACTTGTAAAAATTCATACGATTTTTGCCAAATCGTATGTATTTTACAAGTTGCACAATGACCTACACCTAACCCCGCCCCTAAACCTAACCGACACTGGGGTTTAGACAAAACGTCTAAAATTATACGAGTGAGGTCATTCAAATTCGTACGTATTAGCAACCTCGTAAAATACATACGAATTTGTCGTGAGATAGCGTTGGTTCTGCTGACCTGTTTTTCTACATTTCCAGCAGATGCAGCACATCACGACTGTAGCTAAAATCAACAGAGACCCAGCGGCAGCAGAAATCAGCACTGTGTAAACTAAAGGTGCACCCTGATCTGTAACGAGCAAAATTGGATCTATTGGATTTGTTTGATTTGTTTGATTGAATATGATGCAATATGATGAAAGGTAATGTGAGATAAATGTAAACAACAGTGTTATTTTCAGTTTAGTGTGTTGACAGTCAGTGAGAGCATGTCATCTAAAACTATCAAATGATTAAACATTTCAATGTAATTAAATGAATATTCATACTTGTGTAGACATTAAGCTCAGTGTTTGTGTTTGTATTAATCAACCTTAAACCACCAACACAGTCGAATAAGCTAAATCCCAAATATTCCTTAAATATAAACAAGAATGTGAATGCTGGAACAAATGAGTTGTACTCACCATAGACAGAAACATTGAATGTTTTTGATGTCAGTTTAGCTCCACTTATCTTTAATTCATAGTTTTAGTTGTTTTTATTTGTGATGTTTGTGATGGTCAGAGATCCAGTTTGATTGTCCAGCTTCAGTCTGTCTCTGAATCTCTCATCAGGACCATTATATGTGAAGAAGATTCCAACATCTCTACTGATTTCAGCTATGAGAGTGTTTTCAGCTACAAATTTCCACAGTATGTCATCGTCTTCATGTATTTCAGGAAGATCAGTGTTTAGAGTGACAGTATCTCCCTCCATCACTGACACTGACTCACTAAACACACCTGGAGGACATGTTTCGTCACAGATTAAGTCTCCTGATAGTTTATAAATCCTGAAATCAGATGTTGTCTGTAACCTTTAAACATGAACTAAGGAATAGGATCAGAAACGCAAAAGTTGATATGCGTGAACAATGTGAACCAGTCATTTGATCTTTAATGTGCATTATCTGCTTGTAGAGTGATATAAATATGTGCAGTTACAGGACAAGTCAATTCACATTTTCAGTAGTATCATATTTTTGTATTTGGCTTATTAAAACAAGCTCTAAAAATTAAAAATGACTGTAAAACAGAAAGAAATCATGCCATAAAATATATTTGTAACTTACCAATCAGATGCCAACTACACAAACAGAACAAACCAAGTGTGTGAATCATTGTCTTCAGCTGTTCAGTGAAAAGTCTGATGTAATAATAAGAATATCTGCTGATAAAAATCAATCTGATGTGAGTCCACCCACAACAGAGTTTGGCCCTCCTAGTTCACACACATGCACTCTGTGTTGTCTTCAGCTGTTCAGTGAAAAATAAATATAATTTTTAATAATAAATTATTTATAAATATAACATATAAATATTCTTCTGGCTCTTATTAAGACTTTAACTGTATTTGATAGTGGGAAAATGAAAAACATGTTGGTATCATTTCAGTGAAAGGTAGTTTTCTGACTGTGTTAGATAAAATAGTAGACAAGTGTAACATTGTGTGTATATTGTATTAGACAGCTTGAGTTTAAGATGTTTTGAACCTTATGGATATTAATATGTTTTATAATCATTCAGTTGTTGCAAATGACGATATTATCTCCAGTCTTACTGAGGTATGGCACGAGCAGCTCAACATCTGAGTCAAACTGAAAGCTGCTGCGGTCGGTTTTCATCAGAAATCTGGTTTGATCTGTTACAGTAGGTGGACAAATATATTGTGCATCAGCGACTGTTTTGTTTCATCTGTGTTTATTTTGTAGGTGAAGGGCTTCTTCCTGTGCTGCGGTTATGAACCTCACAGACACAGTCTGACTTCCCTCCTACACAGAAAAGATTTACAATCAAATTAAATGAATTGATGAAAACCTGTCTGAACTGGGTTCTTACTAATCATTCATTACTTTAATTTACCTCAAGGTTACAAGTGAAAACTGTATATTATTGTGTGCACATATTGTCTTAAGCATTTCAACATTGACTTAACTGCTAAAATTGTAGAAATCGTTGCTATAAAAGTCAATGAGAAGAAACAAAATGATAGTGATGGTAAAATGAAGCACGGAGGCTCTTCTCTTAGATTGCGTAATTAACAGTGGTTTACAGTGATTTTAGAACAGCTACGAGTTATTTAAGAGTGTTGTGTCTACAATGATCCTTAGCTGCTATAACATCACTGTAAATCACTGCTTCTAATATCACATGCTGCATTTACCTTCATAAAATGAGTGCACAAAAAAAAAAATTAACAAGCAGTGAATACCATCAAGCAATAAAGTTATGCAGCAACACAGACGCATTAATACTCGTGTCATTACGTCACAGGTGTACTTTACAACGGCTTCGATCGCGCCATCATGTGGTGAAAAAGTTTTTTATTTTTTTATTTTTTAGTTTGTAACATTTTATTTTAATTGAAAGAAATAAATGCAATCAAAGTTATTAATACAGAAATGTCCATGAAGCATCAATTGCAGAAAAGAAAACAAGAATAAAGTTTTCTTGACTGAAAGGCTATTTTCTTATTGTCTAACTAAAGAAAAAAGTGAGTGTGTTTTATTTTCTGTTCCCATATGCTACATAAAAAGCTTTTGACAAAACACATTTTACAATGAAGGACTTTGTCTCGTTTGCGTTGTGTTTTTTAGGACTTTCGCTAGCCTTAGCCTACTTTCACTTTACACGGGACGTCACACATCACATGCTTCACATACAGGTTATTCGATTTTTTTTTTTTTTTTTTTTTTTTTGATCAGTGTATTACCGGAACATCTGAGACTTTACGTAGGTACATCACTCGGTGGACTGCCAGTGATGAATTGGCCCTTTATCGACAAAACACTTTTTATTTCCACATTATCTGCATAAGGCTCATTTAAAATGAAGGTCTTTATTTTGTGCATCATATTGTGTACATTCGTCATGCCTGGTAAGACATATTTTGCCTTATTGTAGCCTATAACAAAAAAAAAGCGATGTTATGTATCGGATTTAGTCATTTTACACTCGACAGAAATGTTTTTTTTTTTTTTTCTGTTTTAATTAGCTACGGTTATAGGATTACATATTGTAATATTTTTAGACATATCTATTAGACAAAAACTAGTGGCGTTTTAAGATTAATGTTTGAGGAAACCAGTTAAATTACTAATATTCCTAATTAATTAAAAACATATCATATTGCATGAATATATTGTTTATTGTTAGTAGATAGTTGATGGGTCTTGCGTATGTTTATCTGAGTGAATGTGTGAATCAGTGCTGTTCTTATTCTGTTTTATTTTGTGTCATGCATGTATTATGTTTTGAAACAGTTCTCTACTTACAATCTGTTATTTCTTCTTCAGTTGCATCTGATGTTGGTGCAGATGTAGTGTCAGTGTCAGTGATGGAGGGAGATTCAGTCACTCTATACACTGGACTTAAAAAATCCCAACAAGAAAGAATGAAATGGTATTTTCTTGTCGATCGTATAGCAGAAATCACTGGCGATCAGTGTAAAATCTGTACAGATGCTCAGTGTAAAGAGAGATTCAGAGATAGACTGAAGCTGGATCATCAGACTGGATCTCTGACCATCACAAACATCACAATCACAGACACTGGACTCTATAAACTACTGATCAATAGCCATAACAGTGAAGTAATCTTTGGTGTTTCTGTCAGTGGTAAGTCATTAAGTGAATGTAAAAAAAAAAAAAAAAACTAAAAACCGGGTTAAATGTGTTTGAATAACATAATAGATATGTAATGTGGTGATATTCAGTACTACGACATTAATTCAAGAACAGTTTGTAGAATTAAGGTCTGAGTCATTAAACAGTTCAGTTTGATTTAAAAAGAAATAATTTCCTTTGGTAAGCTGTTAGTTTTGACAGATGTTGGTTTGTATTTCAGCCATTTCTGCTGCTCTGCTAGACAAAATGAAGAAAAAGGAGGGAAAATCTGTCAGTTTAGATCCTGGTGTAATAAACCACCCAAATGATATGATGATGTGGTATTTTAATGACTCTCTCATCGCTGAAATCACTGGAGATCAGAGTGAGATCTGTACAGATGATCAGTGTAAAGAGAGATTCAGAGACAGACTGAAATTTGTGTCTGGATCTCTGACCATCACAAACTGTATAACCACAGACTCTGGACATTATACACTACAGATCAACAGCAGCAGATTCAGCATCATTAGGAGCTTCAGTGTTACTGTCACTGGTGAGTGTAACTTAGTCATTCAGTGCATTTTATATTGCACATTTAGAAAGCAATTCAATATTTTGAAGTTGCTTTGACCTAATATTATTACATTATAATTGAGATGATTTCTATCAACTTTATGCACTTGAAAGTAAATGAACAATATTAACTCTTTCTCCGTGTTTTATTCCTTCTCTTCCTGAGGAAACAAGTTTGTATAATTATTCTTAATAGAGAGAGAGAGAGAGTTTTTTTTTTTTTTTTTTTTTTTTGTATGCCTCAAACTGGCTGATCAAGCCCAGCGGCTAATGGGTGTGAAAGTCACACACATTTTTGGCAAAAGTGCTCCTCCACCCTTTTCCTCTGTATTTTAGTCATGTAGCACCGATTTAAAAAATTTCATTGTGGCTTGATATGGCTTGAACAGGCCACAAAAGTTACATTCTGTAATAAATTAATTTAAAATAATTGACCACATCAGAAATGGGCTGTACAGCTGACATGAGCAGGTCCATAAATATATGTAAAATATCCACAATCACAGTAAAGCCGAGACCCAACAACAATGAACAAAAATAATAGAATTTAAAGGGTTAGTTCACCCAAAAATGAAAATTCTGCCATTAATTACTCACCCTCATGTCCTTCCAAATCTGTAAGACCTCCATTCATCTTCAGAACACAAATTATGATATGTTTGATGGAATCTGAGAGCTGTCTGACCCTCCCACAGCAAAGCAACTGAAATGTCCCCAAGTCCAGAAATGTAGCAAAGAGATCGTTAAAATAATCCATGTGATATCAGTGGCTCAACGCAATTAAACAAAGCTACGAGAATACTTTTTGTGTGCAAAAGGGGAAAAAAATAACAACTTTATTCAATAATTTATCTCCTCTGCGTCACCCTGTAGCACCATTTTGAAGGGAATCCGCTGGACGTAAACAGCGTATGTGGGCGGCTACTCTGGGTCCCGAAAATGGTGTTTTTATGTCTGTTAGTCTCATTTCCTCGTCTTCGAACAGTCTCATCTTATCGCAAAATCATCAGATAAATACTCGGAAACACATCTATGATCGACAGAGCCTTCTGGAAATCGGCAGTGTGTACAAACATCAGCTTTCGCCCGTGACTGCTGAAAAGCTACGAGGCATTTGTCTGCTGCTAAAGCCGAACCCCAAGACTGCGGCCTTGCCTGCTGATGCTACACGCACAAAACGGCGACGCCAGAGGTGTGAGCTTAGTCAGTCTACACAGCATGAGACAAGGGATTGTTGTGTGTTTGTTTTCACTGAAACATGGCTAAACGGCAAAATCTCGGACTCCGTTATTCAGCTGCATGGACATTTGCCTGCTGCCCAAATGGACAGAATACAGCTGATCGTAAGACTCACAGGGGTGGCCAACAAAAGTAACAATGCTGTGGTAGTGCTGTTCATCACTGGTGGAGTTTATGTTTTGTGTTGACACGTTCTAGCAGTGTTTACGGCCAATTGTCGGATCCCCCCGTGTACGCCAGGCGTGCTTCCTGTCAGCGCCATCAGCGAACAACAAAAAAATAACCCCTACAGCTTTTTCTTAATAGCCAGTGACTTCAACCATGCAAACTTAAAGACACTTTTGCCAAAGTTCTACCAACATGTGAACAAAGGGAAGAAACACACTGGACTTTGTCTACACAACAGAAAAGAATGCATACAAGGCTGTACCCTGCCCCCACCTAGGGTACTTGGATCATATCTCTGTTATGCTAATTCCAGCATACAGACCACTTCTGAAACTCGCCAGACTGGTTCAAAAACTTATAATTTGGCCAGATGATGCTACCTCAACACTACATGACTGCTTTCAGTGCACAGACTGGAACATGTTTAAAGAGGCAGCTACCTACAACAGCCACACAAACCTGCAGGAGTACACTGAAACAGTGACTGCTTATATCAAAAAGTGCATTGATGATGTGACAGTCACCAAGACCATCACCACACGTGCAAACCAGAAGCCGTGGATGACAGCAAAGGTTTGTGGACTGCTAAAGACCAGAGATGTAGCATTTAGATCAGGAGATAAAGCAGCCCTCAAAACAGCAAGAGCCAATCTGTCCTGTGGCATCAAAAATGCAAAACGGTCATGTGCTCAAAAAATCAACAATCACTTCACAGACAGCAGAGACACACGGAGCCTGTAGCAAGCCATCCAGACCATCACTGACTACAAGCCCCCGCCACAAGCCTGTGATAATGACACATCCCTCCTGGATGCACTCAACCACTATGATTCACGGTTTGACATGCAGAATGACACATCTGCACAAAAATTGCCCACACGTCCCAGCGACCAGGCACTCTGTCTATCTCCAGCCGATGTAAGGAAGATCATGATGAAGTGCTTTGAGAGGTTAGTCATGCACAACATCAAAACCAGCCTCCCCAACACACTCGATCCACTCCAGTTTGCATACCGTTCAAACTGCTCTACAGACGATGCAATTTCCTCTACCCTCCACCCGGCTCTTACTCACCTAGAAAATAAAGACTCCTATATTAGAATGCTGTTCGTTGACTTCAGCTCAGCGTTCAACACAATAATCCCACAACAGCTCATTAATAAACTAAACTTGTTGGGCCTAAATACCTCCCTCTGTAACTGGATCCTGGACTTTCTAACTGGAAGACCTCAGTCAGTCCGTGTCGGCCACAACACCTCGTGCACTACCACACTGAGCACAGGTGCCCCACAAGGCTGTGTGCTCGGCCCGCTGCTCTTCACTCTGCTCACTCTCAACTGCACTGCCAAGTTCAGCTCCAACCACATCATCATCACAGTTCATGGATGACACAACTGTAGTAAGTCTCATCAGCAACAGCGATGAAATGCACTACAGAGAGGAAGTGGCAAAGCTGGCTGAATGATGTGGCACTAACAACCTGTCCCTCAATGTGAGTAAGACAAAGGAGGTTGTGATGGTCATCAGGAGAAACTCCGTTGACCACCCCCCATTGCCCATTGACAGTTCGACTGTGGCGAGAGTCAGTAGCACTAAATTCCTGGGGGTGCCCATCACAGAGGATCTCACCTGGACCACCAGCACCATGTCACCTCCAAGAAGGCACAACAGCGCCTACACTTTCTCCGCCAGCTAAAAAGACCAAGTCTCCCTCCACCCATCCTCACCACATTCTATAGGGGAACCATTGAGAGCATGCTGACCAGCTGCATCACTGTCTGGTACGGGAACAAAAGCCAGCAGTATTGTGAAGGACAGCACCCATCCCTCCCACAGTCTCTTCCATCTCCTAACATCAGGAAGACGGTACCGGAGCATCAGAGCGCGCTTCGCCAGACTGCTCAACAGCTTTTTCCCCCAGGCAGTGAGAGCCCTGATCTCAAATAACCCCACCCTCCTCTGAAACCCCACACAAACCCCCTTCCTCCTGTAACATCTAGTGTCATTTTGGGATTATAGTGTCATAATCCCAACAAAAGACATGCTTATGCACTACAAATCATCTTGCACTGTTCCCCAGTTTCTCTTTGCACATGAATAGTATTATGTGAAGCATTCGTATAGGATTTTTTAGTTTACGTATAGGCTAAATATAGTATATGTATAGTCAAAATCTGTCAGTAGGTTAGTTGTGTATAGGTTTATACTGTTTTATTGAATTGTTGTATGTCTGTATTTATGTAGCACCGTGGTCCTGTGAGGCACAACATTTCATTCCACTGTATGTCCACACACGTAGCGGAATGAAAATAAAGCTCAACTTGACTTGAACTTGACTTGAGCTGCGTCACACGGATACGCTGTTTACATTCAGATCAAATCACAACAACATAGGAAACAGATCTGGCGTGACGCAGCTGACACAGAACAGCATATGCTGTTAACGTCCAGTGGAACTTCTCAAAAATAGTGCTTGGATGATGAGGAGGAGACAAATTGTTGAATAAAGTGTTTTTTTGTTGTTGTTGTTTTTTTTTTTTGTTTTTTTTTGCGCCCAAAAAGTATTCTCGTAGCTTCGTATAATTGTAATTGAACCACTGATGTCACATGGATTATTTTACTTATCTCCTTGCTACGTTTCTGGACTTGGGAACATTTCAGTTGTGTTGCTGTCTATGGGAGGGTCGTAATTTCTAAATTTGTGTTCCAAAGATGAACGAAGGTCTTACGGGTTTGAAACAACATGTATTTAATGACAGAATTTGAATTTTTGGGTGAACTATCCCCTTAAATGCAAATGAGGTGATTAGTGACAAAACAGCTGAGCAAAATGGCAAATCAAACAAAACTGAGTGCAACTGTGACAATTTTTACAGCAGTACTCAAAAAAAATGGCTTTTAATGAGCTGTTCGTTTCTTTTTCAGATGCATTTGGTGTTGATACAGATGGTCTGTCAGTGATGGAGGGAGATTCAGTCACTCTACACACTGATGTTAAAATGACTCAACAAGACAGAATTAGATGGTATTTTAATAGCATTCGCATAGCAGAGATAATTTATAACCACAGTAAGATCTGTACAGATGATCAGTGTAAAGAGATATTCAGAGACAGACTGCAGCTGGACAGTCACACAGGTGACCTCACCATCACAAACACCAGAACTACAGACGCTGGAGTTTATAAACTACTGATGAACAGCCGCAACAGTGACAGGATCTTCAATGTTGCTGTCAGTGGTGAGTCAGACTTAACTTATATACTGTGTTTATTATAGTAGTGACACTCAGACTGACAAATCATATTTGTTGAGAATTATGCGTGACATTTTCCAAACTCACTCAAAACGGTTGACCAATCACAACACACTGGTCCTGCCGGCCAATCAGAGCACACTGCGCTTTTCAAAATGTGGCGCTTCGTATAGAGACATAGAGTGTGCAACAAAGCCAACTATGTGAAAAATAACCCTTTGAACATTTGGGCATAAAAACCTTTACTTCTAGACCCCAAATACAAAATCAAGACTTTGAAAAAGGGGATAATGGGTCCTTCATAAAATAACCTTTGTCAACAAGGTTTACTACATATGCAAAAAAAGTTTCTGAATTGCAGGGAAAAAAAAGTTTCTGAATTAATTAATTGCTTATTTATGTATCAGTAAATCAAAACAGCGACGTTGCACTACTGTATGTCAGTCATGGCAATGGAATGATAATTTAGCAGATGTACTTGCTGTACCTGCTGTCATTCTGGAATGCATCTGCCATATGAAAGCCTCTCAAACAGCACAAGTATTTGATTAAGGTGTGCCTTGTTGGTTTCTTATTTTAAGAACTCTTAGATACAGACTGTGTAGTTTTTAATGAGAGCGTTTGTGAGTCAGTGAATGTACAATGAACAAAACTATTATGCGCAGTTTAAATACATCTGATTTGCTGTTTTGATCTTGTGTTCAACAGACATGTCTGTCTGCAGCACTGCAAAAACTGTTGACTAAATCCTTTAACATGAACAAATTCAGACCTAAAGTCAAGAAAACCACGTGTAATCACTTTCTTGCCCACAGTTCAGTTTTGTGTGTGTTTGTTTTTGTCCACAAAAAGATCTTCCTCCAGCTGTTGGTTTGTGTTTCAGGTGTTTCTGCTGCTGAACGACATGAAGTTAACAGAAAGTTAGTGGAGAAGGGAGAATCTGTCACTTTAAATCACGGTGTAATAAACCCAAACAGTGAGTATTTTAATGACATTCCCATCACTGAAATCACTGGAGATCAGAGTAAGATCTGTACAGACATATAGTGTGATGAGAGAAAAATAGCCATTCTACTGAAATTATTAGTAGAGTTGATTATCAGTTGATCTCTAATAATAATGGTTTTCTGTCTTTAACTTTTCCAGGTTCAGAGCCATTTTCAGGTGCTGCAGCAGCAAGTGCTTCTGTTATTGGTGGTATTTTTGATTTTATTGTTGTCCTGCTCATGGCTGTAGCAGCTGGTTGTGTGCTTAACAATGGCAAGTATGCAAGCATTACATTCAAATGATTGTACAAAATGTAAATATTTATTGTGCAAAAAGAAACTTAAAATGTTCAAGTGTATTTTATTCTAATTGGCCAATTAAGAGTTTGTTATTATTGTTTAATTATTGTCAGGATACAGTGAGCACAGACTCCGTTTGTCTGAAGAAAAAACAGAAGTCGTGTAGCACAAGTCACCATGGCGACTATAAACCTGCTCAAAACCAACACCTTCTTGAGTTAAATGTGAACTTACCTGGGTAAAAACTCAAAACAGCTTCGGCAAAGGTCTCTGCAGTTTGCTCTCGTTTCTGGTGTTTGAGGCTCAGTTTGAATCGGTGTGCTGCTCTGTAAAGGACTACTTTGGTTGTTGGATTTTTACTGTACTGTTTCTGCTGCATGGACTTTTGGTCAGATAACTGTATATATCTTACTCCGGATTAGACCTATGTATTGATTTCGCTACCATGATTGTCTGTTGTTTCTTGTATTTCTGTTGTAGTTGTGTTCATGTTTGATTTGTAAAGTGCTTTGAGCTCTGGAAAAGCACTATATAAATTATTAAATACAAATTTGAAAATGTAAATTAATATATATATATATATATATATATATATATATATATATATAATTAAACTTATTATATATTCCTGGATGAAATATGACAAATGTCAAAAGCTTTTTAGCAAATATTTAGTAAATGTTCAGTCTCCTCCACTGACCAGTTCATAAGACATAAAATATATATAATGTGTGATTGTATGACATAAAGCTCATCACAAGACTTTAGATGTGTGCTTGGTATTTTTTTAATCTGATAAAAAAGAAGAAAAATTGCTTGAGATAATAGTTTTTTATTTTACCTTTTCATTGGATTTTTCATTCTGATTGATGTTAATGTCATGTTGATTTTTTAATGTCAAGTCGTGAATTTTTTACAGTTAATTATGGATTTTATTGGTGTATGATTTTGGATTATCAAAATTTAGTTTACAGTCATTTACAAACTGGCTGTGAACATAAATGTTTTCAAGATGGGCATTTTGACCAAGACATATCATATTGCAAGACACAAGTGCTCTATATGGAACTATGTGCAAATTACCTGAGGCAAACTTGAAGGCAAATATCTGAATCTGTGCTGAGACTGTAAGAATACTGATAATGTTACGTTTTTACAATTTTAATATTGGTGTCTTAGCAACACCACCCCAGCTAACAGGGAATGTTCTGACAAGGATCTCTTAATGTTCTCCTAGCAGTGTTAGATTGTTTGTTTAAAGTTGTCTGGTGATTAACTTGTGTTTGTGGTTAATTTAAAGAAAGGCCGTTCAAATCCAGCCAGGGTTGATCCATGAAATATCACCACTGTGTCCTCGATGAACCCTGAATCTCAGAAACTGAACTTGTAATAACTGTAATGAAAGATTTAGATAAAAGTATAATAATTAAAAAAGCCAAATGCCAAGTATGTTTAAGTATTGTTTTATATTATATCATATCCCAAAAATCCACTTAATGTCTCAAGTGTTAAAATGTACAAAAGTCAATGTTTTTCTTTGTAAGAATTGTTGTAAAGTGTAACATTCTGCCTATTTACTGCGAAGTTTATGCATTTTCATTGCGAGGAAGAAAAACGGGCATTCAAGGTAAAGTTTCACTACTTCACATTATCTGTTTCCTTTCCTTCCATTTCTTGTCTTTCTCAGATTTTAAAGCATGTTGAGCTAATTATTGTGTTTTCATGAAATGTTGTATTGCAGAATGTCATCACTGTGTTATTTTATTTCTTTGTTTTCAAAGCATTTTCTGGAGTTTTATATTGCATATTTTTTAATGGAAATATCTTTAAACTTTCTTTTTTTATTATTCATTTGCATTAGTCAATAAAATATTTTTGAATGCTATTTTCTTACAGTGGGGGGAAAAAAACTTGAAAGATCTGTATGTTAATGTGATAGATGCTATTAAAACAGATTCGGATTCACTTGCTTCATTTGTTACACTTGATTCATTTTGTTTGTTTTTGATGCTATTAAAACAGATTCGGATTCACTTGCTTCATTTGTTTCACTTGTTTCATTTTGTTGTTTTGATTCATGCTAGTCATCAGAGGCGGCTTGACAGGCTTTTTAGCATGCCCACGCTCATAAATGCTTAACTGGCAAGGCTTAAAGACATGCAGATAATGTAGGCTACTTTTGGCTACAGTAGCTATCACATGGGCCGCGAGTGTAACTCTGCCAGTGAGTTACATTTACTGACTATTACTGGCATTTCAGTGTTATTCTCTTCACTTAAATCAGTGAAGATCTTAGTTTTATCTGTGCACATGAACCGTGTACATGTTGATGTTAGTTTTGGTGTTACATTGTTGATGGACAATTTGTGGCTGTATTTATGATCTTAAGATTATTATGAGGAGATTCAGCATCAAAAGGACCTTCAGTGTTACTGTCAATGGTGAGTGTCATTTAAACATTCAGATCACGTCCCTTATTTGAGCAGTTTAAGAAAACAATTAAGTTCAGGTCTCTTATTTTATTTGTTTAGTTTAAGAGTAAATTTATTTTTTTTTTTAATAAATTAATTTTATTAATATTTTGTAATCAATGTATTTTGTGTGAAGTGACACTTTAGCATTATGATGTTACGTTTCAGTGTAGCAGCGATTTCGTGATTTTTTGTTATTGTATGTTATTTGTGTGAAATGTTGTTTGTGGTGTTGTTTTGTTGTGTTGTTTTTTTTTTCTGAATTATTCAGTAGATTGTTGAGTTTCATCAGTTGAAATCAAATCATGATAAATTTAATCAGAGCATAAGTCTGTCATCATAAGCAGCGTTAAAGGGGTGCTGGCTATTGGCTGCTTTTTCACTTTTTCAACTTTTAGTTAGTCTGCAGTGTTGCTGTTTGAGCATAAAAAAGATCTGCAAAGATTACAAAGCTTCAAAGTCCGATTCAAAAGGAGATATTTTATTTAATAGAAATCACTTTTCAAAAACTACACTGAACGACTCGTTTAGACTACAATGCATGTTTTCCGGGATTTGTGATATCACCATTTGGACGCATTTGCAAAACCCTGTCATCTCAGACTAAAGTGATTCTTTACTCGAAACTTTAGTTTATGTAAGGTCATGCATTATCTAATAAAATAAATTAGTTACAGTAGTAATTAATCTTTGTAAATGTTAGTTAATAAAAAATAAAAAAAAATTGTAAGCTCAGTTACAAATGTTAACAGATAGGCTAACTATCTTAATTTTAATAATTGATTTGTGAATGTTGATATTAAAAGTAGGTTACACCTTGCCCCAGCCAGTCCATGTAGGCCCACCACTTAAACATTTCTGGCCTCGCTCCTGCATTACACCCATATCTGTTACTAAAGTAAAGACTTTATTGAACACCAGATGTCGTACAGGTTGAAAAGCCTAGGTCATACCATCAGCGACACCCCAAGAGACGTGATCCCAATAAATTATATTTTTATTTATTTTTATATAACATTGATGCATAATCAGCTGTCAGTATGTGTGTTTTAGCAGTTATGCATGAGAGGTAAGTATCCTGTTAGACCTCTGACCTAAGAGTACTATTTTTTTTAAAATCAGCTTTGATGGATTTATTTCATTTTAAAGCTGTTCTGTGTAGGAAGGAAGTGAGACTATGAGGTTCACAACAGCAGGACAGGAAGAGGCCCTTAACCCACAAACTAAACACACCTCAAAAAAAGAAAGAAAAGAAGTGAGACTATGAGGTTCACAACAGCAGGACAGGAAGAGGCCTTCCACCCAACAGTGCACACCATGTCTCTGAATACGAAGAATTGACCGCAGTTTTCAGTTTGACTCAATGATAATTGAACTGCTCATGTCACACTTCAGTAATAGGTTGCAGACTGCTTTTAAAATTCAAACTGATTGATTACAAAGCATTTTAAAATCCATAAGATTTGTTTTAAGCATTAAATCCAATATTACACAATGGTACACCCATTGTACTATTTAACACAGTCAGACATAACTTAAAAAACTATAATTGTTAAATTATAACAGTGTATTCCATTTGATAAAAATAGTTTTCCACCATCAACAACAGTTCAAGTCTTAATAAGAGCCAGAAGAGCATTATATAAATATAATCATTTATATAATAATGTAATATTTCTGATGCATGTGTGTGCGCATATTAAGGGTCAAAACTCTGCTGGGGGAGGTTCCCACTAGCTTTGAGTGTTTTTTTTTTTTTTTTTTTTTAGCAGATAGTTCTTTTAGATCAGGACACAAAACCACTGAAGGAAAATGTTTCACATTTTCTTTTTGTGCTGGTGGATGAAACTGGTAAGTTATACAAGACGTTTTTACACCTTTATACTTTATGGAGTTCATTTGATGTACGGATCAAAATATCCCATGCATAAATTAATTAAACTTAAAATTTTTAAGGTGCAATAAAAAGTTTTTTTGAAAGTGCACACATTTATTTTGCTCTACAGCAGGTACATTTAAAACACATTGCTCACACATCTGTTGAATATAGATGTCAATGTGCTGCTGTTCTGGATGTTCTTCAGTTCACATTTTAAACTGACAAACTATAATTACAAACAAATACAAACTGCAGGCTTTGTAAGCCAAAAAGGCATAAATTGGGACAAAATCTCTTAATGTTCATCAGGTGTGTTTAGTGAGTCAGTGTCAGTGATGGAGGGAGATTCTGTCGTTCTGAAAACATAGATGATACTAAAATACGTGAAGATGATGACATACTGTGGAAATTTGGAGTGAAAATGTCTCTGATAGCTGAAATCAGGAGAGATGCTGGAATCTTCAACACATCTGATGTTTCTTGATGAGAGATTCAGAGACAGACTGAAGCTGGACAATCAGACTGGGTATCTCTCTGACCATCACAAACATCACAACTCAACACGCTGGAGATTACACACTAGAGATAAGGGGAGCTAAACGGTCATCAAAAATATTCAGTGTTTCTGTCTATGGTGAATAGAAAGCTATTTTGTATATAAATTAATACAGCAAAATTCTTTCATTTTTTTATGTTTGATATGACAGACACCGTTATCCACATTTGTTTATTCTGTCAAGGTGTTTTTTTTTGTGTGTTTTTTTTAGCTAATCTGCCAGTTCCTGTCATCAGCAGTAACTCTATAACAAACTGTTCATCATCATCATCATCATCATCATATTGTTCATTGTTGTGTTCAGCGGTGAATGTGGGTCATCAGTGACTCTACAGCGTCCTGGTACAAAGGACCAACAGTTTATTGTCCAGCATCAGTGTGTCTGATCTCAGCATCAGTCTCTCTCTACCTCTGGAGGTGGAATATCAGGATAAAAACAGCTACAGCTGTGTGCTCAACAATCCCATCAGAAACCAGACCACACATCTCAACATCACTCAACTCTGTCACACATGTTCAGGTATGCTGTTAACACTGATTAACTGAGCTGCTCTATCAATTTATACAGTGCTGATGTTTCATAGTGTTTGTTGTGGATAAAACGGACAGATTAAATTTTGTCCATTACAGATCAGGGTCTACCCATAGTGTTGATTTCTGCTGCTGCTGGATCTCTGTTGATTGTAGCTGTAGTCGTGATCTTTTGGATCTGCAAGAAATGCACAAAAACTGATCAAGAAGGCAAGTGTTATCTTATTTCAAAAACATAACTTTATTTATTGTTGATTAATGTTCCGAAATAATGTGTTTATCTACTGTGGTTAGGCAATTTCTGTATTTTAGTCATATCAGAATATATGCATAATGCATTATTAACTCTTCTCTATTGCACAAAGACAGATTCCGCATTTGTCAAACTGCATCAAAACACATTTGAAACAGAAATGCAAATCGGCATTATTTAATAATAAAACATTTTTTCTCCACACTTCATGAACATATTCTTGCAGTCTTCGGCTGGTGTTCAGATGATTTCTATCAATGGCCCTTTTGCTTTTGTTGGTTATGTTTTCCTTGTTGAGCCTCAAAGAAAATACATTTCACCATAAAAAGAATGCATTTGACATTACATTTGTTTGACATCTCACCTGGGTTTCATTTACAAATGATTTGCAAAGATTTTTTTCTTTATGTATATAAGCACATACGCTGCTTGAGACTCTCCTCTATAAGTGTGTGTGAGAAAGAAACAGTTATAAGTTTTAAATTAAATTTATGACATTTTTAAATAATATTGTGTGAAAAAAGCTACTTTAAGATTGTTAATTTTTTTTATCCATCTGTCATTACTGTTTAAACAGTTGAGACTTCGTGAAGAAGAGATCACTTACGCTGAGCCAACGTTCTACAAAAGAAAAGCACAGAAAGCGGTAAGATCTTTTATTCCTATTATATGTTGTGTCTCTGTATCATTTCATCAGGGAGTTAAATATGCATGTGCTTGTGTTTTTGTCTGTATTATAATTGATCGCATACATCACACACTGTTACACACACAAACATTTAGAAAAAGCCCTAATATCATCAATCAGAGAGAAAGTGACTCATATCCCATAATGCCCATGTCTATTAAAAGGACATTCATCATTATCTCCCATAGTGCTCAACGACGAGGCATTTTAGCATATATTTCCTGTGTCAGTCTGATGACATCACTGTTCAAATGCTTTAGATGAGTAGCAAATAGTTCGGTTTTGAACTCACTGACCTATGGATCGTATGATACTCTACATTCCAGGCCAGTTTTGTGGACACCTACTGTATAACTTCATACACACTGTATAACACTGTATAAACAGTCATACAGTAGATACATTTACATTTACATTACACTGTAAAAAAAAAAAACCTGTTAACACATTTACAGTCTAAAACTGTTAATTATACAGTATAAAGCTGTAATTTACAACAAGAAAATTTTAACCAGTAACCGGTAAATTCACAACACACACTGTTTAAAAATCGTTTTGATACCTTTAACATGCTGACAACCACCATAATAATGCAGGTGGTAAAAGAGAAAGCCACATGAAGAATCAAAGCTCATCACAAGTAGCTTTGCCACAAGCAGAATTTATATTAATATATAGAAGGTGCACAGAGTCATTCATTGCAAAACACAAAACACCATCATTGTAACACACATGATGCTTAAATAATGCAATAAACTTTCATCAAACAACAGAAGATTTAACATATAGCCCAAATGTACATAACTGATCAACAAAAAACTATTAAAAAACAATTATTTTTAAACAAAATATTTTCAAAAGTGGAGTATCACGCAGGGACTTCAGGGAATATCAGTTTACAGTTTTTGACCGTAAATTATACATTGATTTGTTCTTTTTTACTTCTAAATGCTGTAAAATTAACAGCATTTTACTGTAAAATTACATGAAATGTCTGGTTAGATCTTTTACAGTTTTTCCCTGTATATAGTACGGGAACTTACTGTTTTTTTTTTTTTTTTTTTTTATAAAATTTTACAGTTAAAATTACACTTATTTTTTACAGTGTACTGTACAAAATTAGCAAATTTCAGTGTAATAAAGGAGCATAAAGGACTATCAGCACTGTTTTTTTTCAAAGGAATGTAGGAGATGTAAATTCAAGATAAATGGAGGTGTTTAATATTTAAAGATAGGGGGAATTCTTTAGTTATAGTAAACACTGCAATATGCTGTATGAGACCCAACAAACATCAAGATGACTGATACTGCACTGAATTAGTTCAGTTTGTGTTATGAAATAATTTAGTGTACAGTAAAGCCTATGTTCATTGTGATATAACAAAATGTCAATATGTAAAACAATACCATTGATATAGATTAAGTTTAGGATGGATGCTGCTTCTCTTATTTAAATAAGGTTTTTTTTTTTTTGGTTTTTTTTTCATGTATCATGTTATGTGATCCTTGGGTTTTTTTTTTTCAGAAAGTTAAAGAGGAAGATAATGTAGTGTATTCGTCAGTCGTCATTTGAAGATGATCTTCAATCTATGTACAAGGTCCAGGCAAATGCACATAAAAACACAAGTATAGTCTAGTTTGTAAGTCAAATAAAATGTGTCATTTATTTACACCTGTACAAAGATGTGGTTCGATCTGCTGGGTAGAAAATCATCTTGAGCAGGATGTTTGTGGTTGATGTCAGTTTTGCGAGTATGTGTCAAAACCCACACACACACACACACACACATACATATATATATATTCATAGATATATAGGTGCATCTCAAAAATATTTTTTTGGTTGTATCATTTTCAAAAAGTGATACTTTCATATATTCTAGATTCATCATTACATATAAAGTAAACACATTTCAAGTTTTTTTTTTTTTTTTTTTTTTTTTTTTTTGATAATTAGAGCTTACAGCTCATGAAATTCAAAAATTCATGTATCTCAAATATTATAATTTTACATTTGGGTTTCATTAAATGACCAAGCCCTCGGGTAACAAATTCAGGGTATCTCTTGTTCTTTGAAATGGGGAAGACTGCTGACTTGGCAACGGTCCAGAAGAGGATCATTGACACCCTCCCAAAGAGGGTAAGTCACATGAAGGTCATTACTGAAATGGCTCCGGCTGGCTGTTCACAGAGTGCTGTATCAAAGCCATACTCAATGCAAGTTGACTGGAAAGAAAAAAATAGGTAGGAAAAGGTGCACAAGCAATGGATGTCCACAAGCTGAGAATACTGTTTAAGCAAAGCGGATTCAAACACTTGGGGAGAGCTTCACAAGGAGTGGACTGAAGCTGGAGTTCAGTGCATCAAGAGTCACCATGCATGCTCAGACGTCTTCAGGAAAAGGGCTATCAAGCCACTTCTGAAACAGAAACAACATCAGAAACATCTTACCTGGGCTAAGGAGAAAAAGAACTGGACTGTTGCTCAGTGGTCCAAAGTCCTCTTTTCAGATAAAAGTAAATTTTGCATTTCATTTGGAAATCAAGGTCTCGAGGAAGACTGGAGAGGTACAGAATCCAAAGTCCAGTGTGAAGTTTCTGAAGTCAGAGATGATTTGGGTGCCGTGATGTCTGCTGGTGTTGCTCCATTGTGTTTTATCAAGTCCATAGTCATGCAGCCGTCTACCAGGAGATTTTGGAGCACTTTATGCTTCCATCTGCTCACAAGCTTTATGGACGCATACTGATTTCCTTACCCAGCAGGACTTTAACCTGCCCACTGTGCCAAAACTACTTCCAAGTGATTTGCTGACCATGATATTACTGTGCTTGATGCTGGCCAGAATAACATGTCTGACCTGAACCCCATATGGAATCTATGGGATATTTGTAAGAGAAAGATAAGAAACAGTCGATCCAACAATCCAGAGGAGCTGAAGGCTCAATAGTGCCTCAGCAGAGCCACAGGCTGATCGCTTCCATGCCACACTTCACTGATGCTGGAGTTTGTACTAAAGGAGCCCCGACCAAGTATTGAGGGCAGAAATAAACATACTTTAAAGAACTTTAACTTTTCTGTTTTGAATATCCTTTTTTAATTTTAGGAAATATTCTGATATTTTGAGATACTTGATTTTCATGAGCTGTAAGTTTTAACATGGAACACTTTAATCATCAAAACAACAAAAAAAAAAAAAAAAAAAAAAATTTTTTAATTTTTTTATTTACTTTACTTTTATTGATTTTAAATTTTTTTTTTATTTACAAGACAAATGTATAAAAAAAGATATTCAAATTTTTTGAGATGCACACACACACATTAAATGCATCCATCTATATATTCGTGAAAACTCAAATAAACTTAAAAAATGTCATATAATAAACAGCAAAATTACTAAAACTTTGATTAAAATTAAAATGAAAACAGAATACCTAAAATAAAAATAAAAACTGATTCAAATTATTAATATCTCTGTGAAATAACATTGGCGTAGATAAATTTGAGTTACAGTAGTTATTTTTTTTAATCTCTTGCTAGAACTGACATAAGTTATTTATAAGAAGCTTCAGCTATTCTTCATTTCACACTTAAGTGCGACATCCTGTAACTTTTTTCATATCCTGTTTCTGTCCATCAATGAATGTAAGTCATTGTAAGATTAGTAGATCTTCAATGGATATTTATAATTTCTTTACTTTTGTGCTAGTTCTCAAGCTCTTGACCACTAGGGGTCCTTCGCAAACTTCCAAGAGAGACCTTATATGTCTTTATTTGTGTTTAGTTTACAATCATAATGAATTAACATTATAGAAGAAAACTCTAAAAATAAAGATTTACAGCATTAATTCTAACATTTATTCTACAAATGTGCTATATAAATAAACTTGCCTTGCCTTGCCTTGCATTATTCTAACATTTAATGTTTTATTGTATGTATTTGTATTTTTATTTCTTGGAGAAAGGGGAGCCTTGGAGTCATTTCTAAACCATTTGACCTTGAGAGTCATTTCAGAAATTCTCTCTTGGAAGTTCTATAAGGCCCCCTAGTGGTCAATAACTGTATTTACAGGCAACAGAATATGATTTGCAGTCATTGCTGCTGTCTAGTTTACTAACGAACAGACCGGGCCTCCTTCTTGAAACACTAGCAAATTTGATTTCTTTGTGATATGTCACTGTCCAGAAAGTCTTATGTATGGAAATTCTTATCCTGTAGCCTATTAAAGTAAATTATTTCTTCTCTGTCTAACACCAATTTTTCATTATGACTATAACAATTGCTGTTTTGGTCTACCATTAATGTCATAAAATATTTTTAGTACGACTGACTTTGTATTAAAGTGAATTTAATTAAAAAAAAAAACTCTAAGTTTCTAATTATATCACTATTATATCATTGTACAGAAAGAGAGAGAAGAACCTTTTCATTATCAAAGAACATTTTCACTAACTAGCCAGAGATCAAGCTCTCTCAAAAAGTCCCATTATAATCATTGAAGCTGTTTACCACTGTTAAATGTATTTCTTACTTGCCACTGTACACCCATCTGCACGTTGTTTGTTTCTGATGAGAGAATTCGCCAAAGCAGGCACGTGCACACATAATATCAAAGGGGCTTGAGCACCTGCCCTTTTTCTTCCTCAAGAGAAAGTGCCCTTTTTTCTGGGGAGTTTTTTTTTATTATTTATTTTTTTTTAATACTAAGTAATAATATGTATGCAGGTGTGTGTTTCTGTTTTGCGCACAAGCTTTCCTGTCAAACAAATCAAAAAATCAAAATATCACATTGTGTTTGGATCATTGCCTGAGAGTCCGATGCCTTTCTCCATGGCTCCGCAGTACAGCAGCGTAGCACCACATTGATCAGCATGCACATCACAGACAGGCAGAGTGCCACAGAAAGAAGCCCTCCCTACCTTTCCAGTTGAGGTAAGTGGTGATGAACAAAAGACTAAGATGTGCCTCAAATTTACAGCTAATTATCCAAAAGGGCTTTAGGCAAATATAGTTAATTTTGTCTTGCTAACTTCCATGGATTATGAGCTACCATGTAATAAGTTAGCTCAAGTTTAGCTAAGGCAATATATCATGGGCATAGGCTAACGTAATGAAGAAATGGCAGCTGAATACATTAAAATGTAATTCAAAATCGCCACACTGATATGCTTAATCAGGCATTAAAAATCCCTTGAAAAATGTTTAACATTTTTTTTTTTTTTTTGTCATTGTCATTAAAATGCGCTAATTTGCAATACATTTGACATTAGCACCAACTGCCTTTTTTCAGTTTAGTGTGAAGGTCTTTATTGATTTTAAAGGTTATATAGTACAATTAAACCAAATGATATGTCTGCTGCATGTCCCCTGGCCTAGAAGCAGAGCGCTAGAGCCAGCTAGGAGTCATATGTTCACAACTAGTCAGTGTTTTTTTTAACCAGATAATGCTTAATATTTGCGGTTTAAATACATATGACAGTGACTTACAAACCAAACATTTTATATTTTGTTGTATCAGATAGACATCTTTACATTGCCGGTACATCTCCCATTAGGTCAGATTCAGTGCAAACTAACATGGCGGCGCCCATCACCCGGAGATCAATTAACATGATCATTACAAAAGTGTTGAAACTACCAAATTCATTTACTTGCACATATTTCAGAATAGGAATATCAGATACTTCATAATATAGTGAGTATGTTTGTGAATATTAATAATAAAAAAAGCAAAAACAAAATAAAAGTGGTCCATGTCACATGTGTCATACAGCACACTTATTGTAGACTGCCCCCCCCGCGTCTTTCCTGTGGTCACAGCACAAGCATGGCATGTCACCATGTAAAAAGTAAGCCTCTAAAACTTCTATAAAATAATGGCGCGCACCTTAAAAAAGCTCACCGGTCGGCCCCGCTCAGCTGAATATTTTAAACTCAACGTGTGAAAGTGTTGTTTTTCCTTCAACTAATTCACCCCTTTTTGTTTATATGCTGCACCTGTTTTTATATCTAGAGATTTTATTTTAGGCAAGTCGTGATGATTTAAGAAGGCTAAATTGATAGCTATGATCAACTCACTCTATGCTGCTGGCCGCTTGGTCGTTACTTAAAAAAAAAAGTATATTTAACAAACAAAACAAAATACTCCAAACGTTTTTTTCTAAATTAACTTAATAAAAATAAATAAATAAAAATAAACAAATTATAATATCACTTTTGGCCAGGTACCACCATTACAAAACTGAACTATTTAATAGCTTGAAACAGTAGTATAAAATATTTTAAATATGTATTAAACAATCATCAGAGTAAATTAATGGTGTGTAAATGTTTCTAATCAGATGCATGTTTTTATATTTATGTAATGATGTTAGTTTATGTTTGTGTGTTGTAACTTCGATGTAAAATTGTCTATGTAAACTCAGCTGCCTATCTTGGCCCGGACACTCCCATAAATGAGATTTTTATCTCAGTGAGTCTTCTTTCCTGGTATACAAGTATAATCAAAATAAGCTGTTTTGATTTTTTAGAGGGGGGAATGAAAAAAAAAATAAGCATGGGCTCGGGTATTGTGACTCCGGGCCAAGAATTCTGAAAAGTCATCTTGGTATGGATCAATAGGGCCAGGCTTTTTCCCCTGTTAGGGCCTGCAGTGTCTTGAGTCAGGGCCGGGCTAGGGCCTATATTTGAGGCCCGTGCAGGGCTCTAGTGAGCGCGCGCACTGAACAAAACACTGGCATTTCAGCGATGACTCATCTGAATGCCTCTGATTGGCCATTGCATTCTTCAAGGATCAGAAAGGATTCATACCTTGGTTGGTCTTGGTATAATATGCACTGTGCTTGTAAAACGTTTCGTCTCGTTTCTGGCTCAGCGCCTATGGGGTTATTTCTCTGCCACAATTCTGAGCACGAAAGATTATATTTTGAGCATGTAAAAGTGCATTTTGAATGCAAGTGAACTGAGATTTGTGGAGAAAATGTTCGTCTTGCAAAGAAGTGTGAATGCAGAAGGTGGTGATGTGCGGCACTGTGAAAAAAAAAATATTATTTGCCTATTTTTTGTCTTTTGGAAGCTGCATTCAAAAGCCACTTGGTTGAAAAATCTGAGGGAGCACGTTCCGCCTCTGTTTGCAATGAGCCCCTTGTGAACAACCTTTGCCGAAGGTTCATAGTGGGCCTCCAGTATGAATGTATTATTCCTGAGCAAAGTTAGAAAAAGTGTCTGGGGCTTGCTTCATTTATGCAACAGATTCTTGAAGCAGTCACCTGTTTTTGCAATTAGGTGGAAATTTTTTCCATGAGCACTAGCCTAAAACAGATGCTGACAAAGGACTGTCTGTGGTAGTGTCCATTGAGATTACAATCATTGATCTACCCCCCCACCATAACAATCACCACGAGTGGGTACAATAAGGTATTTCCAAAACATTGGCTGTGTCTGTCGAGAACTGTAAGGCAACCATCGTTAAGCATTTCAAAGAGCAGGTCAACTATTCAAAAACTTGAATGTATAAACACTCAGATTTTCCTGAGATGAAAAAATCCCGTTATTGCAAAGTTTGGTTTTTAATATTGCTTTTAATGGTGTTTTTTTTTTTTTGTTTTGTTTTGACATGGCAACAACCTTTTTTGTTGATGTTATCACATTTTTGAATTTATTATTTTCTCTCATGATAACTTTTTAATTATCTCAAACTGTTGCAGTTTTAAATAAACAATCTAGTGGTTCTATATATGACCTAGGTCAAAAGAGCATTGCAGATTTATTATTAGTGTATTTTATCCTTTTTTTAGTCACAAATTGCAGAACCGATATCTGCAATTGAACAATGATGACTAGTTCAGAAACCTAAATGACTAGTGAGTGCAGAAGAAAGAGATGTATTAAGTGATAAAATGGCTTGCCATAATGGTAAATTTTATAAATCACTTGTGGGAAAATGGTGGAGCCATGAATGCTTCTCACACCATGGAAAGGGGGTGGCCATTATATAAACTGCCAGTACGGTAGCATGTTCCGTGGTCTCGGCTTTGGTTTACCATTATCAAGCACAGTTTAGCATTATGTGATTCATGTAATGAACATTAAACTAAGAGAAAGTTTGAATGTAAACTAAAACTTTTTTGTTCTTTTGTTTTTGCGTGCCATATGACACAACCCTCCACCCCAGTCAAGCTCAGCCTAGATATGCAGCCTTATAAGGATGTATGCCACTATTTGAGAAGCACCCTGTGTATTTGTTTTAACAGGTGTGTGTAGGGTAGACATTTATATAGCACTGATAGGCCAAACAGAGCATTGCTGCTATATTATGGCTTATACATATTATTTAATGACCAACCATTAATTATCAGGCAATAAACTGATAGATATAGAATAAGAATATGTTCAATTGGAATTGTAAACTACTTAAAAACTAATGATTGACTAGTGGGAGGGAGAAGCACGAGGAAGAGCAGATGCCCAAAAAGGCTTTGCCATACAAAAATAGCAGTCTATAATCACGTGATTGAAGGAAGAATTCTTGGGATTGCCAAGTCCTCTGAAACTGGGCTATGTTTTAAACCGTTTGACTAATGTTTACCCCCTCCCCCCCATTTTTTTCAAAAGACGTGGCAACCCTTGGAGCCAGGATGTTTTTCATGGGGTGGCCAAGGAGGGGCCAGCAACCCTCAGGGCACATAGCATCTTCATTATTTCAATATAAAAATGTGTTTTGACCTATAAGTCTTGGACTGTTTTAGTGTCTAAAACAAAGTGCGTACAATTAATTTCTACTTAACTGTAATTTAGATATGTGTGAATTATTATATCAAGTAATACTGGGCGTGAGATAGACAATTTTTTGTATTATCCCTCACCTCCAGATATTTCAATGAAGGGTAAGGGCTTCAATATAATACAACATAAACGCAAAAAAATAAAGTTTTGCAAAGAAAATAAAGTTTTGCAACAAAATTAAAGTATTGAGGAAATAATTTGCTTTTTGGCAAAACAAAAATAAAGAATTGCAAACATACATGATACCGCACGAAAGCAATGAGTTTGCAAACCATATTTCCATGGTCATAGCTACCGATTTTATTTTTCAACACTGATTTAATTTTGCGTGGCAGTCTAGTTTGATCTTGCTCTGCAGTTTTTCCTGTGCGCTTCATTTTTTCTGCGCGTCCGCTTTTGTACGCTGTTTGAGACGTGGGGTGGAGTCAGGGGCAGGGCGGGTACAACAGCCTCCCTGAAGTGACGTCATCGCCCGAGACGCAGCTCACTGATCCGAGGTACTTGTCAGGATGATCAGATGCATGCGAGTGATTCCTTTTATTCACTACATTAAAACATGCAATGGTTTTCGTTTATTAACTTTATAACAAATGTATATGTGTATTAGCAGCGTTTGCTCAAGTTAAAGAAGTTGTTTACCATGCACATCTGTTGTTTATTTCTCTCGATGGGCCCATCTTTTACCTGGCATAAAGTTGGCTTGTGGACTGTTGTAGTTTCGGATATTCGCAAATCTAGGGACCCGCCCTCTAAAGTTACATGCGAACACTACGATACACTACTTCACACTGAATCAATATAGCAATCAAGGAGAATGACTAACGCAGGCTGAAAACACTGTTTAACTGGTCATCCAGGTGTCCACTCTAATGCACACCTTTATAATTTTTTGATAATTATTAAAATAACTGTAAATCATATGTAAAGATATTGCTACTTTTCATACCAAATGGACGTAAACCTAATTTTACAGCTCAAAAGCCTCAAATGAAAAATAGCAATTTTTTACATATGATTTACAGTTTATTTGAATAATTATGAAAAATATGAACGGTGTGCATTATAGTTTACACGAAGATGAACACTTTACAGTATGTGTTATGAAAGTGAGTCATTCTGTTCAAATGTTATTGAGCTTTAAATTTGTATTTAAGTGCATTCGGTAATGAAAAGTAGCAATATTTTACATATGATTTACAGTTTATCGTTGAATAATTATGAAAATATGAACGGTGTGCATTATAGTTGACACCTAGATGAACACTTTACAGTATGTTTTATGAAAGTGAGTCATTTTGTTCAAATGCTATTGAGCTTAAAATTATGGCATATTTTTAAATTTGAGCCCATTCGGTAATGAAAATTAGCAATATTTTACATTTGATTTACAGTTTATTTTTAATAATTATCAAAAAAATATAAAAGGTGTGCATTATAGTTGACACCTGCATAAACAGTTTAACAGTGTTTTTTCATGACTTTTAGGTCATTCTCCTTGCATGCTAATGACGTTTAGAGAAGTGTATAGTAGTTTTCGCATGTAACTTTAGAGACGGTCCCTAGATTTGCGAATATCGAACGTTCAACGTCAAGCCAACTTTATGCCAGTCACCACGCACTTTTATAGCATTAATGTGTATTGTTTCATTTGGTTAACTGCATGTGTATTAACAGTGTTTGTTTAAGATCTCTTAACCTGTGGGAGGACCGCCAGCGCACAGAGAAGCGTTTCTTTGTTCACATTAGTTCAGAGTTACTGCTATTTTTAATGTAAAATTATGCAATTCACTTCATAAACTATAACGTACATCATTAAGAGGTCTACGACTCAAGTTTTATATCGATCTCGACTTCGTTTTTCCATTTACATAACTCCTGGCATAAATTAATAAATGACTGTCATTGTAAGATAAAAAAAAAAATTAAGCTCGAATCTTTTTGGTTTAAATTTTTCCACGAGTTTATATGCCATAAAACAAACCCGCGTGACCATAGCAACCTGAGATTATCAGAGATTGATCAGAATATTTTTATCCATCCCACAGTCCGTTGATCGTGTCTTTTTATGTAATATGTGCATATAAGGCTTTTTATATTTTTATCATTATATATATAATATATCCAAGTGGATGCTGCACACTGCTGGTGGTTGAGGAGAGACCCCCCCACATGATCGTTACAGCGAATTGGGTGTACAACAATACATTATAAAGCGCTATATAAATGCATCATTGCATTTATTCATATAGGCTAACCGTATATAATAATTGATAATAATATTATATTAAATAGGGCTATACTTTTTATATTTATTGTTATGCTTATTTCCCTTTTTAATTCGTGTATTGCTAACCTAATTAACGTTCTTTGTTTAAATTAGTGTTTCATTTACAAATGAAAAACTAGCGAATTATTCATTTATAATTCTAGTATTTATTATTATAGGGTTATCTGTTAAAAATTCATCCTCTTAAGTGCACTTTAATGAAAAGTGGTAATGAAAAGTAGCAATATTTTACATATGATTTACAGTTTATTTTTAATAATTATCAAAAAATATAAAAGGTGTGCATTATAGTTGACCACCTGGATGAACAGTTAACAGTTGTTTTCATGACTGTTAGTCATTCTCCTTGCATGCTATTGACGTTAGAGAAGTGTATAGTAGTTTCGCATGTAACTTTAGAGACGGTCCCTAGATATTTGCGAATATCGAACGTCCAACGTCAAGCCAACTTTATGCCAGTAAAAGAGTGCACCATCGAGAGAAATAAACAACAGATGTGCATGGTAACAACTTCTTTAACTTGAGCAAACGCTGCTAATACACATATACATTTGTTAATAAAGTTAATAAAACGAAACCATGCATGTTTTAATGCTAGTGAATAAAAGGAAGCCATCCAATTCGCATGCATCTGCTCATCATGACAGTACCTGGATCAGTGAGCTGCGTCTCGGGCCGATGACGTCACTTCCAGGGAGGCATGTTGTACACGCCCCTGCCCCTTGACTCCACCCCCACGTCAAAACAGCGTCACAAAGCGAGACGCGCAGAAAAAATGAAGCGCACAGGAAAAAACTGCAGCGCAAGCTCAAACTAGACTGACACGCAAGATAAAATCAGTGTTGCAAATAAAATAATAGATATGACCAGGAAAATATGTTTTGCAAAATCATTGCTTTCGTGCGGTTTCATTTTATGTTTTGCAATTCTTTATTTTTGTTTGCAAAAAGCAAAATTATTTTCCTCAATACTTTACATTTTTGTTTGCAAAACTTTATTTTCCTTTGCAAAACTTTATTTTTTTGCGTATTTATGTGATATTATATTGACTCCATAGAAGGGGCTCACTATGGCTTTAATGCTATATCAGCTTCTCACAACTCCCAAATGCTTGCTCTCCAACATTGTATACTCATGAATGAGACATGCAGATAGTGGTAAAAATGTGAAAAAGGTGGGTGATACAGCAAATTCTGTGACCATCGTATTCTGTGATGCTAGTAGGCAGTGTTGTCACTGTTTGGCTTGAACTCAATCACATACGTAGGCGGATTGGGTACGCCTACAGCGTAACTTCAAACAAAGATGAGATCTGTGACTACAGGTGCATAAAATGTTCGCTTGGCGCCCGTGCAGTGCAATACAGTCTGGTCGCGTGCGCCAAATGAACTGTTCAGAACAGCTTTCCTTACATTTTCTTTTCTATCTATTTATCTATCTATCTAGCTTAAGGGAAATTCTTTCGCACAGAAAGACTTTGATGTTCTCCAAATGTACTGTGTCCTTTAAAATTAATTAAATAAATGAATACATTAAAAACTTTTTAAAGTTTTAATATGAACAGTACAGCCTTTATATAATATAATTTATAAAATATACAGCCTTAATATTGAATTGGCATTTATGTATGGCATTTATGTAATATGTTCATGTATCTGTATCGCTTTGACCATTCTCTGTAGATCTTCTCACGCACCACGATTGGTCGATTACGTACAGTGTCTGCATGTTATTGGTCAAACGATCATTACCTTCATTTTATAATACCATATGACCTGCTCTCCAAAACCTGGATATTTTAGGCAATATAGAAATCCAGGACGTGTCCTGTGAAAATGGCACATTAGGTCACCCTAAAAGTATTATTTTTTTATAGAAATAAATAGGCTACAAATTATTTAATGTAACAGCTGTACTGTTATATTAAACCAAAATTATCAGGCTATTTTATAGCCTGGATAGGCTATAAAATAGAAGAGGTTACATTTTATGAAGTCACAGATTTGAAGTTACGCTGTTTGCGTACCCAATCAGCCTGTACGATCGAGTTCAAGCCAAACAGTGACAACAGAATACGATGGTCACAGAATTTGCTGTAACACGGAAGTCAACAGTAGACATAAATGCCAGAATATAAAATGAGTTTGGTCACAGAATTTGCTGTAACACGGAAGTCAACACAAGTAACCCAACTATGGGTTAACACAGCACCTTCCCAACTGTGGGTTATTTTTAACCCAATGATTGGGTTAAAAATAACCCAACAGTTGGGTTAACTATTTACTTTTATTCATGAGATTATTTTAATGAATAAAATACACAGTTTTCAAATACAGATTGTTTATTTAAGTAGAAAAACAATAAATCTCAGATTAAGTAGAAAATTAAGTTTTAAATGACAAATGTACTCAATATTGGTGAGCCTAGTATTTAATATAAATATGCACAATTATTTGCATATATTGAATTCAAAATACATGAGTGAACATGTAAAACACATGGCAAATAAATACTACAAATATTCCAAATACACATTAAATCAAACATACACAAACAATATACATAAATTCAAATACACGTTAAATTCAAAACACAAATATCCACATACAGTACAAATATTCAAAACAAATGTGCATATATGGTTTACCAATTCAAAACCTACACAGGTGCACATATAATACACATTTAAAACAGATGTGCACATACAGTACAGAAATATACAACCTAAACATTTGTGCACATACAGTATACAAATTCATAACCTACACAGGTGCACATATAGTACGCTTTTAAAATACAGATGTGCACATACAGTACAGAAATATACAACCTAAACATTTGTGCACACACGGTATACCAATTTAAAAACTACATAAATGTGTACACCAAGGGCATTCCTTTATACTTCAAGAAATAAAAATATCCTTAATAAAAAAAGGCTACAGTGGTCACCATATGCATTTTGTTATAAACACCTTTAAAGGGATAGTTCACCCAAAAATGAAAATTCTATCATTAATTACTCACCCTCATGTCGTTCCAAACCCGTAAGACCTCCGTTCATCTTTAGAACACAAATTAAGATATTTTTGATGCAATCTGACAGCTCTCTGACTAGGGCTGTGTATTGCCAAGAATCTGGCGATACGATACGTATCACGATACAGGGGTTGCAGTACGATATGTTGCAATACATTGCGATACTGTAAGCAAGGCGATATATTGGGATATTTCCTTTTTAGGAATAGGATATACTTTTAGGAAAGCTGTCATTAAGAACACACCACCATATGCAAACCTTAGTTGTTGGTTTTTTAATAAATAAATACTAATTATTTAAAATTTGGTGGGTTTTTTCTGCATTTTAAATAATGAGTATCTGTAACATTCAACGTTATTGAAACACTTTTTGTGCAGTATGAGTAAAGTGGGGGGGGGGGGGGGTAAAGTGCTTGCAGGATCCTTTAGTTAAATGTATAATACATATAAAATGTATTTTATTAAAAAGACCATATATATTTTTTGACCCTACTTTAAAGGTTCACAGTTTGAGTTTACAATTGTAACATACAATGTCATAACATTTTGATCTGAACAAAATAATTACTAATCATTACTAATTACTAATATATAATATCAATGAAAAAATAAAGTGCTTACAGTATTCCTAAATAAAACAAAACAATTGTAAAACAATAAAATAAATACAGATGTTGAACCTTTCCACTTGGATTTCACAGGTTTTTCAGTTTGTATTTATGTTCCGCCTGGAATCACTGAGACTGCGACGCAAGCACCGCCCTTCAGTTTGTAAAACGCCCCCAAAATGAGAGAAAGGTGCAGCCGCGCTGCGCCCCGCGCGAGCCTCTTCACACGGGACGCGGCAATAGGCAGAACCGAGGCGGCACCCGCGCCATGGTCCCGCGGTGGACGTTACCACAAGAGCCCAAATGACGGCACACTTCAGCTTTGTACACCGAAAGAGGAACTGGGACAATTCTTTCCTCCTGTATTACTAGCAGCGAACTATATTAACGCTAACATAAATAGCGTGCCTTAATGCTAGTATATCCTGTCAATCAGGATTTGTTCAGAGACGAAGACTGCCTTCTAGCGGCCGGGGTATAAACTCAAAACGAAACAACTGCCATAAATCTTGTATGATTTTTTTTTTTTTTAAATATCGATATTCCGTTTTTGAGAATCTATACAGTATCGCCAAACAAAATATCGCGATACTCACGTGTATCGATATTTTCTTACACCCCTATCTCTGACCCTCCCATAGACAGCAAGGGTCCTTACATGATCAACGTCCAGAAACTTAGCAAGGAGATCGGTAAAATAATCCATGTGACATCATTAATGACAGAATTTTCATTTTTGGGTGAACTAACCCTTTAATGTGTTTTTTTGGCTACTGGATCTACTGATGATCAGTAAATTTGAATACAAAGTTTTTTAGGAGGCAGCAATGTGTAGAAGGAACTCCTCCAGGAATATTACAGACTGCATGCTGCAAGAACTCCCAAATTGGAGCAGAGGGCTTTGGGTAGTTTATGTCATAGATGTAGAACATTTTGAAGCATACGTTCACTGCTTGAAATAAGGTCTCCTTTTCAACTGCCTCTCCATTGAAAATGATGAAAACTTGAGTGGAATTTTCTTTGTCTCCACGCACCAAGGCATGTGGATCCTGGCTTGTCTCGTTGATGAGGTAGTGCACCATATTAGTACCAACCTTGAAAGAATAAATAAAGTTTAGTTGGCATATATGACAAATATTCCAGGGATTCAATATATGTTTACAAATGAATCACAGAAAAAAAAAGTAAAACTGAAGCAGTGTTGTAGTGAATTAAAGTTAGTTAACTCTAAAAGTGATGAATGACCATTAGTCATGAGACCTGTGGATAAAAAGCAGAGAATCACTGAAGGAAAGAGTTTATTGTACAGAGCAGTGTAATTTAATGGGCCTATGTTATCCTCTTTTGGATTTTACTTTTCCTTTAGGTAGTAATATAGCTGTTTGTGCATGTAAACCATTTTAAAATTTACAAAGTATATGCCAAAGGTCTTTCTATCCAACTTGAACTGCCTATGGTAGTCAATGGGGGGCGAGATCTATTTGGTTACTGACATTCTTCCAAATATCTTCCTTTGTGTTCAGCAGAACAAAGAAATTCATACAGGTTTGGAACAACTTGAGGGGGAGTAAATGATCACAGAATTGTAATTTTTGGGTGAACTATCCCTTTAAGCAATTCTCAAAAGTATTAATGAAGATACAACTGGTAAAATAGCCGGCTGTCAAATAGTCTGATGTGGGTTTTAACATTTCCAAATTCAATTAGCCAGTTATTTAAGCAAAGATGTTGAGAAATACAGGGTATGGCTTTAAGTTCAATGAGTAAAGTCTGACTTAATAACTAAATTAAAATGCCTGTCCTTACTGTGGTTAAAATGTCTCATATTGTGGTAAAATTGCCTCCTCCAAGTAGTTTTATCAGAGAGCTGCTATAAAAATTTCATGACTTAAAGGGTTGTGTTATAAACACCTTAAAGCGATGTCATTAATTACTCACCCTCATGTTGTCACAAACGCGTAAGATCAAAGTTCATCTTCGGAACACAAATAAATGTTAAATATTGAAATATTTTTTATGAAATCTGAGAGGTTTCTGAACCACACATAGGCAGCTTGAAATATTTTTTATGAAATTTGAGAGGTTTATTAAAGACATCGATAAAATAGTCAACGTGACTACAGCGGTTCAACCTTAATATTATGAAGTGACAAGAATACTTTTTGTTTGCAAAAACAAAACAAAAATAACAACTTTATTTAACAGTTTGAAATGTTGACATCAGTACGCAGTTGACGTAGTGAATGCAGTTCAGAGCTTCTGTGTACTTACATCCGAACGCTGACTCATTATTGAACGGCTCCTCCGTCAGCATCACACGCATACATCGGCCAATACTGTAAACACTGAAGCTCTGCAATGAAAATAGCATGACAGGGGACAGAAGAATTTGTTGAATAAAGTGGTTATTTTTGTTTTTGTGCACAAAAAGTATTCTCGTCACTTCATAACATTAATTTTGAACCACTGTAGTCATGTTGACTATTTTACGGGTTTGGGACGACATGGGGGTGAGTACTTAATGACAGAAATTTCATTTTTGAGGGAACAAACCCTTTAATGCTTTGATCCTTTGATGAGCAAGTCACAGGCAACTGTGGCAAAGAACTCCTTTTTGGTGGCAGAGGGAGAAAAAAAGTCTTGGGAGAAACCAGGCTACATCAGAGGAAGCAGTTCATTACCATTAACAAACAAAAGTCTTAAAAAAACAACAACTCTTATACATCACTAAATTAAATAATTACTTACCTTGAAATGTTTCTATTAAATTTCAGAGGTTCCGCTGTTGTAATCTTTCCTTTACAAAGGAATCCATTTATCTAAAACATATGTTTAGTATAACACATTTAATATAAATGCTAAATTGTTATAGCTTCATAAGAAAAAAATGACCATAATTACAGGCTATTCCATTATTCCTGTAATGGATTTAATACAACATGCATGGATATAATAAAACAACTGTATGTATGTAAGGGTTTGTTTGTTTTTTTTACCTTAAAATAACACTTTCAAATAATTCTGATACACTGACTTCTAATAAGACGAATGGCTTCTGTTTTACGCTCCCCTCTTAAACGTCTGTTGTAGGAGTAACGGTAACGTTATGTAAGTTTGCGTTACGGCTGCGCTCTTTCGTCTGAGTTTTGAACTTTTATAACAGAAAATTCAGCGAATTCAAACGCTTCTCACTGAATCTGGTGTCTGTCGTCATGACTGATGTGTGAGCTCGGCTAGCTCGAGCAGCTTCATTCTCTGGTCCGATCCGATAAATGGTCCGTGCGGCTTTTCTAGCCTAAAGATTTCGGCGACCTTTCACATTTCACCAGACATTTTTATTAACGTTAAGTAATACTTCTCTAAACAGTTTTGCTAGTCTTTCAGCTTATGTTTTTATTTATTAATGCTAGCAAGCAAACGGGAATAGCATATTCATTTTACAATCGATCTTGTGACCATAGTTGGCTAACAATGATTTTGAGAAACGCAATCCAACTTCGTTTTTTTAATAGTTTTAGGATTTAATTAACGTTTCAGTACATATTTCTTAATGTTATAACAGTTATATACATCATTAAATTATATTAACAGTTACTTACCTTTCATAATCATGCAGGCTGCCGCTGGTGTCCACTGAGTCGCTGACTGGACCGTTAAAATTTGAACCGGAGTGAAGCGGGAACCATATTTAACACAACAGTTGGGTTATAACTAAAAATAACCCAACGCCGAAAATAAATGACTCAACAAATTTAAAATGACCCAACTGAGTGAATATGTGTGTGTAAGCGGTTGGTTTAAAAAAACAACCCAACAAGAGACATAAATGCCAGAATATAAAATGAGTTATTTTATACATTCAACATTTATTTATATGTATTAAATTACAAATAAACAATACATATCAGCTTGTGCCTTATATTGTGATCTTGAATTGCAGAGACGTTCTTGTGTGCTGCGTATACATGCAGTTCGCAGCTTTAATCGCCTTTTGGTAATTGCATGACTTAGCTGACGACAGAACTGTATGCTCATAGTTTATTGTGCGGGTTATTTATGATGAAGTGATATATAGTGTGCGCCACATAGCGTTCTGTTGAAGAGTGCGCCGTGAGCACAGTAAAACGGCTGATGGGACAAGGAAGTGTGTTTTACTGATATATATTCTGAACAACATCTCATCAGACCGCAGACTGCTGTAGCTTTGCGCTCGTTTGACTCGCGCCTGACGCTGAGGAGAAGCTCAAGCGCGCGTCTGAAAATTAATATCCAGTTTGATGTGGTCATAAAGAGATACGCCAGTTCCGCATCTTAATAAATGCATTTCTTGTCAAGAAAAGAAAGGACAAAAAACTGCAGTTTTGAGTGTGTTGGATTTGTTTTGTTTGATTTGTTCTTAAAGAGACACGTCGTTCCGCATCTTTAGTTTGTACTTACGAGTTGACAAGTCGTAAATACGACGTCGGGTGTGTGCAAGTCAGTTTAGTCAGCACAAGACGTTCTTTTAATAAATTACAAGAACAGGGTTTGTTAACTCTGCTTATAGAAAACGAAGAGCAAAGAATTTGCATTAGGTGTGTTTTGCGTTTTTATTTTATTTTTTAATAATTTATGAAGCCACTTTAATCTATATTGCATAAACACGTATTAATTGTTATATTGCAAACCTGTCAATCAAGTTCAACTAAAAATCTGACATGACTTGAATGCACCATTAGTTGTGGCGGTCATGGCTCCGCCCCCCGCGTAAATACGATGTGTCCGACATGTTGTGTCTCCGCCCCTTTGAGCTTGTTTTTGTTTGAATGCAGCATAGCTAAATGTTTTTTTTTTCTGTTTGTTTCATGTGATTAAAATGAAGCTCTTTGTTTGGAGTGTTTTGCTTATGCACGGTAAAGCATTTATAGTTTCTCTTTTTGTCAACAATATATGTTCTTGTGAATGCTTGCACAGTTGTGTACCAGTTTTAATCATGCAAGATTTCTGCCGAGGGTAAGGGTGTGCGATATGAAGATTTTTGATCGTGGACGGTAATGTCTCCACGATCTGCTTTTGAAGAAATATCGTTGTAGCTATACTGTTGTTTTTAGGTGTACTGTTTGTGATGTGTAGCACATTGTGTCGGGTAGTTGTAGTTATACTGTTGTTCTGCATCGCACAGTCTGTCAGCGGTAGAATTACTCTCACGGGACACTGCACTTATTCACAAAAGTAAATTTTTTTGCATCTGATTTAAAGCCTTACTGGTTATTTAAATGTTTCATTCGTGTGCTTTTCTGACGTATGGTTTTTCTGAGCACAATCAAAGCACGGCACGAAAACAAAAAAGGCCTTCCAGCTGTGCCTGATTACTGAACTAAGTTATGTTTTGTGTTAATACTGTCAAGTTGGCTATGTCTAAAATGAAAGTAAACAACTGAAAGAAACGAATGCATGTCTGTATATCAGATGTGTGCAGGTCTTAAAGGGTCAGTAGCCTAATCAATGTATAGCCTATAGTATTTTATTTTTATTTGTTCATTTCAGTTTTTTGAATGCTCCTGCTAAATATTATTGTACCTGAAAATAAAACACTGTTTATTTATTTGTGTATTATGTGTATTTGTTATGTGTATCTTTGTTCTATTTTTTTTTTTTTTTGATATAAAATATTTAATAATGACAAAGATATTTATCTTCTCCCACCTTGGCCTAAATATCCGCCATACTTTTTCATATTTTGTTACCTTAATGTAACAAGCTTTGTCTTTATTATAGGGTTATATGTTTGGCTGTAATGCTCAAACAGCTTGCAAAATAGAAAAACTCACATGACAAAGAACCGTGATAAAATCATGATATTTAAAAAAAAAATATCGCCTACCCGAACTAACCAATACACCCTACCCATATAATAAATCATACATTATATTTAGAAAAGAATGTGTAATTTCAGGTTCGATTAAAGTTGAGCTTCATCGACAGCATGTGGCCACAAACACTTATTTAGACTCATCCCTGTGAATATGTCTTTATAGCATTTTGTGAGAAGTCAATGATCAATTAGGGGTGGGTAAATGCTTATATGACTCAGAAGTTTCCTTTAGATTTTGTTCCACTATCTCAGATGTGATTTATAATTAACTCTTCATTTATTCTTCAGGTGCATCCGGTGTTGAAATAGACAGAGTGTCAGTGTCTGTGATGGAAGGAGATTCAGTCACTCTACACACTGATGTTAAAACAAAACAACGAGACAGAATTAGATGGTATTTCAATGACACACGCATCGCTCAAATCACTGGAGATCTCAGTAAGACCTGTACAGATGTTCAGTGTAATGAAGATACTGAGAGATTCAGAGACAGACTGAAGCTGGATCATCAGACTGGATCTCTGACCATCATGAACATCAGAAACACAGACTCTGGAGATTATCATCTAGAGACCATAATCAGCGGCAGCATCAGTGAAAAGATCTTCAATGTCACTATCACTGGTGAATCATTATGTTTAAAAGCAGTTTGTATTTGTTTGAATCACATGTACTTTTTATTTATTTTGTTTATGCAGTCACAGTCAGAGCTGTTATATCTCTTTACCTGTAAATTTATTCACATTTTCACTTTCACTTTTACTGTGAAATGTAATTTGTAGAATTATCTGCATTGTTTGCATTGCTAAAAAAAAAAAAAGATTTCTGACATCTTTGACAACCTTCTATTATCATTCTTACAATTTTTTTAGTTTACCATTAATTTCACTTATTTTTTTTTTGTTTGATGTTAAGGTGTTTATGCAAAATATTCAGAAGCACACAACATAAACAATGTTGTCAAGTCAAGATAGACCATGTTTAGTTACCAACAACTTTCATGTTGTGTGTTTTTTGTTGTTGTTGTTGTTGTTGTTGTTTTTTGGTTTGTTTTTTGATTGTTGAGCAAAAGATTGTTGAAACAGCTGTTGGTTTGTGTTTCAGGAGGTCCTGGCTCAAAGGCAGTGCAAATGAAGAGAACGATGGAGATGAAGGGAGCATCAGACACTTTAAACAATGGTGCAGTAAATGAACAAGTTCATTTGATGACTTAGTTTTTATGATACTCACATTATTTAACTCAGATTAGGATAATAATACATATTACAGATTTTGTCAGACAATGTGTCAATTAGAAATCATGATTTAAGTGCAGAACAGCACCTTGGAAAAGGCAGCTAGTTAAAATATAGTATTAAACTGGTGGTTTCATATTCATTCCATTTTTTGACAACAGAAACAGAAAAAAAAACATGTAAATGAGAACAACTTTATTGGGAATTCTCCTATATTCAATTGCATATTAAATTATGTGAGCACAGAGGGAAAGAGAAGCAAGCAAATTCTTATATTATGATGGATACTAATTATGACGTTGTTGTGGTGGTGGATTTTAGCGTTTTTTTTTATATTGTGTTTTTGTGTATTTTATTTATGATAGTTGGATGCAGTGACTAAGCGATACAGTGTTTGCATTTTGTTCCATATTGTGTTTTCATGCAATGACATAAAGCTTGTTGCTCATTAACTGATCTCACTAACTCTTTTTGATTAGGAGAGGCCAAAACCAGTGGCTCTGATGACGGAGATGAAGCCCCTGTTCTATCAGGTAATATTTCCAGGAAAAGACACAGATCTGCTCTGCTGCATTTCATGTGGCCAGAGTGACTTAACACAGCGCCCAAAGGAATCTGTTGCAGCTACATCTTCTCTGTACGGTGCATCCTCTGCACTTAGGAGAAAAGCAGAAAATGCTAGATATAATCTAGCTGAAGAAGTAGTGCAGAGAGTGTTGCAGAACATTTATATTGATGATTATCTGAATTCTGTGTCGTCAGAGAACCATGCCATTGTATCGGTAAAACAGCTCAGAAATAAGTGTAAACAGACCTTTTATCAGGACACAGTCTGACATTCATTCTCTTAGCCAGCAATATGATATTTGCTGATACCCCCAAAACAGGCCACAATACGATTATGATTCAATTAGATTCAGGAGTATATTGATTGATATATTAATATTACAATATTATATGACATGCTTATTTTACATAACCAGTTTGATTTTAGAGAGAGCTATCTAATAATATAGAGAGAAAAACATGATGACAGCTCAAAAATTGCACAACATTATGCTTATGTTTATGGAAAAACTGGTTTCCACAGATGTCACTATAAACAAAAGCAGTGCTTGTAAACACTACTTTGCTAAGCATTATAAGGGTCAGTATGAAAAGTCCATTGTCCAAGAGTCCATTCTCTTCAGTGGGAATTATAAATTAGGGTATCAAAATGAACGTGTTCATTCATTCATTCATTCATTCATTCATTCATTTATTTCAGTTTAACACATTGAAAAATTTAATGCAATTGTACTGCAATTAAAAATGTAATGCTAGTGTTAAATGACCATGAAGAGTTGGAAGAAAATCAGACGTGTCAGATCTGCATTAGGTTTTAAAGAGACAGCAGTGCTTTTAAAGTAAAACTGCAGTGTTGACACATACAGTCTTTACTGGTAAATTACCGGTAAATAACCACTAAGGGATCATGTGTGAACAGGACATTTTTTAAAAACACCGGTAAATTCATTAGGGCAATTTACCAGTATGAGAAGTTGTAAAACATTACCAGTAAATGAATGTTCTCAGTGTGAATGCAGAACGAGATTACAGGTATGAGTATGAGTTCGGTACATGCTAATATCAGACGTCTAATCTGGGCCAATCATAACATTCTGACATAGATGATGCATTCACTCTGTGCGACAACATTTTTTCTCCTATAGTTCAGTCATTTGTTTTTGAAGTCGTCTAAGGCGTATAGACTGCAGGATCTCTAAGTGCCAGATGTAGCGTACAAACACTTTTAACACTTAATGTCACAGCGCATTTTTTGCTAAATGAGCACTCACACTGGAAACTGAAAAAATATATGCAGATATTTCTGCTGATTTAAGCAAGTGTGTGTGGGAAAATGAAAACATAAGAAACATGAATTAGAGAAGTCTATGAAATGCAAGGTTGGTGAATCACCCCTCCATGTTTACAAAAACAAGTTAGAGGTCATTACCGATTAATGAGGTCACAGAATTTACTGGTATTTTGAAACTGATTTGTGTGAATGGTGCTTTACAGTTTGTTGATCTATTCTGGGTGAAAGATCACTTCTGTGTGCACGCACACACCTGAATGAAGCACGCACACAGAAAGCCCCCGCTCAGACAGCACGCGAGTAACAAATTGAGTTTCTCTTTCGCATCTTCTTAATCAAATACAGTACACACAAAATTTTGTCAGAATCACTGTCTTGATGAGTAAGCTATTCACATAAAGACGGTCGGTTATGTCTTAGGTGAACGTAAACAGTTCTGAAGGTATCGGATGTGTGTCAAAGGTATAACGAATCTGTCGATTTCCTGTGTTACTGTTTATTTGATGTATTTCTTTTATATTGTTTTTATTTATGCTATTGTTTGTCATCTGTTTATGTGGTTACCATACTTGGCAAATGTCACGACTTTCACTTTCTTTCAACTACTTAAAGATAAATAAATAAAGTTGATTTAAAAGGACCAAAATGATCAAGAACAAAAGTGGTGGTACTGTTGTTTTTTGTACTGCAGCTTTTTTATTTTTTTGTTTATAATTTTACAGTACCCAAATGTATCAAACCAGCAAATTTTGGACCTACAGAACTGGCTCAGCTGCATCATTTTGCTGATGTCAGTGGAAATGGATACTGTGGTATGACTTGCATCTTGCTGAAGAACAAAAAGGGTAACAAAAAAAAACATATTTCCAATGGCAAAATATACTTTTAAAACACAAACTGTGTAACCAGAATGCTCAGTTTAAGACTCTTATTGTAACTAATCGTCTAGCAGTCATTCAAGAAAAAACCAGCTTGAATCAGTGGAAGTACACCAACACAATGCTGAATCCAGCAGATGATGCTTTAAGAGGCATGAGAGCAGAAACATTAACGTGACACTGAAGGCTGGAGTAAGGATGCTGAAAATTTCAGCTTTCATCTGATGTGAGACTTTTAAGTGATACTCTTATTAAGGGTATTTTTGCCGAATTATTATATTATATATATATATTAATATAGATATATACTTATATATATATATATATATATATAATATATATATATATATATATATATATATATATAATTTATATATTATTATTATTTTTTTTTTTTTTTTTTTTTTTTTTGAAGGATGAAAATGACTGAAAAGACCTAATGACTTTGGTGAGATTGCTAATGATGATGTTGAGGTTAAGGAACCTGATGCTGATGCTGTCGACTACTGCTCCAAGTGCTATCAGTTGAGAAGAGCAGTATGTAGCTGATCTGAAATAATGGCCATGCTTCATACAGATGTCCATCAGCTGTTTTTATTGCATCCTTTTTTAAAGGTGTTTGCGATGTAGCAAATGAGAATCAATAAAATTACAGAATATATTTTGAGATAAAGGTCTTGTTGATGTTTTTCAGTTTTGTTCAAGGTTATTAAAGAAACAGTTTTTCAATAACTGAAGAACATGCAAAAGTATAGTATTTGGGGTAAAAACGTGCCCCTGCTGTTGGGGCCAAAGACATAATAATGAACATGATAATAAGCAACTGGCTGACTTTTCAAACCTATGATATGAAACTGTTAGATTTGCATGGGACACATTATATATTAAGTTGGGTGTCCACATTAGGTAGAATCATATGAAATATGATATGAAATATTATATTAACCATATGAAATAATAAAATATATTTATTGTTACTAATATAAACCATGTTAAATAAGTATGGCTTTTCCTTCAAGCACTGTAAAAAGTGTTCAGTGTTATTTTTAATATTAACATATTTTAATGACAGCATATTTGTTAAAAAAAAAAAAATATTAGGCCACCACCTCCTATGTTTATAACATTTTCAAACAAAACAAACCACTTTTATGATTTATTTTTCCACAAAATGTGTTTCTCCATCAATGTTCAAAAGAAAAAAAGTAATCAGATGAAGAAGAATTTTTTTTATTAGTGGACCCATGTTCTTTTGATCGTAATATACCATACAGAATAGTGGCACATGTCTACATGGGTGATAAAATGATTTTAAAAACTATGAAAATATGCTAAATTAACTGGTCAGAAAGTGTGAAAATACTGGATGTCTGAACAAACATAATTAAGGAGTGCTTCCTTCATGGAGATCATGTATGAAGTAAAACTGAATGATTCATATTAACTTCCAGATTTGCAGGTGTTTTATAGTGTTGCATGCAGATCAGACTAATATCTGTCTTCCTCTATTCATTACAGCTATAAAAACTTCAGCATCGGATCAATATTCGGGTAATTTAAGACTAGGAGTAACTGTTGGTGTAATCCTGGTACTGGTCATGGCTGTTGGTGTGATTTACTGTCGCTGCAGGAAGCATAAGCAAAAAAGAAGAAATGTAAGTATTACACATGAAAAAGTAAGAGAAAAATAATTCACTTTATCATGCTAATTAGTAGTTGTAAGGTTAAAATATTTGTTCATAATCATGTTTGTAGGTATGTGTGATGTGTGTTCTGTTCAGGTTTTTCATTGTCAAACTCTATTTAAAAATGTAAAATTCAAAACAGTATGAAAGATGTTGGGGTATTTTGCTTTAATTGAAGGACTATAATTAAATTTATGTGCAGCAGCCTTGAACACCTATTTTAGTGATAATACATAACCGAAATGTATAGGTAGACTGTACTATGTGTGTGTGTGTGTGTGTGTGTGGGTGTGTGTATTTTATATATATATATATATATACGTACATATATTATGAATAACTAAATTGTATTTATGAAGCATCTTGTATGACTATGACCTTATACTTTTCACAGTCTTGTATATTTGAATATGTCATATCAGTTTTAGATGCTTTCTGTGGCTCTCCCACAATAGACCATCTTCTCTAAATCCTCTTTTTGCTGTGTGTTAACTGAAGTGAACAGTGTCAGTGAAAGAGGGACATTCTGTCACTCTACGTATACCCTGAAATTTAACAAAGGTGATGTTACTGTGGATGTTTACACCTTTTGACTTTCTTTCAGGTACATCTGATGAAGAAAAATTCAGAGACGGACTGATGCAGGATGAGAAGAATAGATCAGAAGAAATTTGAGGTTGGGTCTTAAAGACACATTTGGGTTGCAAGGTAAATATAGGCTTAGCAAAAACCCAAATGGGGGTTATTCTGCATGATGGCTTGTTCATTTAATGGGTTATTTCTTGCTTGGTTTTCAAGAAGTTATTATAGCTCATGTCTTATAGCCCTTGCTGATCTTATTTTTATCTCACACATGGATTAAATTCTTCCAGATTACCTTAAATCCTATGAAATTTTGTACACAAACTCTTTACTAAATATGTGCTTTATTATAAATGAATATAGTTGCAGCATACTTTACCGTTTTTATTCATGAATTCCTACATTTACACCTCTTTTTCAAACCTTTGTTCTAAATGAACATTTAAGGGTGACATATTTTGTCCCTTTTTTAAAGATGTAAAATAAGTCTCTAATGTCCCCAGATTGTATATTTGAAGTTTTAGTTCGAAATACACTACAGATATTTTTTATAGCTTGTTTGATTTGCCACTTTTAGGGTATTAGCCAATACATGCTTTGTGTGTGTGTGTGTGTGTGTGTGTGTGTGTGTGTGTGTGTGTGTGTGTGTGTGTGTTTGTGTGTGTGTGTGTGTGTACATATATTGTACACATATTGTACATATAAATATCTTTGTCTGCCTAACTCCATCTGATGTTCCATTTATCTAAATAAATAGCCCTAATATACAGTATATGGCTCTTAAATTACTGCTTATAAAAATTCAGTGTTGTCATTTTGAATACCTCAAACCGAATTGAGGTCATTTGTTTTATAATTTTATTATTGACTGTGTACTTGTCTTTATTAATTTAGTTTTTTTTTTTTGTTTATTTTTTTATAATAATATATATATATATATATATTGAATGAGCTTCAGTGTTAGTTTAATATATATATATATAATGTCTTGTGGCAGACAATTAAACCATTCAAGTCAATACACTGGGAAAAAAAAAGTTGTGCTTTTTCACTTTTTGAATTTTAGTCAGTGTGTAGTGTGTATGTTTGGGCATAAAAAAAGACCTACAAAGTTACAAATCTTAAAGTCCACTCCAAAGGGAGATTTTCATTTTTTTTTTTAAAATCCCTTTTCAAGAACTACAAACCGCTCGTTTGGAATAAAGCATTGTTTTCCTGGGTTTGTGATGTCACAAAGCGGGCAATTAGAATATCATTAAAATAAATCCCACCTACGGAAATTTGAATGGTCGGAAGGGTCGTGGTTCGAACGCTTGGTTGAGTGGATCATACAGGATGGTGAAGAAGTGCTGCTGTAACATCAAGTTTTGAGGGGAGTCATGAGGGAGTACATTGCTGGTTTCGCCAAAAAGCTTTTGCTAAAAGACGGAGCAGTTCCCACTTTGTCGGGACTATCTGCTGTATCTGCATCAAAGCCTGTAAGTGTGCTGCTTTATTTGTTGTTGTGTGTTATATTTATGTTTCAAAGTATAAGTTGAATGGTGTTTGTGTGATGTAATACTACCTTTGCACTTATCTGTACAATGCAGTTGTTTTTAAGAGGTTGTTGACATCCTATCTAAAAAAGTGATTTAGCCAAAAAAAACAACAATAACGTTACCACTCTAATATGTCTTGCAATATCCGTGCGTGCAAATGTTCTGCGTGATCCTCTAGCAACACCAAAGCCTAATACTGGGTGAGTCAAACTAGTATTTCCTGAAGTCAGACATGGAAAGGTGAATCCCTGCTTTGAACACCAGATGTCACTCTGGTTATAGTTTGGTGAGTATAACTTGTATTTTTTCAAGCAATTTATAAGACATAATATGGTTACATTTATTTACCATGCGAAACAGTTTCTGGTAAACATCCACAATTATTACAATTATTGTTATTGCAGTAAAACTGTGGTAATTATCAACTAAAATGACAAATATGAATTTTTTATTTATTTTTTTTTGGCAGAAACCGTGGTAAACAACTTTATTTCACATGGTTAATTCAACATTTTTTTATTTATTTTTATTTATTTGTTTTGATCTCAAAAGCAATAGTAAAAGAGATGCCTGACTAAGCAAATACCACATTACGTGCATTATTCTGTGGGATTGTGATTCTCATTCCTCTAATGGCCAAGTGATGTTAGTGAGGTGGTGCTACACCTGGAAATATATAATACACAACTCAATGTGAGTTAGAAGTAAAGTATGACGGCGTTTTAGTGCCACATTAAAAAAAAAAAAAAATCCAAGTTGTAATATTTTGAGAATAAAGTTGAAATATAAGAATAAAGTCAAAATTCTGAGAATAAAGTTGAAATTATGAGAATTAAGTCTAAATGTTTCGAGAAAAAAGTCGGAATTACGAGAATAAGGGCGAAATACTACGAGAATAAACTCAAAAATTACAAGAATAAAATTTAAATGTTTCAAGTTCATGTCATTAGATTTTTAACAAACATTAAATTGGTATCAAGGGGGCGTTTTACCCCACCTACAGTATGGGGCAAAATACCCCCCAGTCTGACAAAGCAATTTGCTTTAAACATTTACAGCAAAATCAAAGTACAGACAGTTCTTGCTTAAAATTAAAAATAATAATAATAACAATAATTTAATCAGTAAATATGAATTACAAAAAATGATAATAGCCTATTTGAAACATATGGTTAGCTGATGCTAACTGGCTAGTTAACTAGCTACCTGATCAAATCAAATAAAATCTCTTTATTGTCACACATCATGTACACAAGAGTAAAATGGTGAAATTCATGGCTACAAGACTCTGCCATGACAGTACAAGCAACAAGATATGAAAAATTAGCAGTATACATAAATAACAATATACACATTTTACGCAATATACAATAGACAATTGTACACAATATACAAATTACACATTTCCATAATATGCTAACTGAGGCCATTTTTAAATATAAAATCATATTATGATTTTTTTTTTCCAAACCAACTAGCTAGAATACATTTGATGGGGGAAAAAGATTTGATGTTCATGAACAACAGAGTAACTTAATATAATATAAATTAATATAATTATATTTTTATTAAATAACACACTTCCTATCTACAGGCCCTACTGTTCTCATATCATATATATATATAACTGTGATGTTCTACGAAACAAGAAGCTTTAAAACACTTTTTTTCTTACTGCTAGATTGTTTACTGTGAAATCCGTTTTCTCTCAGATACACAGAGCCGATCCTCCCTTTATGCAAAATATGCACGCTGCGTGGGGTCCCCAAAACACCAAGGGCCTATTGGGATATTCAGGAGGAGACTGGAGTATTTTCCTCTTGTATGGCAAATACTGAAGCAGTCAGGCTAATTTGAAAAAGGGTCAGCAGTAGGGCTACATGATATTGTTAAAAAAAAAAAAAAAAAATTGTAAATAAAAAAGCAATATTATGTTTTTTGTTTTGTTTTGTTTTTTTCTGTGATTTATTACAATATGAAAAAAATTAAAATCACCAGATCACTTGAATAGCTCTATTTGAAAATAAATAAATTATTATTTTGTGATTTTGTAGGTGATTTGGTAGGCGAGTAAACAGAAAATAAACAAATCACAAGCATAAAGAAATATAATAGAACAAAGATACAAATGAAATAAACAGTGCTTTATATTTTTCAGGTAAGTCTAACAGTATTCAGGTACAGAAATTGAATAGTCAAATGTAAAATAACACTGCATAGTCTTCACTGTATAAACTAAATCGAATAAATCTGTGCAAAAGCTACAGTTGTGCTCAAAATTATTCATACCCTTGGTAAATACGATCAAAGGCAGCCCTGAAAATAAGTCTGCATTGTTTATCCATTTGATCTTTCATTAAAAAATAAAAAATAAATAAATAAATAAATATCTAACCTTTGACTGAAGTAAAAATAAATAAATAAATGAAAGTGGGGGGAAATCACATTATGAAATAAGTATTTTTCTCTAATACACAATGGCCACATTTATTGGTACCCCTAGAAATTCTAATGATTAAAATATATCTGGAGTATATTTCCATTCATATTTGCATTTTTATTCATGCCAGGGTGACTATAGGAACATGAAATTATCCAGCCATGGCTTCCTGTTTCAAAAGAATATAAATTTGAGGAAAAACAAAGGCCAAATTTCCTTCATCTTTCATCATTATGAGTAAAATCAAAGAATATATTTCTGATGTGCAGCAAAAGATTGTTGAACTTCACAAAATAAAAAAAGTGGCTGTAAGAAAAGAGCTAAAGCTTAAAAATTCAAATTTCCACCATCAGGGCAATAATTAAGAATTTCCAATCAGCAAAAGATGTTACAAATCTGTCTGGAAAAGGATGTGTGTCTATTTTTTCTTAAAGTGTGGTGAGGAGGAGCATTTGCATGGCCACAGCTGGAGAACTGGAGAAAATAGTTGAGTCTCGGGTCAGAAAGCCTAAAAAATAAATAAAAAATAATTTAAAAAGCCCCTACTTTAAAAAGGCCTATACTTTGTGCTAACATTTTACACTGGACTCAACTGCCACACAAAAAAGAGGGTCAGTTCAGCGCTGGAGGTGTGCAAAGATTGCTTCTGAAAGAGGGATCGATACCAACACTTCATTCGCAAATGTCCAGACTCCATACAAAGTAAGCATCACGCATCATATTTTGTTTTCCAAAAGATCTTTTTGGCTCTCTGTAAGTCTAATGTTGCTAAAGCTACCATTGTATCTGCCTGTTTTCACTAATGCTGCCTTCAAAGTAAGCATCACTGATCGTGAATAGGAATGGGTTAGTTTGGAAGCAATGTGTGAGGTCAGTAAAAGTAATGAGGTCATTCTTGAACGTTTTGTTTATTGTTACCCGGGAAGAACGAGTCGTCTCGGGGAGTGATTTGTTCTGTCGCGCATGTGCAAAATTCTATAGGTTCTGTACTGGAATTAGTCTAGTTCACCTGTTTCAGTCAATGCAGTCTGAGCCGGAAAGAGAATTGATTAGTTCATCTCATGATTCTTTGTTCATTCATCACGTGACAGACCCATAAGCTTTAACCTATGCAGTCTGAGTCATAAAGAGACTTAATAATAATAACTAACTCTGTATTACCTTTGTTACAACATTCAGTGTATGGAAAATAACCATCATGACAGAAATTCACACATTTATAAACTGTAAGAAGTAAAAATGTTTCAATTTGAGACCAGAAATGCAGTAACTGTAAGAGTAAATAATAATTATAATAATGATGATGATGATGAGTATGACTATGCACCTGTTTGTAAGGAAGCTTGTAAATTAATTTCTCTATCCAATGCTGTCACATCACGTGACAAAAAAAAAGAACAATAGGTTAAAGCCTTTTATACAGTCTTTTATTATTATTATTATTATTATTAAACAATACAAACATTAAAACATTAAGGCAGTACACTTAAAATCATAAAGACAAAAAAAAAGAATTAAAAAAAAGAATATACACAGATTTGTTGTCTCCTTTTATACAGTCTATGGTCAAAGCTTATGGGGCTGTCACGTGATGAAAGAACGACTCAAACACGAAGACTTGTCAGATAAGAGGTGAGGTGAGCTAATCATAGACTGAAGACCCAGGTAAACAATGAATTAATATTTTCTGTTTATTATAGCATTATAGTTTTGTATTGTTTGTAGTGTGATCAACATTTGCGTAAGTATTAGTAGACATGTTAGGGAACACATAACATGTTCGTTCATTTTGCTGAACGAGACCAGATGTTCGAGTCAGTCAAATGATCCAAATTTCCCCATATTTTTGTTGCACCATAACCCCCGGTATGCACTACGTTAACACCGGTCTGTCACGCGAGCATGAGCTCTTGAAGCTGCACTCTTATATGAAGGGGTGCAGGGTTGTCAGGTTTTCGCAACAAACCCTCCCGCGACAGCGGTGTTAAAGTAGCCCAATTCTGGGGAAAAAACTGCGGACATGGCAACACTGGAAGGGAGGCGGGAGCACCAGCTTCATTTTCATTTAAAGGGGACATACACATAAACAGACCGTTTTTGGCTCATACCCTAAAAGTGGCAATTTCAAGAAGCGCTATAAAAAAATTATCTGTGGGGTATTTTGAGATAAAACTTCATATACACACTCAGAAAACAATTTAAAATATGGTATCAATGAATTCTATGGCACTTTTAATGTGGTGGACTGATTATTTTTCTGTAAAAGAGGTCCTGGATATTTTGTTCAAACTGACAGCATCATGGATTCTGTCAAATACCGACAGATAAAAAATTAAAAACCGACTCTCCAGGCTAGAAATCTTAAAATGGACCCATGGTTGGATCTTCCAACAAGAAAATGATCCACAAACATCAAAATCAAAACAAAAATAGTTGTGGTTGATGAGAAAAAAAATATTATTCTGTGATGGATTTTAGTCCCCTGACCTGAACCTTATAGAAAATGAGTGTGAACTGAAGAGAAGAAGCACCAACATGGAGCTGGGAATCTGAAGGATCTGGGAGCGATTCTGGATGAAGGAATGGTCTCTGATCTCTTATCATGTTGTTCTCCAAAAACAGATGCCACTTATTACAGGAGAAAACTCAGAGCTGTTTATCTTTGGGAAAAGTATTGAATAAAGGGTATGACTAATTGTGGTCAATGTGTATTAGAGAAAAAATATTTATTTCTTAATGAGATTTTCCCTCCATTTTAAATTCTTATTCTCCAATGAAAGGTTAGGTTTTTTGTATTTTTTTTTTCAAAAAATAAAAGATCAAGAGGATAAACGCTAAAGATTTATTTATTGAACCCTTTGATCATATTTACCAAGGGTGTGAATAATTTTGAGCACAACTGTACAAAAGTGATTTTTGATCAACATTCACCACACAGAAGGCAACAGGAACATTAAACTGCTGTGTGAACCAATATATACTGTTACACATCCATTTTCTTTCTCAATTGTTTACCTTCACCTAAATCATAAGCATAACTGTCTTTACTAGGATACTTGCAGCGACATGCATTTTGGCATAATTTTGAAACTTTTAGGGGTAAACAGAAAGTACTACCCCCTGACAAGCCCCTAGGTACAGATTTTGCATATGTATTTTTTTCTGAGAGTGTAGCACACCCAATTGATCAAAAGTAGGGTTATAGCCTGCTATGAGAAGTGAAAGAACTGATTTTACACACCCAATTTAAAATATTGAATTAGTTGGTTAGCATAGCCTCATTAGTCCTTGCTATTCAATGTCTTGATTACACCATTCTGTAGGCAAAAAATATCTCTCTCCATAAATGTTTCACCAGTGATGCGTTTGTTGAACTAAAGACAGCCACAACAGAACATCTGTTAACAACCAGTGAAAATCTGCATCATATCATAGATAGTGGAAGTTCGTCATTAGATGTTTTCCTTCAAATTACTTATTTTAAACATTCACAAGCATTGACACACATACTCACGAACAACATGTGCTTCATGTCTTCAGTAAGAAGGTCCTCCTACAGGATGTGGGATCTAGGTGTGATAAGGTTCTTAGAAGTGACCTTTGCTAAATTCTACTGAAATATCACACTGTTACATCATTTAAAAGTCATGGACAACAAGATTAATCTTAATCCAAAGACTATACGGCATTTTTATGTTTCACAAAGAAATATGCTTTTGAATGTCAACATTTTGCTTTCATGGTTAATTTTTTGTGAGCTTCATATCAGCAGGAGCCAAGAAGAAAACAAAAAGCCCAGATGCAATCTTCACACCTACAGTCATCACATGCACATGCTGCTTGTCCAGCAGAATCGACAGTTTCGACATCAAACCACATTGTTTTCCAGATTGGACGTCAAATAACAAGATTTATTTTCACACCCAACTGAGGTCAAGCATTGCTTGCATTCAATCGCAGTCACAGCAAAAGCACATTTGGACTTCCCTTTTGGAGTTCCCCACTTGTTCTTCACATGAGCTTCATTATCGCATTAAATGAGTTAAACTGCAGATTTTGTTGTAAAAAAAATCTACTTTTTCAGAATAAATAAACTAAATGAACGTGGATGAGTTTAAGAGAACTCTCATTGTTATCATGGAAGTCAGCATTCTTCCTTTATAGGCTCATAAGCATCAATATTGTTTGAGCAGAAGGTGCATTGTTTAGCTGGACTGAGGTTTGTGTGAATGCACTTAAGCCACCTCTAAACCACATAAAACAGTCTGAAGAACCGTACATGTACCCATCATTGGTGTCTGTGCTTTGACAAGTAAAAGTAGCTTCTTTGAATTATCCATGACTTGTAAATGAAATCATTTCAGAGAGGTTTTTTATCAATAAGAAAGCTCTCGTGTCAGTTATTTTGCATTTTCAGGTTAGCTGTGGTATCTGTGGAGGGAGGAGAGAGAGGTGCAGCGGAGGAGTACTTGTGTTCATTGTCTGCAAACCACAGGATTTCAGGGTTTTAATCTTGAGCACCTTGAGTGATTTTATTTCAGAGCGCTGAACTGTTGAGGAAAATGTTCGACAGATTAGTTTTGTTCTGTTTGTGCTGTTGCTGTCTGGTTGGTAAGTTAAACATGTTATGTTTTATGGTAGCAGATAAATTATTTAGTACAAATGAATAATGCTCAACTAAAATCAGACGGATGTGCTCTGGCTTATATTCTTAGATGAAAAACTGCTTTAAATCCAATCGAGGCGTTACTATGAGATGTATGATTTGTATGATTTTTGTAATTTTAGTTTCTGAAAGAAGTCTCTTCTCACTAAGGCATTTGTTGCAAAAATACAGTAAAACAGTAATAATGTTGAATATTAAGATTTCAAATAACTGTTTACCTATAGTTTGTTTCTTAACTGTTTCCTGTGATGCAAAGCTGGAATTTCAGCATCATTACTTCAGTCTTCAGCGTCACATGATCCTTCAGAAATCACTCAGATATGCTGATTTGCTGCTCAATATACATTTCTGATTGTTATGAATGTTATAAACAGTTATGTTTTTTTTTTTTTTTTTTTTGAAAACATACTTTTTTCAGGATAGTTTGATGAATAGAAAGTGAAACATTGTAAATTAATTCAATGCATCCTTGTGATAGATTCAAGTCTGACGTCTAATGAGTAAGACTTTAGGGATTTTGCTTAATTTTTAGATGTTATGAAATGGTTTTTGTGTGCAACTCTTTTCTGCTTAAATACATAAATTAATATTTAACCAAAACTTGCTCTCCAGGTGTGTTTGCTGATTCAAATGCGGTGAAGTCAGTGTCAGTGACGGAGGGAGATTCAGTCACTCTAAACCCTGATCTTAGCGATAAACCACCTGACAATCTGATCATGTGGAACTTTAAAACTAACGGGCCTCTTATTGCGAAAATCAATCAAGCAACCAACGATATCTCGATAATAGATGATGTTCCTGATGGGAGATTCAGAGACAGACTGAAGCTGGATCATCAGACTGGATCTCTGATCATCATGAACATCACACCTGAACATGCTGGAGTTTATCAAGTAACCATCAGCAGCAAGACAAAGACTGTTTATAGATTTAATGTTACTGTCTATGGTGAGTAGAGGTTTTGCTTTGTTTATATAATACCATTTTTCATATACAATTGACACTTGCTGTTTATTCTCTCTTTTTTCAGCTCGTCTGCCCGTTCCTGTCATTATAAGTGACTCCCCACAAAATTCTTCATCATATTGTTCATTGTTGTGTTCAGTGGTGAATGTGGGTCATGTGACTCTCTCCTGGTACAAAGGAAACAGTTTATTGTCCAGCATCAGTGTGTCTGATTTTAGCAACAGTTTGTCTTTACGTCTGGAGTGTCTGGATGATTCCTACAGCTGTGTGGTGAGCAATCCCATCAACAACCGGACTGAATATGTCAACAGCACTGATCTCTGTCGGCCATGTTCAGGTATGTTAGCATCTTGTGGAAAAAGGCTATGCATGGCAACAGTCTAGTACTTGATATTCTGTTCATCTTTCGCGAATGTAAAATGTTGTTCTTTTGTTTTCTCAGATTGTGCCTTCTGTTGTCATGCTTCTGAAGCTCTCGCCCGATTGGCTGTCTCCGTTCTGGTGGGCGTGGCTACTGTTGCTATTGTAGTTTATGACATCATCACATCCAGGAAAGGTGTAAATGAGAGACGTCGTGACTTGCTAATACAATATAAGACGACTGTTTGTGATAATTCAAATTGTAAAGCCATATAATTAGCTTTTTTTGTTCTTGTTTTTATATATTCCTTTGGCTAGTGTGTCATGTATGTGTACATGTGTATGCATTGTGTGCCTTCAGGGCATCCGTAGTTATCATGGAGATGCGAGCACGAAGTTTTGATGTCCTTTATTCAACAACATAAAACATTACATAGGGTATATTTTATATTCATTTTGTTTACTGTGCTATATTTGTTTACTGTGTTTTTTATTTATTCATTGCAATTTGTGTTTATGTGTGTGGCATTTAATAAAAACAACAGGAGAAATTCCTTAATATATTTTAATGTTTTTATTTTTTATTAAATGGCTAATTATTTTAAAGACACGAAGAGGCTATATGTGGCTTAAAATGTGCAATAACAATCTTAACAGCTATAAGGATAAGCATTTTTGACATTTATTTGCATTTGCAAGTGTTGTTTTGAGCTGACAACATCAAATATTTTGAGTCAGCTTGTATTAATCTATGTAAGGCTGACTTTAAAAGCGTCTTTACCTACCAAATTGCTCAAACCGCATTCGGAATATAAATATTTGGATATTTTCCATATAATCAGTGACTTCAGACCTGTTAAGCACTAAGTTGGACTAAAATTTTACTGTAATGACAGAGATTAATATCGCTTTGAAATGTGTTATTTATAGTTTAGCGTTTTAGGTATGATTTAAATGTATATATATATATATATATATATATATATATAATATATATATATATATATATATATATATTGTTTTGAGATAATGCTACATGACTTGAAGTATACTGAACATTATTTAAAAAGTTTTCTTTTTTTATATCCAATTTATATAATGTTTATTGACTTGAAGTATACTGAAATATCTATATATATATATATTAGGGCTGTCAAATGATTAATCACGATTAATCACATCCAAAATAAAAGTTTTGTTTACATAATATATGTGTGTATACTGTGTATATTTGTGCTAATTATATATAAATACACACACATGCATGTATATATTTAAGAAGAATATGTTATGTTTATATATTAAATATATTTATATATAATATAAAATATAAGAATATAAATATATAAATGTATATACATGTAAATATTTTTCTAAATATATAATTTATGTGTGTGTATTTATATATACATAATAAATATACCCTGTACAGATACATATATTATGTAAACAAAACTTTTATTTTGGATGTGATTAATCGTGATTAATCATTTGACAGCCCTAATATATATTATGTAAACTATATTTTTATTTTTGTTTTTATTTATATATATATATATATATATATACAATTTATATTATATCCAAGTTCTGGATGCGACAACAGCGCCTCCTGCAGGCTGTTAACATTTACAACTGCTGTAAACTATCAATCATATCAAATATTGCTTCCATCACGTGGTTTCTCTGACAGCTCAAGCCTCTGCGCGGCTTTTCATTAAAGTTGCGCTGCTCGATACACGCTGGATCCTCGGTGCCATCGCTAAACTCAGTATGCAGGACCTTGGTTTAATATTTCTGTTCCTATTATTGGTAAACGGTAAGTTGTTGTATTTATTTAATTGTTCTTATTATTTGAAACGATTCAGAGCTTTCAGGTCGGTTCGATTTACGTGTTTTTAGGAAGTTTGGTGGCTTCCTGGTCTTAAGCCTCCAATTTTAGCTTATTACTGTCTTCATATATATATATGATTTACGATATATTATATATATATATAATATATATATATATATATATATATATATATGTGTGGTGTGTGTGTGTGTGTGTGTGTGTGTGTGTTTGTTGTATATATGTATATGTATATATACATATGCATATATATATATATATATATATATATATATATATATATATATATATATATATATTGTCTGTATATCTTACAAAATCTTAAATGTTCCAACACCTTTCGTTATGTTCAATATGTTCAATTGAATTGCTTTCCCCCACATTAATCTACAGTCAATAAACCATGTGATAACTTTGCCAATTTCTTAAAAAGAACATGAAATATCACAAGCAGGGGCATCATGCAGTCATTATTTTTGGGGGGGCATGAGTGGGGGGTGGGGTCATCATGTCACACACAGCAGCCACAAAAGCACTTATGTTTTATTTATTTTTTCATTTTTATTAGAAGCATTCCCGAACACATGAACTATATCATGAAATATCTCGATTCTCACCTTCATGGATTATGTTAGATAATATGCAATGGTCAAAGTAGCCTAATAATGTAATCTATTAACTATGCATAAAAACCAGTCTGTTTACTTAAGTAACAGATATGGGGCCGGTTGCATAAAAGGATAAGACTAGGGCGTTTTGGTTTGAAAATGGGGTTTTAGAATGAAAACGATCCTCGTCTACACCTGCATTTCCGCTGCGTTTCAGAAACGATCTCCGTTTACACTACACAAAAGGCATGTCACGTGACCATTAATGCAGGTGCAGCCATAGATATGAATAAGTAGCTTCCCTGTTATTTAGATCCTGGACACGTCTACGTGCTTGGAGAGATCGAATGGGGAATCTACCTATACATCTATGGGTACAACAATGCGCATGATGTTATTGTTTACACGGTCGTCAAGGATACGCAGAGCGAATGTGGGCAGCCACGCCATCGCTTTCAAGTCTCCATCTTAGTCCGCTTACACTGAAACACAACCCCGGAGTTTTCAAACCAAAACGGGGCCTGCAGCGTTTTCAAAAGTCTCCATTTTCGAGGGTCGAAAACGCCGGAGTAGTGTAAACGATAGGCTTAACCATAGCAAAAGTTATGCGTTTTAAAACGAAAACGCACTAGTGTAAACGGTGCCTTAGGCCCTGTCCACACGATCAGGGTTATTTTTAAAACCGCTGCTTTTTCTTAGAGGTTTGGCCATTCGTCCACATGCAATTGCAGCACCAGGTCACTGAAACCGAACATTTTTGAAAACGGCTGCCAGGGTGAAGATTTTCAAAAATGTTACAGTGTTATCGTGTAGACAGCAAAACCGGCGTTTTTGGCTTGTGACGTTGGAGTCAGCACTGTTATCTCCACCTACTGGAAACTTTTTCAGGCTTCTGATTGGCCAACATGGCTTTGCGGTTGAGATTATATCGCCACCTGTTGACAGTGCATCATAGCACGCGATTGCGTTTTCATGTGGACGGAGATTTTTTTTTTAAAACGGAAGAAGGAAAATTCAGTTTATAAAAATACCCGTGTACGTGTGGACATGGCCTTAAAAGTTAGTCAGCTATTTTTTTTTCTTTAATACTGGTCATATTTTTTTTTAAATTCAGTAACATAAAAATGTAGATTAGTCTGAGATGAATCCAAAAATAAGACTGCTAGTTGGTCATACTAGTTCTTAAGTCACTGTCTTAACATTGAGGCTAAGTTTTTGCAACTGACCCATGGGTGTCATGCCATAACATATTTTTAATACAACTGACTTTATATTAAATGTGAATTTAACATTGAAAGTTAATGTGATATAAAAACGTTGTAAGCTAGCCTACTAATCTTTCATTGTACAGAAAGAGAGTAATGAACATTTACATTATCAAAGAAAATTTTCACTGACAGTCTAGAGTTCATTCACTCTCTAAAACTCCCATTAAAATCACTGAGACTGTTACCACTGTGAAATCAATATCTTATTTACAGATTCGTAAACACATCTGCACTTTGTTGTTTCTGATGACAGAATTCGCCAGAAAGAGGTATTCAGTCAGGGAGCGAGTGAAGGAAGCACCGGCATTTTAGCGATGACTCATCAGAACACCTTTGATTGGTCGTTGCATTCATAAGCTCACCAGAATCTTGTGTGATTGGTTATAACGCGCAGTGCTGTAAAAACGCGTCTGTCTCTTGCTCAGTGCCAGCCAGTGAACGCAGACCCAAATTTAGCAGCTGATGATATGACTCGCTGAACGTTCTCAAACCGGTGTGATTGTATCATATATAGAAAATATTAATCGGCTTTTTATTAATCGGCTATGGAAGCTGCACTGAAAATCCACTTGGCTCAAAAATCGTACGGGGCACGTGCCCCCTCACTTTGAATGGACATGACGCCTCTGATCACAAGTATTCAGACCCTGTGACACTTGAAATTGAGCTACACGTCATTTCCAACTTCTTTGAAATTTATCTAGACTTTATTTGGAATAAATATGTGGTCTGTATGGTTTAGGTCAGGGGTGTCAAACTCAGCCCTGCACAGTTTAGATTCAACCCTTATTAAACACATCTGATCCAGCTAATCAGGTCATTTAAGCTTGTTTGAAATCTACATGGAATGTGTGTTGGAACTTCAATTTACAGTGCTGTGGCACTCCAAGAACTGAATTTGACACCTGTGGTTCACTAGCGGCGCCAGGATTTTTATTGTAGGTGGGCCTCCAGAAAACTGGATGGGCCAGTAAAAACGGGTTTCCCTTCATCTACGTTCCAGCGCTTTTCTGCGGCACTGAGGACAGCAACTTGTATCGCTGTCCTCAGCTCAGTGCTGTAGCAGACACAGAAATACACCTTAATTTGTCGGCAATAAGCTAACTTCATTTATCTCTTTTGAACGTTCAATGCACAAAAAGACTGAAACGGAATTATATCTTTGGGGGTTCTGTTTCTCTCTCCATTTATTTACCCAACACGGCGGGCAGGGAACTGTCCAAAATTATTTAACTGTTTCTTATAAATTTTAAGTTTTATAAACATAAAAATGTCCGCCAACGTCATTCATTTCATTGGATCACTTGCTGGTGACGATGCAGAGTCCACAAGTGGGGTAGAAGCCGCTGATTGGCTGAGAAGCTTTCACTCAAAGCTTTCCTCGGGCTGCTTATTGGATGAACCGCTGGAATGAAAATCACTCACTACTCATAGGTCTGGGCCAAAATGGGTGGGCCCTGACCTAAAATGGGTGGGCCCAGGCCCCAGTGGTAGCGCGGCGGCTGCTGTGTTTTAAGTTATGGGTAGGCTTCTGCTTTCATATTGCATGTGACTTTTATTGTAAATGACTGCTTCTGTGTTCTGCAGTGGTGTCTGGCGTTGAGACAGAAGTTGTGGAGTCAGTGTCTGTGATTGTGGGAGATTCTGTCACTCTACAGACAGAAGTGACTCAGATACAGAGCCCTGGTTTGATTGAGTGGAGGTTTGAAGGATATCTCATTGCTAGAGTCGACAGTGACTCCAATAAGAGAGTACAGGCTAAAGTTACTGAGGAATTCAGAGACAAACTGCAGCTGGACAATCAGACTGGAGATCTCAAGATCAGAAACATCAGAACTGCAGACTCTGGACTTTATGAACTTGATATCAACAGTGCCAGAGGGTCATCAAAAAAGTCCTTCAATATCAGCGGTGAGTGTGTCAAGATATTTAGGTGAAGTTTCAGACTCAAGGTGAATGTGTTTGCTGACTGTAAGAAACATCTCTGTTCATTAGGTGTGCTTGATTCGGCATCAGATGGCATGAACGTTGTGTCGGTGATGGAGAGAGACTCTGTCATTCTACCCTCAGGTCTATCTAAAATACAGAGAGAAGATCAGATAACCTGGATGTTTAAAGGCACGCTCATAGCTGTAATAAATACAACAGCTGGAATCTTCTCTACATATGATGATGTTCTTGATGAGAGATTCAGATACAGACTGCATCTGAACCATCAGACTGGATCGCTCATCATTACTAACGTCAAACCCAAAATCTCTGGACTTTATGAAATCAACATCAGCAAGAACAGCAGCAGATACACCACGCACAAGACATTCAATGTGACATCTATTGGTGAGTTGCTTCAGTAGTGAAACGGATTAAGGATCTTTGGATCAGTAACAAAATCGGTTAAAATTTGTTTTAATCCATGTTCTCAGAAATTGTATATTTATGTTGTTATTGGTTTTCTTTTTTTTTTTTGGGGATTTTTATTAGTTTTTTTTTTTTTCATTGTATTTGTGTTGTGTCCTTTTTGTGAGTTTTACTTTTTTGTAATGTGTATTTTTTATGATGTTTAAATATAATTTGGCGGCTTCATTGTACTACTTAGATTGTCGCATGTTGCTGTCGCTGCTGTAAGGAGACATGATGACAAAAAAATATATAATTAATTCTCTCGCAAACCATTTGTGTTCTCTCCCAAAAGCACTGAAAGATTTGTCCCATTAGGGGCTCCATAGAAAAAAACACATTCCAGGTACAGTCACATTTACCGTTGCTCTGCGAAATTTTGATGGCGAAATTTCTTCTTTCCGATATGGAATCCATTTAATAGGGAGTTTAGCATCAGGGTAGAAATGTTCATAAAACAAATTTGACTCATGTTTAAGTTCATGTTCAAGTTTAAGTTCATGTGCTTCTCGGCTCAAAAGTGACTTTTAGTGTGAAATGTGCTTCATGCGTTTGTATAACCTACAATTGACGATAGGCTAATAGACAGTGGACTTTTTTTTGCATATGAAATTTTACGGAAATGTTGATAGCTCACCCAAAAATGAAAATTATGTCATTAATTACTCACCTTCATGTTGTTCCAAACGCATGAGACCTTCGTTCAACTTCAAAACACAAATGAAGATATTTTTGATGAAATCCGAGAGCTTTCTGACCCTGCATAGACAGCAACGCAACTGACACGTTGAAGACCCAGAAAGGTGGTGAGGACATTGTTAAAATAGTCCATGTGACGTCAGTGGTTCAACTGTAATTTTATGAACCTACGAGAATATTTTTTTGTGTGCAAAGAAAAGAAAAAAATAACGACTTTATTCAACAATTTCATTTTTTCTGTGTCAGTCTTCGCTGCAGTATCACAACGACTTTTTCACACATGGACTATTTTAACATTGCCCTTACCACCTTTCTGGGCCTTGAACATGTCAGTTGCGTTGCTGTCTATGCAGGGTCAGAAAGCTCTCGGATTTCATCAAAAATATATTTATTTGTATTCTGCAGATGAACGAAGGTCTTGCAGGTTTGGAATGACATGAAGGTGAGTAATTAAAGATAGAATTTTCATTTTTGAGTGAACTATCCCTTTAAAATTAAGAAGAGTGCATATCCTTTTTTCATGTGTTGCGGCGTTGAGTCGTGTCTGCTTAGGATTTGATTCGATTCCTGGGGAATGTATTAATTGCAATTGCTTAATTGCTGTCTGTGAAAGTTCTCCTGTGTTTTAATGTTGAGACAGAAGGAGAGAACAGGGTGTCTGCGATGGAGGGGAATTCTGTCACGCTACAATCTGGTGTTTCTGAAATACACAGAGACGACGTGATCATATGGAGGTCTGAGCATGGAGACTCTATCATAGCAAAAATCGATAGAGGGAAGGTCTTCACCACGCTGGATGGAGCTGATGGGAGATACAGAGGCACACTGGAGCTGGACAGTAAGACCGGATCTCTGACCATCAGGCACATCAGAACTGAACACGCTGGACTTTATCACCTGGATATCACCGGCAACCGGCGCACAATATTCAAGAGATTCTTTATTTCTGTCTGTTGTGAGTATTTGAAGTATTTTAATGTAAGCTAATAATAACCAGTGCTGTGAGAACAGTTGAGTGAGCTTAATATTGCTGTATTATAAAACTGACAAAGAAAATAGAAATGTGCAAATGTCACTCAGTAATGCTGATAAAATTGATGATTGGTTCATCTTTTTCTCTTTACAGCATAGAATTGGTTTCGATATGTTATGGTCGTAATTGTTATTGCTGTTTTGCTGTTGGTCGTGATTGGAGCTGTTGTTGTGATTCGTCGTCGTCAAACACAAAATGGTAAGTATTACAAAAAGCTGATATATCAAACAGAGCATTTGAGATTTACTATGTAACAGAGACTTTTTAAATGTGTTTAATTGGGCTCACTGCCATTAGGGGGAATCCAGTATCAGGTAAGATGCTGTTTGCACTATTATGTGCAACATAATAAAATGTTTTTTTGCCGACTCTGCTTTTGGGAAATTTAACTTTATTTTGGGGCTTTGTGACACTGTTGTCCAAACTGGTGCTCAGTTTGGCCATTTTTAAGAAACCCTCTAAGATCTTCCTCAAATGCAGACTTTTTAGAGAAGTGATACCAGTCTGGTCTACACTGTCTTATTTAATGTTAGTTTTGGACACATTTTCAGACTGAGAATATCAACATCTCAAGAAGACCTTTTACTGAGTGTTCCTGATCGTATCTGATGTGTTTCTCTTGTTTCTCTTGTTTTTTGTGTTTCAGCTAACTGCTCTGTAATATGAGAGCGTTGTTTTGATCGAGTGCCATGATCAGATGTCTGTCTAATTCCACTAAAGGAGGAAATGAAATCCAGCTAAAAACATGCACCAACATTAACCAGCTTTTGTAGCATGACCTTTTCAAAAGGAATAATTTAATTAATTAAAATAATGTTGTTTTGATGTCCATATTGATCAATATTCAAGCCCTAATGCTTTGTGTTTTTATTAGTTTTTCCTGACAAGAGAATGTTACTGTACTCTACAATTTCCACACACATTTATATGTAGTATTAAATAGAACATGGTGCTAGCAACATAAATGAAAACTGAATGCAAGCAGAGTCATTTTGTGCTATCTCTTAATTACTTTTAGCTCTTTTTCACGACCAAGTAAAAAAGGGCCTTAAAATCAAGCAGGTTTTTGGAAAGTCTTTGTTTGTTGTGAATTGGAATCAATGGTATAAAAAAAATATTTTACTTATTTATTCTTTAATGTTTTAATTTGTTTGTTTTTTTGTTTTTTGTTGTTTTGTTATTTTATTTTGTGTGTTGTGAATTGGAATCAATGTTATAAAAAAAATACCTTTAACATTTTAGGCTTCTTTGGACATAATGATCTGAAGATTCATAATAGAAACCTGTCTGAGTGACTTCTGTCGATCTCTTTCATATTACTTTTTGTATTTGCTTCAGTATATTTGTAGCTCATTTTATTGGTTACTGTCACATTTTATGTTGTTGTGTAGTGTCTTTACAAGTAAGGTAGGCTTTTTCTTTCATACTTGTTGAATTTATGCTGGTCAAGGTCTGTATATTTATAGCTAAAAAAAAATAATTAACTTAAATGACCTGTTAATGTGATTAATGCCAATAAAAACAGGTCCAATTCTCTCATAGTGACTGGAATTTGGGAGTTTGTATACAGACTATTTGCAGTTTCCCTGTACATTCAGATATGTGATTTAAAACCTCTGCTCCATAAAACGTTCACCTTTCACCTTTAATGGTCAAAATATGCATGTTTTCTAGCTGTTCAACACATTTTTTAATATTAACTGTTATTTATGTAATATTAAATGCTGTCTACTTCGTGTTATTGGTTGATGGCTCTAATCTTGTAAAGATAAAGTCCTGGTTTGGACACTAGATGGAGCTTTAACATCACAACATGCATACAGCTTGAAGGCTATATGTAATATTTATGAACTATTACCAGTCAATCATAAGGGCATAATGTGTGGGATGCTTTTCCAATGCTTTTTAATTTGTGGGATGCACAATTTTTATATCTGTTGAAGTGGTGAACATTTTCATGTTAGCAATAGACCTACACGGTAAGCAAAAAACACATTTCAAGCATAATTTATGTGGAAATATGACCATGCCTCTAGTGGTCAAATGCTGTAATAGTTTCTTTTTTTGAGGTATTTACATCTGTAGCACATGTAGGAAGTCTCTAGTGGTCAATGCTGTAATAGTTTCTTTTTTTGAGGTTTTTAAGTTATCTAAGTTATGTATGAACAGACAGAATATGAGATGGAAATGCAGGAGAGTATATGTGTACAAAACAGGTGCTATTAGGGTGGAAACATACATGAATTTTAATGTGGCATATTATATACGACACAATGCCCAGAGAGCAAGCACATGAAGAAGATAATGGGCCAGAGTCGTGCCGACTCTACAAAACACTTCTGGCTGCATACGGCTTTTTCGCTATGGGCCGGTCTCGGCTGAAGCTCGGTGTAGCTGTGTGTGTATCTACCTTCGGCTCGAGTTCGTTTTGTCGCAGGCGAGCTGCTGCTAGAATGAACCAAAACAGAGAAAAACGGTCTGGCGGTTAAATCCTGAGGAGGTGCGTTCGGCGAGAACAGGGGAAAACTTTCAGCTGCAAATAGGTGAGTTCATGCTCATTCTTGTGTTGATTGGTGTTTTAAATGTCACAAAGAATATAGATATTTTAGATGGTTTCTATTAAACGGTGTACGATTATCAACAGGGACAATATATTTACTAAAAGGTTTTATTATCATGTGGTGTAATTTCGATCCACTTTGCTTGCTTAAAAATGAATATTTTTACTAACTCTGCACGACTCGCAGAGTGCCGCTGTTATTGATCAACTGGGGATCGTGCGCGCGCATGTGAGCTTACTATTCTACGTCCCATTCCAGCAGATTCGGAAAAAAGACACTGCAGAGCTGTAATGAAAAGACGTTGGTACATTCTGAATGTTTTTAAATAAATGTCGATTCAATTATTACGCTGTGTTGTTTCCTAAGTACCTGCGACACGGTTTTGTGTGACATTTTAACATGATTTCACGTGGTGATATGGTTCGCCCCAGATCCGGCCCACATCTGGCCCGCTTGGATTGCACACTCAAATTAACGTGTATTTCATTCAATTCACTTCTATATACACTGAATGAAAATATAGCGTTATTTAGCAGTCTGTTAAGTGCAAATAGCTATAGATTTTATTTACACTGTTTATAAATAGCAGCATGTCTGCATTAAACGTAGATGCTATTTATACTTACTGGAAATAGTGTCAGATACTCTAAAGGCTACATTACAAAAAAATATGCAATGGATAAAACGTATGCAATAGTTAAAATGATAAAACCTTATGGGACAAAGTCTTCTCTACACCTACCACAACCCAAATATGTATCAAGCTATTTTGGTGCTTTATTTCCATCTTTCCATTCAACATGTTTTTCTATTTTTTATTTCTTGTTTAGGCGTGCATTAATCGTAGATGATCCGTGATCCTTATGGACCAGTCCCAGCGATTCTCGGATTGACTGTTAAATTTAACCATCATAGAGTGAAAGTTTACCAATTGCACATGTTTTGTCTTGCCAGTTTACAAATTTACTTTTTTCTGTGCGCTCAGCTGCTGCTGCGCGCAATCGAAGCGCGCACACGCAGAGAGAGAGAGAGAGAGAGAGAGAGGCGCGATTCAGACAGCGCGTGATTCCTCTTTCACATACACACAAAGTAATGTTAAAATACCCGCTTTGGCAAGTTTTCTAGTAAACACAATCGGTTATGTCTTAAGTGAACGTAAACAGGTGAAAAAAGAAACCGGATGTGTGTCAGTATTAGTTCCGTACATTTGGTCTTAAAGAGACAGCAGCCAATAAATACCGGTTTCTGTCTGCTAATCAAATAACACCACATCTTTTAACTTGTGCAGTGAGCACTATTGTGTTAAACTTAATTATTACATTTCAGCACCTAAATACTGATATTTGTAGCTGTGATTTGTTGTTTTCATCTATGCTTGTAATTTGTGTAATTATTCTTATTTTATATCTAACTTTATTAGTTAAGCTAGTAGTTTTTGCTGTGGTATAGAAGTACTTAAAGGCTATTTTTTTTTTAATTATTTTTTTGCTGATCCGAAAAATGATCCGAACCATGAATTTTGTGATCCGTTGCACCACTGTTGTTTACTCAGATGGTGCCTTGTCAACAATGTTAAACAATTTAAATATAATATACAAATTGTTATTTAGTTATTTAATATATTTAATGTACCATGTACATCCAATCAAAATCACACAGCTCTTGTCTGCGTCAGTGGTGTAGAGACTAAAATGCACATCAGCAACTTCGTTCATATTATTTTTCCCCATCATAGCTGATCCAAAATGCATTTATTTTCAAGAAAATTGATAAAACATTTGCGGGAAAGGACACCACAGACAGAAACAGTCTCGTGCCTTTTGCATTTAAATCTTTATCACAAGCAATCCCACGGGTCTTAATGAACTTTGTTTTTCTGCCTCCATAAAAGTGAATATATTTATTGTTTTCCTTGTTTATCTAAAAGTGCACTTTTTCTTGTTTTAAACCTAGCCAAAAACCCATGTGTTGCGTGTGAAACAGCTTTAATTAGTATAGAGATTGCTAATGTGTCGTCATCATGACTTATTCCCAGTGGGTAAACGCAAAGCATTTTGGGAAACCGCGGCACAAACATAACGCGCCAGACTTCTATGCATGGAGGGAAGAACGCTGTTATAAACTGGAACAGTCATTCTCACGATAGAAGTGGCGTAAAGCTTAAGAACGGAATATCCTTTTATCGTTTTCCAGCGTGGAAAAATAATAGTACAAGCCATGTTTCAGAGGTGACAAAAAGTTGACGGATGGCATGGATAACGTTAGCAGCAGTAAGGAGCCCAAGATTACCTTCGATAACACTCCACACGATGGTGTGTTCAAAACATTTTCACAAAGGTAAGTTACAATTACTCTCTGTAAATGTTATGTTGTGGGCAAATAACCAGTGTGTTTTTGTTTGACTCAACCAGACCATTAGATTTGACGTTAGGCCAATGTTAACTGTTAAGTAGCATGAAATGGCTAGAAGATGAGCTTAAGGTACTAAAGCGTAACGTTAATCAGTTTTAAATGTTGTACATCTAGGCTACATAGCAATTTATTTAGTGACTGTGTTTGCAGGCAAACCTGCCTATGAAATGTTGGAGTGTGATCCTGACTGGACCCCTTCTCTGTACCTCGGCCATACTGAGGTCAAAGCTACAAACACAGACCAGTTCAAGCCCTTTTGGAGAATTATATACCATGTTCACATCTAATATGTAAATGTTTGTTTTCCAAAAGATTTTGTAATGTCTCTTCTCACATGTAATGATTTTTAGCCATGTCTGTAAATAAAATACACAAAGACTGAATGAAATTCTGCCTCCTTTATCTGTATTAAGGGATAACGATAATTGTGCAAAATCAGTGTACTTTGGTTGCAAACACAAGTACATAACTTAAATAGTAGTAACAATCCAACTTAATTTCAGTTTCTTTACATATTTAACATGTAAATACATTTAAATGAATTCATTTACATTATAAAAAGTCCATAGAAAACTTCGTGTGTGTATGCACTAACACTTAGTATCATGTAGTTGTAAATATATGGGTGCTGGAAGTTCGGCAACAGTTTGACGTCCCTTGACCAGTCGCTCTGCTCGTATGGATCCAGTCCTTTGATTCCCTCTTTTTTTTTCTCGTCATATCTCGTCTTTGCATTAGGATTTAGTTTTAGGCGGTATGGTCCGACAATGTTTTCTTTAGTCCGCTGCATTTTGTACGATTATATTCTGTTTTTTCATGCTAATTTTTCATTATTTTCATGCCAGAACACTAGCCTGCTATGCCAGCCCAGGTAAACTGGCCAAACATACCCATAATTCTTTGCATTCTGATGACGTTTGCCGCCCAGTTGGTCACATGTCTTAGCGATCTCTATAGAAGTAGGCCTACCCTTTTTTTTTTTTTTTTTTTTTTTTTTGGTAATCCAAAAAATGATCCGATCAATGACTCAAAATCCGTATATCAGGGGTGCCCAACCCTGCTCCTGGCGATCGACTGTCCTGCGTTGTTTAGCTTCAACCCTAATCAAAAAACACACCTGCCTTTAATTTTTAAGTGAGCCTGAAGACCTTAATTAGTTGCTTCAGGTGTGTTTGTTTAGGGCTGGAGCCAAACTTTGCAGGACAGTCGATCGCCAGGAGCAGGGTTGGGCACCCCTGCGTGTTTGTTTAGGGCTGGAGCCAAACTTTGCAGGACAGTCGATCGCCAGGAGCAGGGTTGGGGGGTGTCAAACTCAATTCCTGGAGGGCCGGAGCCCAGCAGTGTTTAGATTCAACCCTAATTAAACACACCTGATCCAACTAATCAAGTCCTTCAGGCTTATTTGAAAACTACATGGAATGTGTGTTGGAGCAGGGTTGGAACAAAACTCTGCAGGGCTCCGGGCCTCCAGGAATTGAGTTTTGACACCCCTGACTTAGACGGTGCATTGTCAACAATGTTTAAATAAACAATTTAAATATAATATACAAATTGTTATTTAGTTATTTATTTAATGTACCAGGAACATCCAATAAAAATCACACAGCTCTTGTCTGTTTCAGTGGCATAGGGACTAAAATGCACATTTGCAACTTTGGATGTGGTTGATCCGAGTTCGAATGCAGCTTTAACCCACTTCGTTCATCTTATTTTTCTTATCTTATCATATAGCTGATCCAAAATGCGTTTATCTTCAATAAAATGGATAAAACATTTGCGGGAAAGGTGGAAATAAAGCACCAAAATAGCTATTTGAAACGTATTTGGGTTGTGGTAGGTGTAGAGAGGACAAACTGTCCCATAAGGGAGTATCCATTTGATAACTTCAATAAATATTTTCATTTTTAACTATTGCATACTGTTCATATATATATATATATATATATATATATATATAATGTATCCTATAAAGTATCTGCCATCATTTCTACTTAGTATAAATAGCATCTATCTATACTTAAATTTAAACATACTGCTATTTTTACATACTGTAAATAAACTCGTATTTACAAATCGGTATTTGCACTTAATGTTAATAAGAGACTGCTAAATAACGCTATTTTCACTCAGTCAGTGTATATAGAAATGAATTACACTTGAAATATACGTTTATTTGAGTGATTGTCATTTTCCATAGAAGTGAATGTGCCAAGATAACATGGGCATGGTTTGTGAACAATATCACCACGCAGAATCATGTTAAAATGACACTTAAACTGTGTCGCATGCATTAAAACAGGAACTGAGGAAACAACACAGCTTAATAATTTCATCAACATTTATTAAGAAAATTAAGAAGTAATGTATCAATGTATCAACGTCTTTTCATTACAGCTTTACAGTCGCTTTTGACAAATCATAATGGTGCTTTTCCACTGAATGGTACAGCACAGTACGACTCGGTACGGTTCAATTTTGGGGGGTTTTCCACTGGCTACAGTACCTGGTACATGGTACTTTTTTAGTACCACCTCGGTTGAGGTTAGTGATGTGTCGTTCTTGAATGATTCGTTCATTCTGAATGGATCTTTAATGTGACTCAGGAAGAACGAGTCGTCTCTGGGAATGATTCGTTCAGTCGCGCATGCGCAATATTCTATAGGTTCTGTACTGATACTAGTACTTCACCTGTTTCAATCAATGCAGTCTGAGCCGGAAAGAGAATTGATTAGTTCATCTCTTGAGTCTTCGGGTTTTTCGAGTCATTCATTCATCACGTGACAGACCCTTAAGCTTTAACCTATGCAGTCTGAGTCAGAAAGAAACTTAATAATAATAATAACCAACTCTTTATTACCTTTGTTACAACATTCAATGTATGGAAAAGAACCATCATGACAGAAATTCACACATTTATAAACTGTAAGAAGTAAAAAGCTACAATCAGAGACCAGAAATGAACTGTAAGAGTAAATAATGATAATAATAATAATAATGTATGGAAAGATGATAATAATAATGACTATGCACCTGTTTGTAAGGAAGCTTGTAAGTTAATTTCTCTATCGAATGCTGTCACATCACATGACAAAAGAACGAACAATAGGTTAAAGCCTTTTATAAGCTTATGGGGCTGCCACGTGATGAAGGAACAACTCAAACCCAAAGTAAGTACTAGTAGATGTTAGGGAAGTAACACATAACATTTTAATTATACCTTGATAAAATGAATGAAATGACTCCAAAAAAGATTCGTTCATTTTGCTGAACGAGACTCAAAGGTCTCAGTTGGTAAAATGATCCCAAACTTCCCATCACTAGTTGAGGTTCCAAGTGAAACCATACCGTTACCAAAACCGTGCTGATCACGGATTGGCCAGAGAGAAGCGTCACTACCTGCGTCACTGAACTTGTGACACAAACACAAAAGAACCGCTAGATTTAAATCAGCACAGCCAGCCAACGATCGAACGCAACTGTTTTGAACGAACACACCTTTTTTCAGCAACCAAAAAGTTTTGTTGTCTGTTTGTGGAAGTACAGATGTCCCTCTCGTTGATAGCAGAGGACGGACCCAGCAAGAGCTTGATGGGGCGACGCAAAATGAAAAGTATTTTTTAGGAGTCGTGGCAGTAGAGGCGGCGCAAATATAACATGTGAATCCCGCCCCACTCTAAAGCGGTACTAAACTGCAGCGGAAACGCAAACCGTGCCAAGCCGAGCCATACCGTACCATACTGAGCCGTGCTGAGCTGAGTCGTTCCACATTGTGGAAAAGCATAATAAAATAACTCACAAGCATGCGCACATGCACATCCCCTGTTGATCCATAACACTGCCATATTCGCGTGACATCATACCTACGACATCATGGACTTCCTCTTGAGTTTTAAAGAGGTCATATGATGCGATTTCAAGTTTTCCTTTCTCTTTAGAGTGTTACAAGCTGATTGTGAATAAATAAGATCCCTGAAGTTGCAAACACTAAAGTCTCAAAACCAAAGAGATATTCTTTAGCAAAGTTAAGAATTTGCCCCCCTAAAAACAGCTTGTTCAAACATGCCCCCACAAACGGCTCAGTCAAACACGATATTTGCGTAATGCTGCCCAAATGTTCACGCAAAGAAAGAAGGCGTGGTTTCAGTAACTGCTGTTGCAGACATGTCAGGGAGATGCTGTGTATCTAGGCAAAAGCACTTTATTTGGCCTTCCGAAAGTAGATGCATTTAGGAATCTTTAAGATTACTTACAACAGAACAACAACACATTTTATGGAATACGACCGTTTAATTGAACATATGAGAGGAGGTACTTCTGACTTTGCTACGACAATCTGGTGCTTCTGAATCAGCTACTGTAAGTATGTTTTGTCATTAGTTTAGGTATTTGCTATTGAATGTTCAAATGCGGAGTTTTGTGTGTGTGTGTGTGTGTGTGTGTGTGTGTTTGAGAGAGAGAGAGACAGGGTCAAACAGTGGAGTCAGCTGTCTTAACTGTCTGTGGCTTGTGTACTGCACACATAAGAGCTTCATCACTGTGTCTGTCACGCGACTCTGTTCCTCTTTCAGACTTGAACTGTTGGTAAAACTAAGGACATTATTAACTGTCTTTACATTTATTTTGAAAGATAAAGCTTACGATTATGGAAAGGGGCGTTACATTTCCAGTGATTGCAGTGATCGGCCAATCACAGTGCACTGGGTCAGTTGGCCTGTCATTGTGGAATGAGATGCATTTAGGAATCTTTAAGATTAATTACAACATGTTTGAGAGAGGCAGTGCATAGAGGACCTACAATAAATGTACAGAATTTGAAAAAAATATGAAGTGGATGACGTGACCCGCTGACAGAGATGGCAGCTTGAGTCTGAAGCTCCCCGACCCGGTGTCGATAAACCATTCGTTTAAGTTATAGTCTCGGCACAAATTTTTTTTATATTTGTTTCTTTATATTTGTTACTTTTCGGCGATGGCTAAACGACAGCTTCTGCCATCCTCTCCGGAGAAAAAACGACAGAAAGAGCCTGTGAATGAGGCGCTGCGTGCCATGGTGGCTGATGAACTAAAGCTACAGTTCGGTGTCGTTCGGGAAATTTTCAAGGAGGAATTTCAACCAATCGCCGAAAGAATTTGGATCGCTGGAGAAAGAGATGAGACTGATCAGTAATTATTTTGACAATATCCAGACAGCTGTTCGGAAAGTTAAGCAAGGCTCAGCCGAAGTTAAGCTAACCGTTGATACACTTCAAGATAAAATGGCGAGATTAGAAGATAAAAGCCGCCAATGTAACATGTTCGTCTTGTCGGCCTTGCAGAAGGGGAAGAAGGCAGCGATGTTTTTAGGATTCATGCAAGCTCAGTTACCACAGTGGATCCCGTCACTTAAAAACAGACCGATCGAAATAGACAGGGCACATCGCATCTATACTGGTGACAGCAACAGAAAGGGCCCGCGTACTCTAATCTTTAAATTGCTTTGCTTCCAGGACAGGAATGCTGTCTTCAAAGGAGCTCGAGCCGCGGGACAAATAATACACAAGGGCAACTCGCTTCTCTTCTTTCCCAACTACAGCAATCAAACTGCCATGAAAAGACGCGAGATGAATCAGTCTAGGAAAAGACTCACACAACACGGGATCTCTTCCTTCATGATATATCCCACCACGATCAAGGTGACGCATCGCGGTTCAACCTCTCATCTGCCAGATGCCATGAACTATCCTTATAAGTCCACTTATTCTTGTTTCTTAATTGGTAAAATGTACAGTAATTCAATTGAATTATGGCTCTTAATATAATATCTTGGAATGTCAACGGTTTAAATGGCGCCATTAAGAGAACCAAATGTTTGGATTATTTAAGATCTAAACGGGTCTCTGTTGCACTAATACAAGAATCTCATCTGAAAACTTGTGATGTACATAGATTTCAAAATAGATATTATAAATAGTTTCTTTTTCCTCCTCTGATAAGAAATCTAAAGGGGTTTTGATATTGATGGCCCGGCATCTTCCTTTTTCTATACATTGCTCTAGGAGTGATACAGATAGTTGTATTACTTGTATACTTGGTACATGGTCCAATACTAAATGAGCTTTTATTTCAGTTTGTGCTCCCAACGAATATGATAGTATGTTTTAATCAACATCTTGTCAGCATTTTTCTAAGTTTCAATGACTATCACCTTGTCATAGGAGGCAACTTCAATGCTGTGCAAAATCCCTTACTTGATAGATCTCAAATATCACATTCGGATCAGACCTCTTCAAAGTTATTTAAGGATTTTATTAAACAGGTCCAACGTGTGTGACATATGGCGATTGAGGAATGAGGCTGTCAAAGACTATACCTTCTTCTCAGCTCGCCATAAATCCTACTCTCGCATTGATTACCTGCTCATATCACCAGCTTTCATTCCGTTTGTTGAAGTCGCTGATATATTACCCCTTCTTCTTTCAGACCATTCTCCGGTTACATTGTATCTTCTCCCATTTTTTTTATTTCCTCCAGAAACAAACGTTGGAGATTTAATACATCTTAACTTCTCGACCAAGAATTCTTATCACAACTGCGCACCTCCTTGGTAGAGTTTATTGAACTGAATAGTGGTTCGACAAATAACCCTCAAGTGCTATGGGAGGTAACAAAGTGTTTTATTAGAGGGAAATGCATTGCTTTCTCCTCATTTCGTCAGAGGTCTAGATTTCTAGATTTCTAGCAATTTTCTAGATTTATATGGATGAAGAAAAAACCCAGAATCCGACTTAAGACGATGCAGCGTAAGAAACTAGATGGAGGTCTGTCTTTTACCTAATTTTGAATTATATAATTTATCCTTTTAAATAAGGGGAATCAGAATCTGGGTTAATTCAGATTCTCCGGTTCCATGGCGAGTTCTGGAAGCTAATATTATCCATCCAGTTCGATTACAAGATCTCCCCTTTTCAGGGATTTCAAAATCTTTAAAGAAAACTTATGGACTAATTATTGAATATTTACTTGTTGTATGGAAAAAGGTGGAGAAAATTACGGGTGGACCTTTCTTATATACTAAGACAACTCCATTATGGCATAATAACCGTTTATGCACCGGCAACAAACCCTTTGTTTTTAAAACCTGGTCTGATGCTGGTGTGTTCAATACTTTGAATTACATTTATTGTGATAACTGGCCTAAAATCGTTTCAGGACTTAAGTGTAGAGTTTTCTTTACCTGGATTCTCTTTCTTTCTATATTTAAGACTGAGGTCAGCTTTAAAGGCCTATGGCGTTCCTTGGGCCACCAATGTGCTTACTCATCCTCTGTGGGAGTGGTTGAACATTGATACTCCTTCTAGTGGTTTAGTTTCTAAGATTTATAATTCAATTCTCATACTACAGTATACTTATATTCCAGCTATCCACTCCTGGGAAAGGGATGGTCTTGTTCAACCTGATTGGGATGTGGTATGGGCCAGATGTTTTACCTCTTCTAAAAATCTTGCACATCAGATGATACATTATAAATGTATTAATAGAGCCTATTTCACTCCTAGTGTACTATACAAGATGAAGGTTAGAGCTGATCCTCACTGCCATTTATGTAATAAATCCAAAGAAGGCTCTTACTTGAATATGTTTTGGGAATGCCCGGTGGTGGTTCCTTTTTGGAAAACTGTATGTTCTTTTCTTTCAGATTTCATGCATTTACATGTACCTCGAGATCCCCTATTTTTTCTGTTGTTAGATGATTCCAGTCTCCAGTTGAATGTTCATCAGAAAATGACTTTATCAGCTGCAAGTACTGCTGCCAAAAAGACTATTTTGAAATTATGGATAGAACCATCCACTTCCATAACTTTCACTTGGCTATTATACTTCAGAGACATTGCCTTGCTGGAAGGTACCACTGCCAGGCTCAACGGCGTAAAGGACAACACTATTCGGAGTTGGACAAATGTTGCTGAGATATTGCTAGATAGGATGAAAAGTTGACATCCCTACTACAATATGCTTCACTGATTTTTTTTAGCACTTTTATTTTTCTTCCTCTTTCTCTGTATAAGTGGACGGCTTCATGGCATCTGTTTGTACATAGTTCTTTTGAACCGTGACTTGTGATTTTATTTCTGAAAGTGAAATTAATCTGAATAAAAATGTTGATCACAAAAAGAATTTGAAAAATACAAAGAATTTGAACACTAAAGCATATCAACATATTCTGTTACACCAAATACACAAAACAGTGATCTTTAAAAAAGCATCATATGACCCCCTTTAAATCTTGGACCCGAGCCATCTATCTTGAGAGGACAATATCACACACTTGAGGGTGAACGTTTTAAAAGTGAACAAACACTTTGGCACACAGAGAGCCCCCTAACTGCATCCAGGTAAACCAGAAAACCTTGCAAACAAAGGTTTGCTAATTATATTAATTTCTATTAATATCATAATGGCCCACAAGTTTGTATCTGGACACTGTCAAGTTCCCTTAAAGTGAGATTATCTGTCTACATTTTTCTCTGACTCTACTTTAACATTTTGGGGTTCAACTTCTCAACTTCTCTTCGTGATAGCTGTTTTAATGGCCATAACAACAGATGAACAATGTCATTCTTTTTTTCAATCTGAATAAATTGAGATTAAAGGTGCCATGTGTAAAAATTGAGGTAAAAATATCCAAAAAAAATGACCTACACGCATCAAAAGAATGAGAAGAAATAAGGGCGATGATGTCATTAAAAAAATTTCAAGTTATAGTGCTGCAGAGATATCAACCTTAATTAGCATTAGCATTACTAGCCACGGCCCGACAGGTGTCGTAATACCAGTTTCGGCCATGGGAGGCGGTATACGGGCAACATAACCACCAGCCAACCTGCAATACACGAATAACTCGCGCGGCTTGTGGGCGTACTTGAACCTGATGTCAATCGTGTGGAAGGTACAGCCCAGTACTTCATTTCAGTTCAGGGAAGAGAGCAGAAGGATGGCTGAAGCCCTTGGCAAGAGACACCTACCACCACCACCCGCTACAGGGAAACAACCGCGCTCGGAATCACAAATCAAATCCGATAAGAAAAGGAGCCGAACCAGAGTAAATATCGGCACTGCTTTCCATCGCTGGAGACAACTGATGGACTTGAAAGAAATGAGGTTCGACTCCGAACTTGCAACATTTCTTTTGGATTGGTAAGTAAGATGCTGTTAGTATTTCGCTAGAAGTTTGTTTTATATGTTTGCGTATTTTTTTTCGGGAAGTTATAACATAGAAATGTATCGAAGGCTGTTTGATAAACGTGCTAATGTTAGCGATGGCTAACCGTAGCTGCGTTTGATAATTAGCTAGCTATAACTTACCCACAGATCCGATCCGGTTTTTCACCTGTTATCTACCAAAGCCCGTCTCTACCAAGCTGATGCTAAAATGTAACATTACCTAAGAAGCTTGAAAATGTCGTCCTCTTAGGGGCCGTTACATAGTCAACGCGAGCAAGCAACGCGAGCGACGCGAGCGACGACGCGAGCGCGCTCCCTTTCATAGACTAAACAGTGGACGCAAGCGTCATAGGCGATGCGTGTATGCAATACACTGCTCACGCAACAGGGGGTAGTAGAGTCGGTTGATATTAGTAGAGTCGGGTCGCGTGATATTCAGATCACAATGGCAACTGAAGAGGAGTGCCTTCTATTGCTGATTTTACATCGGGGACAACAAAGGCAGCGCAGAGATAGGCGGTGTGTTATACGTATAAGCTCGTATAATTTTTCCTCTTCGCCAGCCATTGTATTCAAACCTTCTTCTTCTGTAAACATAATATACTTGAATTAATGTACAGTACTTGCAATGTCGCCCCCACCGACAACGCATAGTATTGCGTGCATCGGCGCATTGCGTATCAAAAACTAGGACGACATATTTGGCTACGCACCGACGCATAATGGCGGCCGAAGCGTAACGATGCGTAGTCTTGGGGACGCGTATGCGTATTGATGCGTTGACTATGAAACGGCCCTTAGGCTTCGGCTATGGCTCTAGGGTTGTTGTGAAGGTAGGGGCGGAGCATAGAGACTATGCCGTTTCTCGTTTGTTACTCTAGAGTAGACCAATTCACTTTATTGAGGCATACTGCCCCCATCTGGTATGGAATGTGGAGTATGACTTGATGTTTTTTGCCAGACATGACACATGGCACCTTAAATACATTTTTAATTGTGGAGTTTGTGCTCTTTCTGGATATTTGGGCATTGTGAAATTTTGTGTAAACAAAATTATAGCTAATACTTAACAGTTAAGGTCTATTAAATGGTCTATTAAATGTTAAAAAGATTTAAAAAAATATATATATATATATATATATATATATATTATATATAAATTATATAATTAATATATATATAATACTATATTCCTACAAATAATTTAAAAGATCAGTTTAATTTAGAGGTATCAGTATTGGTATCGATATCAGCGATACTGGCCTTGAAAGTATTGAAGTCAGATCAACATAAGTCCCCGTCCATCCCTGCCCATGCAGGAAACACACATAGGAAACACTCCATAGAGTCACACATGCACATTGGCTGATCATGCCTGAAGCTTTATTACATTATTTGAGCATAAGAAGCTAAATTTTTGAGACTGCTGTTATCAGATTGCATTGGTTTTCATTTCAAAAATGAAATTTATTTATAAGCTTGGTGAACAACTTTGGACTATTCCTAATTCATTCATAACTAACCTTTCGGAGTGTCTATTTACACCACAGCATCATGCAACAGGCTCCGTGGTGTAGAGCTTAAAGTGCATTTCAGTATGTTTTGATGTGATCAAAGTTCGAATCCACCTTTTGCCAAACTCATTTTTCTCTTTTTTTGCCATCACATATCAGATCAGAAAGACATTTATTTTCAAATTGAAGGAAATGTTTAAAAAAGTTACACTACACAGCGAAATGTCTTGATGTTGCTGCTGGTCAAGGAAAGCATTGTTGCAATCATGTGTTGTAAATCCTGTATAATGGAGGATGTGTACAGGTGGTGATGTTGTGATCATAGGCTGTAGCCTGTCAGTGTAAATCCTGTATAAAACTAAAGGTGTTTTCCAACAAATAGTAGCATATAATTCAAGACCTTGGATGTGTGTGTTGGGTTAAGGTTAGGGGCCTGGTCACCAGTATTGTATTTCTAACTAGTCAGCATCGCCAAATAACAGCCGATTTTAAATAACACTCTCAGTGAAACAATTAGCTCAGTGGTAGTCCTTTTAAATAATGTAGATTGATTTTTATCAATAACTTTCAGGGTATGTTAGTAGCCACTTATTCTCTGAACATAACCTGCTCCAGACAGGTTCTGTTTCAGGGTTGGTTTACTTCAGAGCTATAATTCTAATATTATATTATATGTTATTATATTTATATAATGGTTAACATGACCAGTTAGTCCCTACTTAGATGTTGTAAATACCTCATCATGTGAGTGAAAGCACCTTTATACTTTTACAGTAATTCATTCATTGTATTATTGTAGAGTTACAGATTTAAAACATCCTAAAACAGACTTGTATCTGAGGAGTTGGTTAATATAAATGTCAGTCACATGGCATTATGATTTAAGTTTCATGCTACACAGACAAAATACTGTATCAGCTACATTTGAGACAAATGACATTGAAGTTGTTGAAAAATGGCACTTTTAATTGATTTTGCTTCACATTTGAGCCAACTCATCAGTCACAGAATAAAACTACTGTTCAGTTACTGAGATGTGCCTTTGGACGGCAGCACAGTTATTTTGGTGAAAAATGTAGTTTGTATTATAGTATAAATATATAGTCGCAGCATTGCAACTTTAGTTACTGCCCAAAGTGATGGGAAAAAAATTAAGAAATGATTAACCACTGATCAACTGCATGATAATTTAAACATTACAACAGAAAATCATACATTGTATTTATGACAGTAAAATGGATCTAAGATATTGACAGACAGAAACTTGATACAATGTTTAAACAATAATGGTATGATGTCAAAAAAAATGTTCTTAGAAATGACTTCTGCTTCTCTGTTACATAACTACTGACTAGCAATTTTATTTGTATTTTTCTGCAGTGTCTGTGCTTTTACTGCTTTTCTCACTTCTCAACTTCTCACGCCACATGTGTTTTCTGCAATCAAAAAATATTGCATAGCAAAGAGGACACTGGCTACGTGCCATCAGACAAGAGAGTAGTTTACTTTTGATATGAAACAAAATCTCAGCTTTTAAAGTATAATACATATTTTATAGTTTACAGTAATTTTACTATTTAATGTATTTTTTTTTTTTGACAAACACCAGCACTGATGGGTATTTCCCAGTAAAGCTATTCTGTGTAAAGCATAAGGCTTTAAAAAAACTGTGAATATCATATGTCTAGAATAGAAAAACAACCTTAAACCACATGCTATTGACACATCAAGACAAACACGCACTGTCGTTAACCACAGATGTCCAGTAATAGACTCATGTATGTGAAGACTCTGTTTGTCTATCCAACAGATCAAACCACATCTCTGTACAGATGGAAATATATCAGACACAGCAGGTCTTATTTATGACTTACCAAAACTGAGTCTGCTGCTAGAGCCTCATGCTGCCAGGGGTCTCTAAAAGTAGTAGAACAAAGGGTCATATTTACAGAAGAACAGTAAAATCCCAATAGGCCTACTAATATTTATGGGCCATCTAATTTATTTGCTTTGAAATTGTTAAACCATCAGGTTTTAATGATGGTTTATACATTTTATACACTTGGCAATGCTGATTTTTACTTGCATTTAGTGCTTGCAGAGTTTTAATATTAGGGTTCACACACAAGATTTTTTGTAAAAAAAAAAAATAAGCATTTTTTTTAGCAAAGCCATTATCTGGAATGGAACACATTTCGTCACTTGGACCTCTTGGTCATACAGGGCAAAACTAAAAGCAACACTGACAAATATTTTTTTGAAAATATAAATGTACTTTTTAATGGTAATGTTCAGTCAGAACTCCTGGTGAAAGACTCAAGACTCACAAAAGACTCACACAGCTGGATCTTGCTGCACTGACTGAAGAAGTTTGATTATCCTCTGACAACCTGCATCACCCACTTCATCCTCTCTAACATTCTGTATAAAAAAAAAGAAGAAGAAAAAAAAGATTTATAAATTATAGTAATAAAAGCTTTGAAACATTAACATTTTATGAGACTGTGTTTGATGGTCATTTGATATATCTTCGATACACATAACTTGACATATTTTAATGTCATATGTATTATCTATTTAATTTTTTTACAAATATTTAAAACAAATTCTATTACAGTGGACACTAAGACAAATTAGAGAGAATTGAACCACAAGTACTTTTATGTTGTAGATTTGAATTGGAGGAGACGCCCAAATAGGTAAATACTTAATAGCAAGATGACTTTTTTTGTAAGTTTCAAATAATAAATTTAAATAAGAAAATTTTTTGTGTGTGTCTCTATTTTTAAAGATTTAAATACAGCCTTAGGAATAAAAAAAAAGCAAGAAATAAATTGAGGCTAAGAATTTTATTTGTGGTTAATGAAGTTTAGAGATCCTGCTATGATAAATTTTTGCAGTTTGTTTCTCAGTGTGATTTAAAAAATATATATTTTCAAATACCCTATATTGGACATTAGGTTCTGAAGTTGTTTATTAAGAAAATGCTGGACAGTGATGTCATCCAGCTGACACAGGAAGTACTACATCACTGTGCTCATCTTGAGCACATATGGAAATATGAACTAATGTTCTTTAAATGGACCTTCTGATCTGTTATTCTTTAGTTGTCATGGTGCAATCAGTGTCTTGAATATGGAATATGAGGTCGTGTTTTGTGTTCTTGACTAATGGTCCTATAATTTTCATAATATCTCATATGGTTTGCTATTTTATGCGTGTGTTTGTACAAAATGATCTGTCACGTACAAGCACGACTAGTATAAATCTGACTGATAAAATCATGCAGAGATGCATAACATAAATTATTAATTAATTAATGACCTTACCAATGTCTGTGCATTTATTTTGTAGAACTTTGGATCAGCGTATGTGATCTCTTCTGGATGCATCTCAGCTGTTTAAACAGAAATGACAGAATAATTAATATACTAAAACTCAGTCTTATCTAGATCTTATGTAGTTTGTATCTTATCTTATGTTATTAGCATCCTAAATTTGTTTTTGTTCCAGAAAATTTTTTCACTTGGATATACATCACATAGGGAAAATAATAGAAATTGCAACTTATATTTCACTCAAACTTTAAAACAATTTTTCATTATAATTTTGACCAACTTTTATATGAATAAATCATTCGGTAATCAGCCATAGTCAAAAAGTAATTGTTAAATATCTTAGCTGATTCAGTAAACAATTTTTTTTTGTGTTTCTGTTGTACATGAATTACACTACAGATTCTACACTGTACAAATTTCAAAAGATGGTATTCGTTCAAAGCTGTTAAAGAGTTAATGCACAGAAATGTTTAATGTTCCCATTGTTTTTAGTGATAGTAACAAATTCATATAGACATTTATAGCTGTTTCACTTATTCAACAATCGCCTGTGAATTTATCATTAAAAAAGCAAGAAAAACACTTTTTGCAGATAATTTATAAATAAAACCCAGAGGAACTTTTTATTAAAAGTACTTAGTAGCTTTTCTTTTTTTGTATGTTGAAATTTAATTTTTATTGAAGTCCAAGTGAAAAATATGTTCATAAAGTGTTGAAATAATTTAGATTTGCCATTTCTGTGTTTATATCCAGTGTGTTTTCATGCAGTTTTGAGAAATAGTATTGAATTGTGTGTTTTGTGTGAGTGTGATGATTAAGAGCGCTGACTGGTGCCATAAATTAGATAACTGCCAAACCCAGTAACCTATACATAATATTGTGGCTTCTCAGACAGAAGGGGTTATTTGTAATAACAGTTGTTTGTACTTGCCTTCTTGATTGTTTTTTTTCTGTGTTTCCAGCAGATGCAGAAGATCCCGACTGCAGCTACCAATCAACAGAGAATCCAGCAACAGGAATCAGCACTATCTGAAAGTCTGGGGGATGTGAAGGAGACTGTCCATGCTGGGCCAGTAATGAAAACAAAAAAATGAATGTGTCAGTCTGATGTACAAACAAAAGGCAGAGATTAGGTCAGTAAATAAAAATTAATATCAGCTCTGCTGTACCTGAACATGTGTGACAGAGTTCAGTAATGTTGAGATGTTTGGTCTGATTTCTACAGAGTTGAGTGATGTCCAGATGTTGAGTCTGGTTGCTGATGTGATGGTGTTGATCACACAGCTGTAGCTGTTGTTATCCTGATATTCCACCTCCAGAGGTAGAGAGAGACTGATGCTGAGATCAGACACACTGATGCTGGACAATAAACTGTTCCCTTTGTACCAGGAGAGAGTCACATGACTCACATTCACCACTGAACACAACAATGAACAATTCTGCTGTGATGATGATGATGAAGAAGAAGATGATGATGATGAACAGTTTGAAAAGTTACTGATGACAGGAACAGGCAGACGAGCTGCAAAAGAAACATCAGATTTCACTAGATGTTTATAAAATTACACTGTTTGAAATTCTTACATTGGGGTGATTAATGAGAAGAAAAACATTAAATGGTTTGGAAAAGGGAATTCTGAATCAAATTAATCAATGTTTAACTCACCGTAGACAGTGAGACTGAAGTTCTTGATCACACTGTTGCTCTGTAGTTGATAGACTCCAGTCGTGTTCAGGTTGTGGTGTTTGTGATGATCAGAGATCCAGTTTTGATGATCCACCTTCAGTTCTGTCTCTGAATCTCTCACCAAGAACATCATCAATACAGTGATGCTTGCCGACCATTGCATTGATTTGAGCTATTAAAGTGTTTTCAGATCCAAACCTACCACTGAATCAGATCATCATCCATCATTTCAGTAAGTCCAGAGTGTAGAGTGACTGAATCTCCCTCCAGCACTGACTCCACTGTAACTGCATCAGCAAACACAACCTGAAGCAAAGGGAGTTTTTCACAAATTACATTTACATTTAATCATTTAGCAGACGCTTTTATCCAGCTAAGTGATTAAATGTAAATGTAATTGTAAATGTAATTAAAAGTGAAATGATTTTATTGTCGCTTAACTAATATAGTTTTTGCTATTTAAAAGTGAAATGAAAAAACAAACGAGAAGCAGCAGAGAAAAGCACAATTTAGAATGGTGAGCTACACAAAAATGACAAGTAACATAGATAACATATATAAAATACTAAAATAAAACTAAAATCTAAAAAAAAACTAAATCTAAAAACCAAGAACTAAATTAGTAACACATATAAAACATATTCTAACTTACCGGCTAGATGCCACAAACACAAGTAATCAAAACAACAACACAAACCATTTTCTTTAAGATTACAACACTGGTCATTCTCTGCATTTCTGATAACAGACTCCTTTGACATGAACGAACTAGTGTGCATTTGAATCCAGCCCTAACAGGAACTGACCAGCCTCCTGCTGCTGCGCTCTAGCTGTGATCACATACTGTATATTACAGCCACATTATATTCACCATAGGGCCTGCGCAGGATGCTTTCTATAACAAGTTTGCTCTATCCATCAGTCTTATATTTATCTATTTTTTTTCTTAATGTATATATAGATATTTGTATCCCTATACAGTTTTTTTTTCTTTGTTACCTTTGTTTTGTTTCCACACCTTAAAACATGATTCTTGTAACATTGTCCTCTTTTATACTAAGAAATACGTCTGCCTGACAGCTCTCTGCCATGTTGTTCCATTGTCAGCATTAATAGTTCAGTGGTTTATGTAAACACTTTCAAGAAATACTGCTCTTTAAGTGTTTTTGTTCAACATACCTGTTTGATTGTTCTTTTTTTTTTTTTCATTTATAATCAGCATGTGTAGTGAAATTATGACAATAAAGTAAGCTTGTGAATTATGCATGAGGGATAGGAACCCTGTACTCAAACGTCATTGTGGATAGATTCACTTTATTTCAATGTAAAATTGTTCTGTGTGAAGTAGAAGATGCAAATTCATATTACCAGAAAGAGCAAAAAAATAAGCGTTTTAAACCCACAAAGTACAGATACACTGATGTCTGTCTAACACACTCTAATACTGAATCTGTTTGTCCACCCAACAGATCAGAACCACATCTATTCAAATAAATATGTAAATAACAGAGAGTACAGCAGGGTTCAATTGACTGTCTGCTAGAGTGTCACATGCCTTCAGTGAATTACATTCTCTCCTCTAGAGAAAACACACACCTATAATCTATGAGAAACTTTCAACTGGTTTCTTTTATTAAATACATCTGAGGGAAATACTCTGCACCCAGTGGTATTTTATAGTCTAACTGGTTAAAATTATTTGTGTCTGCATTATAATTGTATAAACCTATGGATTATGCACCTGTTAAACACAGACACCATAATTAAATAAGGAAATTAAAAATGGCACTTCAATTTGAAGTCCAAGTCTGCTCTCTACAGCGTCCTTCCTAGTTGGTCAAGCCTGAGATGGTCCGTGTAACCTTTTGCAGTTCTTTGTTCATTTCACACCATCAAAATGAACCAAATGAAAAGTTAGCTTCTAACTTTAATTTTCAATTTCTTTTAAACAATTTTCAGACGGATAATTGTCTCTCATTTTAATTTTACATTTTACAAGTTTGTGTTGCTGCATCCAATTTTTACAGTCTCTGCACTGGCTACCTATTAATTTCTGTTTCAGTTACAAAATATTATTACTTACCTATAAGGCCCTAAATGGTTTAGCTGCTAACTCCTAACCGAACTAGCCTTATACCCACGCTACAACACATCACGCTCCCTAAGGTCACAAACGCTGGACTTTTGATAGTACGGATAGGTTGGATAGCAAAGTCCACTAAAGGCGGTAGAGCTTTTTTCGCATTTGGCTCCCAAACTCTGGAATAGCCTTCCTGATAATGTTCGGGGCTCAGAGACACTCTCTCTGTTTAAATCTAGATTAAAAACACACCCTCTTTGGCCAAGCATTCAAATAATGCATCTCATAATTTGTGACTGCAGTTATATCTGATGAAATGCGCATTATTATTCTTTAGCTTGGGTTAAACTAATTAATTTTACTTGGCTGGGAACAGTAAGAAAAATATCCATTTATCCAGTATGTAACAAGTTTTTGCCAGGGGATTTACATCCCGTGGTAACTAGGATTTACACAAGCTCCAGTCTGGATCCAGAACACCTGAGAAGAGATGATACCAACCCCTCAGCGAGGACCTCAGATGATGCTAACCCAGAGACAACATACAGAACTACCACATTTTGCTCTAAGCTTAATTGCATCATATAATGATTACTATTAATAGTGTTCATCGTCTGGTTGACAACTTCTTTGATTATTCTATCTTTTTCATACATTTCTGCCATATGTTGGGAAATGTAATATTTTCTGCATATTCAGGAAAACTTTTACGAAAATAAATAAATACAGACAGATCAAAATATACAATTGCAGTAACCACAGGAATAGGAGCATATTTCAGATCTAAAATAGAAAAGTCATGTAATCCAGGGGTGCAATCCAGACTGTTAGACTGTGAATTTCAAATAATATTGATATTTCTGCAGTAGTAGTATTTGAGTTTCTTGCCATATCAGCATCACTGCCTGTTACATGACAAATACATATTGAACATTTAACAATAATATAATAAATACAATAATAATTTGTAATAAAAAATAACTAATTAAAAAAAAAAAAAAAACTTAGACAACAAACAAAAATAAGTACATGTACAAAATGAGTACAATTCTATAAAATAATCTTTAAAACTATTGTGCTAAAAAAAAGTTTTTCTAGATCCATAAATAAGTTAAATGCTGGATCATGTTGAGTTGTCTTTGGCTTGATTGCATATTGAAGTAATAATTTCAAGCATCTAATTTGAAGAGATGTGTTTGATTTGCTTCTATGTATAGACTGTGTACTGGAGAGGTCTTGAAAGCTCAAGCAAGTCTCAATCCTTGATGGTGAACAGTATCTAGCATTTGCAAATATTATTTTCTAGCAGAGCTCTAAACTATGCTCGCAAAATCCAGCCAGGAACGGACCAACAGTCCATATAACTGCAAAAGAACTGTGCAATTAGCACATGGGTCTCTGCAGAATTTAGCTTCCAACCCCATCAGTGTCCCACCACTAATTTATTTAGCATTTACTAATTCACTGGGATGTCATTTTCTGTTTGGTCTATAACTGCTAACAACATAAAATACAGGAATACATGAATTAGATCATTTCTAGAGAAAGTACACGTAGAGATACCTCAGCGCATTGTTCCTGTCTGACAGTGTATGGCAGGTGATAAATTATTGCATGGTCATCCGTGTCAATGCATAGGCATATACATACAGTGCTCTGGGTAAATACATCCACATCCCCACCCCCCAGCTCACCCCCAATGGTACGGTCCAACCAGGAGCACTAAACAGAAATGTGGAAAATCAGAATAATATATATATATATATATCTATATAGATATATATATATATATATATATATATATATTATATATATATTATATATATATTATGTTAGTTCAAAAATCAGATTCGGACGCAGCCACCCAAATTCGTAAAATGTAAAATTAAAATGACAGACAATTATCCGTCTGAAAATTGCTCCAAAGAAATTTAAAATTAAAGTTTGAAGCCAACTTTTCATTTTGGTTCATTTTTGATCTTGCGAATTGAAGGTTACACGGACCCTGAGATACTTTCACTTTCATTGACATTGACCGAAATTAGTATTGCAATAGGTATTAATTTGACTTAAGACAACGGTTAATGTCATTCCATCTGTGTAAAGAAAGCAAACTGTAGTGTTTTTATATATCTGACTGTTTTTCTTACTTTATATCTGTACTAAATGTCAGAAACTTGCCGTTACTGAAGTGAAACGACGCATTGAGGGCGGGGGGTTTTTCCGCTGCTGAGACAGGAAAAGAAACCGACTCCATTACAGCAGAGCGAAAGACTAACTATTAGACTCTCCAGTATCTCGTATGAAATTCTTCAGCGGCACAGCAGTTACAATGATGGGAAGCTATATTGTGCTCATTCTGTTTGCTTTTCTCGTTGAGGGTAAGACATTTAACTTGTTTCTGTAGGCTATTTTTAACACTTTAACGGTTTTCCGCAATAAAAAAAATGACATTTTCAACTCTGCCCATCAACATTTCACTTAAAATCTTGCCTTTTGTTCAGCGCGTGTTTAGACATTACTATAATACATAATACAATTATTTTGCTCGTATAAATCCACTTTATGGATGGAATTGTTTTTGTTCTTTAGTTCTTCCGGTGTTGGACTGTAGAAATCGCGGACGAAAGTGACGCAGTTTTCTTTTAAACGCTTCTGATCACTTATTTCCTAATCAACTTTAAAGCTACGTATCTGTAATTTCATAACTATCGTTGTTTAAAATGAACATGTATGTAAACGAATGTGGTAAAATTGTTCATTTTTGACTGTCATTTGCCAATCAAACGCTCCATGATAGGCTAACTAAAAGAGCGCCTTAGTTTTCGTGTGCTATAATGTATTGACGTATTAAAATAGTTATATAAAAAACTACGCATGAATACAGCTAAAACATATTTGATTTTAATAAAAGACACTGTCAATAGGCAAAACTTTTTAGTGTTTTTTTTTTTTTCCTCATGCACTGTGCCAGAACTCACCACTTAAGTATACAACATTCAAAATCATCCATTTACAAACGTTACTCTAACATGTAGTAATCAATAATATTATTATTATTTATAATTTTTTTATTTTATGCAATGGAAATGTATGAAAATTAGTTGTGCAATAGTAAAAAAAGAGTGATTTAATATTAATTTGAATAATAATGCACCATTTGCATATTTAAATAACAGTATATTTCACATTAAACACAACAAATTTAAACATTCAGAAACTTAACTAACTAAAATTAATGTATGTGATCGATCAACTGGGAAAATATGGTGATATTCATTAGTTAAAAATTGTGGGAGGGGGGGTTATTTCGTAATCAAAAAAGTAAATTATCTGTATGTGCTTTTAAAAAACTTACTGTTTAAACGCCATTTACACCCAAACAAAGCGCACACACTAAAAAAAAAACTGTTAAACAGCACCTGATACTGTCAAACACACAGGTTTATGTATAGGCTCAGTTGGTTATGTCTACAATGAAAGTAAACAGCTGAGCGAGAACATGTCTGTATATTATATGCGTGTAGGTCTTAAAGGGACAGAACTAAACATGCTTCCATGTGTCATTAAAGGGATAATTCACCCTAAAATGTAAATATTTCTACCATTATTTACTCACTCACATGTTGTCCTTAAACTGTATTAATTTCTTTCTTGAAAATGCTGAATACAAAAGATTATATTTTGCAAGAATGGTGGGTAACAAAACAGTTTGCTGGTCCAAATTTAATTTGATAGTAGCAAAAAAAAAAAAAAAAAATACTCTGGAATTCACTGTGGACCAGCAACTGTTTGGTTTTCCACCTTCTTCAAATAGCATTTATTTTCAGCAGAAGAAATAAAACTTATTCAGGTTTAAAATAACTTTTGAGTGAGTAAATGATGGTATAAAATTAAATCACTATTTTTATTTGTGTGGGAATTAGTTCCTTTAATGTTAGTAAAACAACAAAACACAAAGAGAAAAATCACACACTACTCTTGACTGAAAAAAAAATACAGTTGCTTTAATAGGAATCAATGTATATAGTGTTTTTTAATTTTTATATTTGTTTTGTTCAATTTTCTATATATATATTGTTACCTTTGAAAGGCTTTGTCATATAAATGGGGAAATAAGTTCGGCTGTAATGCTCAAACAACTTGCAAAATAGAAAAACCAACACAAGAATTGTGATAAAATTGTGAACTGTGATATTTCTAAATACAAAATAATGATGTGATATTTTTGCCGTATCGCCCACCCCTAGTTAAAATGTACTCTATTCACCAAGGTTAGAAAAAAGGTTTTAGGATGTTTTGTCAGATTTATCTGGGTACAAATGTATTCTCAAAATATTTCTAAGCAGGCACACACACAGAGTATATGGGGATATTATTTTAATATATATAGTCTACGATAATATCATAATTGCTGTATTTACAATATGCAGTTTAACATTATGGAGTATATTGCAAAAACCAAACAAAACACACCCAGAGAGTGCACATTTTGTGATGTAGGTTAGACTGCTGCGCATGTGCATTTAGAGTTTCAGCTTTCATTGCGTGATTTAAAGTTATTAAAATATACATTTATAATTAATCACTCAGAATTCATATATGAGGGCAAAATAATTATGTATGACTTTGTCCTTTATATAATCGGATGTAGCTAATCAATAGCACTTGTTTTTCTCAGACATAATAGTTCCTGTTTTTTTTTTCTTCAGTATTTCACCAAAATTGTTCCAAACAACCCACAGCAGAACTGTATTGGATAAACAATCAATTCATCAATAAACATCAATATTGAACTCAATCCAAATAGGGATTAAATATCTATCAATTCAAAATTCAAATAAACAATTCCACATTATACACATTGCTAAACAAACAAACGCATCCTAAGGGAAGGACTCAAAGGACATGATTGGATGTCCATTCAACACACCCACATCTCACCAGTGCAAAAGGGACAAGTTTTTCTAATATTGCCAAAAATATCCAGGTTTTGGCTTTGTTTTCACTGTTTTCATACTTGCTGAAGGTATTATCTAAAAGTTATTTGACCAATAACATGCAGTATCGTTTTGCGTGTAAGAACAGTTGGGATCTACAGAGAATGATCAGAGCGATGCATATCTGTGTACATGTTAAGGTGTGTTCAACTGAAGCAGTCTTTGAATGAGGGAAACTCAAATATCTACAAAACTGTTCATTAGGCTTGCGATTTAAATTTCATATTTGAAATCACCAAAGAATCTGATAATAACTGTCATAAATGTTGTTTTTTTTGACTCAAATAGCATTATAAAAAGCTTATTATTCAGGCTAGATAATTCAGTGCGCATGCGTATCCTGAGCGCGCACGTCTCAGAGTGCTGATTCGGTTTTTATAGCAGCTGTGGGTCCGGGGAGGCTTCTAACGGCAGGTGCAGGATGCGTGACGTATTAATTCAATTCAGTTTCAATTCAACGTTATTTGTATAGCACGCTTTTTTATGATACAAATCGTTGCAAAGCAATACAAAAATTACTTTTCTTCAGTATTTAGTAGTAGCTTATAGTGGTGACTTTTTGGTCAGCTTATGGAAATATGGCAGAAACAGATGGAACAAAAATACAAATACAGATGTATCAAAAACAACACAAAGAACACTATTAACAGCCATAATTGATGATGCAAATTTAAGCTTAGAGCAAAATGTGGTAGTTCTGTATGTTGTAAGCTCTGGGTAGCATCAATCTGAGGTCCTCTCAAGGGTTGGCATCATCTCTTCTCAGGTGTTTCTGGATATCCAATACAAAAATGAGAGCTTGTTAAAATCCTAGTTACCACGGGATGTCAATCGCCTGTAATTAGCGTAGCTGCTGTTTCCAGCCAAGTAAAATACATTAATTAGTATTAACCCAGCTAAAGAATAATAATGCGTCATTTGAATCAGATATAACTGCAGTCACAAATTGTGAGATTCATTATTTGAATGCTTGGCCAAAAAGGTGTGTTTGGTTTTAACTCTAGATTTAAACAGAGAGAGTGTGTCTGAACCCCGAACATTATCAGGAGGCTAATAGGTCCCGAGTTTTGGGAGCCAAATGCGAAAAAGCTCATACCTCCTTTAGTGGACAATAAATTGTTGCTAAAAAACAAGGAAACTACCAAAAGTCCAGCGTTTGTGCCCTTAGGGAGCGTGATGGATTGTAGCCGTGGAGAATGGTAGAAGACTATGTTCTTCTATCATGCTACAATCTAGTAACTAGTAAACTTTAAAAACCGATTGGCGCCTTCATTGTCAGGAAGGTGGGGCTTTCCTGCAAAATGAACCGTGGCATTTTTCCCCATTCAAAACTATACGAGTAAACATGTCTTGGGTATTGATTCTTTGCCGTACATATGCATTTGTTTGTTTATGATAGAGAATTTTGCAGTAGAGCAGAAATTTATTCAGAGTCAGCTATAACAAAACATGTGTTGCACCTCATCTGACTGGCTCTGCATTCATAAAACTCAATGGAAGTGACCGGTGTGATTGGTTATAATGTGCAACGCTGTAAAACAACATAAAATAGGAAATACTGATGGGAGAAATAAGCCCTTATATTAATTAGATAATAATACTAGCCTAATTAATAATTGGCATTTTAAATCGTGAAATAAAAATCGTACCACAGCTGAAAATTTCTGAGACTCTGACTATCATCTACCAACAGAAAACTGTCGTCTATCAACACCAAAAAAACTCTGCAGGTAAGAATAAATGTTTTATACATGGTAAAACAAAACACAAAAAAAATAATAAATAAAATACAAAGGTCCCACCAATATACTATGAGCAAAGGTACAGATTCACACACACACACACACACTTTTAACTGTTCATTTGTGTCTGCAGGTGTGTTTGGTGATGCAGAGGAAGGTGAAGTCAGTGAAAGCATGTCAAATTCTGTCATTCTAAACACTGATGTTACCAAAGGACAAAATGATACGATGCTGTGTATTTTGAAAAAACTCGCATAGCTCTGATCCATGGAGGATCCTGATTTGAACTGTTTATTATGATGGTGATCTGACGGGAGATTCAGAGACAGACTGAAGGTGGACTATGAGACTGGATCTTCTGACCATCACAGACATCAGAACTGAACACACTGACACGTTATGAAAAGCAGAGATCATCAAAATAGACAGGTCACAAAGCAGGAAAAAGTGAAAAAAAAAAAAGGATGGAAAGTGTAAGAGCACAAAATATCACCAAAAAAAGGGGCAACCTTGGTAAAAACCATCAATCTTTCAGGCTCGGACTGTCACGTGGCTTGAGTAATCTTTAATGTATAAATTAACCCTGAATTAAATACATCTTTGATTTCGGACAGTAAGGGAACAGTGATCTCCAGACCTTTTAATTAATTTGGTGTTATTGTAAATCATTTGTTACAGATTGGGTCATTTAAGACCCTTTTTCTGAAATGGTCACTCTGACTGTTGATGTGTTTCTTTAATTTGAACAGCTGATAATGCAGTACATGTGGACTGCAGAGAGTTTGTTCCCTGTTTTTTTACCAGGTTTTCCTGCAGCTGTAAATAAACAAAACTGTGCCATTACGTGTAATTAATCAAAGTAAATTGTTCTGATGTGGGCATTTTAATCATGTTTCTGTCAGTTACATTCGGTGTGTCAACAATATAATTTTACATTACCAATAGAGATTTAATTTAACTGAGGCAAGTTTATTTTATAAAAGCACATTTGCACAGGGTAATTCAAACTGTCTTAATTTATATCTATCTACTATCTATCTATCTATCTATCTATATATATATATACGATCCTATATACAATATATATATATTAATATATATATATATATAAATAAATAAATGCAAAGATAAAAAGAATTAATTTTCTAACTGGGATCTATGAGGAGCTACTTAGAGGCACATCTTAATTCTTCTGGAAGCAGGTTTCTTCTCAATCATGTTTTAAATGAACTAGATGTTAATGAACGGTTTGTGATCTGAGAGCTCTATTGCTTTTTTTAAATATTTCTCTATAATATTGAATAAATCTATGTATGTTAATACGATAATAGTTTTGACACTCCACAACAATGCATAAGGCCCTGTAAAGGTATCCAGAGAACAAATCCAAGGAATATGGCATAACACACTGTCAGATTCTCTCATACAAAACATGATGGTCTTTCTTTATCTGTGACACATTTAGGGTCGGTCTCCAGCGTGGTTAGCAGTAAGTGTTGTAACTGTTGGTGTTCTCGCTGGTGGCTGCAGCTGTTGGGTTGATTTGTGTGTGATTACTATCGAGCCCACAAAGAGCTCCAGAAATGGCAAGCACGCACGGTATCCGTGTATCTTTTGGTCATTGATGATTTTCTACGTAAAACAGAAATAAGAGAAATGAGAAAACGGTTGATTTTCATGTGTCTAAAACGGTTTGTATTTTCGTTTTGCCGTTTTGGTTTAAGAAAAAAAATAAAATAAATGTGTTTGCTGGATTTTCATATTCTCTGTTTATGGGTAAAAAAAATGAGATTATGCTTTAATATTTGTATGCAAGTGCAAGTCTGCAGCCAGACCCTTCTCGAATGTGTGGGCAGCGCTGAAACGCCCCTTTGATGCATTCTGTAGTTCAGTTTGTTTTCAACATGCGGCAACCGCGAGCTCAGTTCTAATTGATATTAATCATGCAGATTATTTGCTAGGGTGCTTACAAGCATAAAAAAAAAAATAATTCAAATAAAAAATAAATAATACAACAGCAATCTTATATTTTCACGGCACTGCTGCATGGATACTTGACCAACAAACAGGAATTACAAAAAAAATAATATTCATTATATCATATCCAAAACAATTCCATTTGAATTTTTCGTTAGCTGGTGATCAACAACATGGAATAAATATGATACTACTAATTGTTTAGCTGAGTCATTTTATTCCATACGAGGTAACTTTGTTTTTTTTTGGTTTTTTTTTATACATCATAACAGAAGTTTCATGGGAAAAACCCAACCCCATATATAATATATATATATATATAGCGAATAGATCTATATGCGAGGATATTCTATATATAGATATATATCATATATATATATATATTATATATATAATATTTATAATGAAATACTATAATAATTATTTATAATAAATTTTTCTTAAGTGTATTCACCATAATTAGGTCTACTTTATGGTTTTTTTTAAATATAGGCTATAGCCTACTTTGGAATTATGAACTGAATTCACAATTCCGTAGATGACCGTATGAATATGAGTGATGGTGTGACCACATTAACGATAAAGAGTTCTAACGGATAAAAAAACCTCTCGTTGGGTTCATATGAATTACATAGGCCTAAACAGAAAATTATTATTGTTTTTTTTTTCGATTTAAATCGCTTATTTAAAAGTAGACATGTTTTTTCTATTAGACATGGTTCGTCTGGATGCCATGACCTGGTTTTATTTCTGACGTTTCAGAAAGAAGTTCAGGTAGACCGAGATGGCAGAAAGCACATCCTGTTTAGGTTTTCTTTAGTTTTTTTTGTGGTTTGTTTTGTTTTTTTTAACATTTTTCTTGTTATTTAGGGTGGTCTTATGACCAAAACTGACGGAGCTGAAGCTTTTCTCTGTTCCTCTGGTATCGGGATGGACCGAGTTCCGATCGGAATCTGCAGACCGGAGAAAGTGCAGTTTAGACTATGCTAATCTAAATTCTGATGCAAGCGCGCCACTAGCAAATAAATCTGCAGAATTAATAACTCTGCTCGCCTGCTGCTTCTCTCCTGTTTGCAAATGAACTGAGCTCGCGGTTGATGCGCGTATCGGGCAGTACAGAAGGGATGAAAGGCCGTTTGTGTGTTCCCGTTTAAGCGCTGCCCACACATTCAAACAAATATTAAAGCATAATCTATTTTTTTTTACCCATAAACAAGAATACGAAAAATCTAGCAAAATTTTCGTTTTTTCCGTTTTGAAAATCAAACCACCTTTCTTATTTCTCTGTATCTTTCTTTTTAAGTAGAAAATCAAATGGACAAAAGATACATGGACCCATCTTCTAACAGATACTGGTAGTGAGAGCGGAAAAATGTTTTCCTTTTGCAAAATTAGTGTTTAATTGTGTGTGATGATTTTTCAAAACAGACATGAAGAAAAACAAACAAGTGTCTAATGATGAGGTAAGATACTGCAGTACAGTAGTGTGTCTTTAGATCTGTGTTTGGTTTCACCCTGCACTGACAGAATCATCCTGATAAGAAAAACATTTTAAACCGTTTATTTCTTCTGATTGATGACAGATTTTCAGAGTTTCTGTGGCTGTAAATAAACACTGTTCCTTTCTCTTTCTTCACCTTCTGCGAATCTTTCTTTTCTTATAGAAGCAGAATGAAGAAGGCACATGATCTGAGAAGAAACAACAGCTTCCGCTAAAAAATATACATGGTACGAAAATGAGATTGTGCTGTTTTGAGCTGAAACATTGAAATACTTTTGCAGGCCTCTCATTAATGATTAAGAGCTCAGTGTCACCTGTTATGGAAATATTTTAAAACAGCTGTTACTAGGACAAACATATGTAATATTAACTGTGTGATGCTCACATTCATATTGACTTTCTTGTTTTTTCTTCAAGGACATTATAACTTTATTGTAAACATGCATATTACAAGCTACATTCAAACTTTGGCTTATTATCTGATATTTGCAGCTTATAAACCTGCAGTATATGTAATATTTCAACATACTTTTATCAAAATCAACAAAAGAAGAACTTCTGCAGCTTGTTTTAGTTCATGTAATAAGTACTTTTAGTTTATGTTTGTTACTTAAGTTCTTGTACAAAAATTTTAAAACAGAAAGTGAATGTTGGACGGTATATTATTGTTTCATGAATCAAAATTTTCTTTCTGATTGATTTTTGTATTTAAATCATAAATGGAACTTTCGCTGTATTTGGCCTTCCCACTAAATTTATACAACAAATGCTTTGTGATTATTAGAAAGTATTAAAAAACTAAAAAAAGACCATTTATCAGAGAGAAACAATGAGTCAGTTCAGCTCACTGATGAAGATCAGTGTTTGTAGCATCAAGACGAGGACACAAAGTGACTGTTCAGAACTTTTACCCTGATTGTCCTTCTGAAGTTGACAGATAAAACGGTTACCAGTCTTTGTCCAAAAAAAAGGGCTATAATAACTTTTGAAAGCAGTTTGCTGTTATGGATTTCATATATAAGCATACTTTTGATGATTCAGTATGTAAACCTAAGCTCTTTTGTTATATATATACTGTATGTGTGTGTGTGTGTGTGTATATATATATATATATATATATGTGGGTGGTGTGTGTTGTGTGTGGTGTGCGCATACTTATTATAATACAACTTTTTTAATAAACTGTTTTTAATTCTGCAAATGTGTTTATTTCAGCCCCCATTCAAATCTGATTCTGAATTCTGATTATTTTATTATGACACCCCCTGCTGTTATAATATAGGTCAATGTAAGATTCATAATGTATATTTGCTTGTTAAGTAAATACTCAGTTTTCAGTTCAGTTGAGAAATTTACATTTGAATTAGCAAAGAACTGTAAAAAATAACAAAATAAAATGAAACATTAAAGGATATTTATTCATTGTTTTTGCCACCAGAAGGGTGTAAGGTTATTGATGCCGTTTTGACTGGATCAGAGAAAAGATCACAGCAAGGAACTTTTATGAGAACCAACACCTAGATCCTGTCTCGCAAGTCTAAAGCAACACACCCAAACTGAGAGGGACAGACAAATGGCCCACACCCATATGCATAAACATTTCACTCCTTTTGCCCACTCCCTCCTAACAGGAAACACTGAAACTACCTTTCTTATTCAGAGTTTTATAACAATGCAATAATTTGTGTCTCATGTTTTACAAAAGGTCTCTTTGTGGTCTGTTTAAAGGGGTCTCATTCTCTTAACAATAGAACAGGTAACCACAAACATTATAAACCGACTACTGCCCAGGTTTTTCACACAAAATTACCTCCAGTATGTAAATACAGCCTCCCATAGAAACCAAAGAAAACCAATCTTCAAAGGGTAATATGCTAAACCCCTGCAATAAATGCCATTTGGCATTCTGGGGTCCTGCTGGATATATAAGGGAAGGGTGACAAAGAGCTCAGGGAATCTGTAAACAGATATCCCCGCATAATTGCTGTGCGTAGCTCTGAATTATCAGGTAACTTTTACATTCTCTCATCTCAAAATTATTGAATGTTTATTTGTGATTGATTAGTGTTTTTTATATTGTTTGAATTGGATTTTGAATTATTACTTTGATTACCTGATTAATAAAATTGTTATGTTTGATTTTATTCTGGTTGTCCTGAAATTATTTTCTCAAGTAGATTAAGTGAAGGCTATGTTTCCGCAAATCTGCGTCCAGGGTTAAGTGCATACTAGAACTCAGACTAGATGGAGCATAGGGCACATCAGGTGAGGTTTTAGATTTCTGGCTAGACCGCTTGGCTTTAGTTAAGTTGTACTCAGTTGCATTAACTATGGGGGGCTAATAGAAGTATTGGCCATAACCGCTGGTTATAGTCTCAGCTTTAATTAAGTTGTACGGAGTTATATAATTGTCGGGGGCTAGACAGGTAGTGCTAGCATAAACCACTGATTATTGTTGGAGCTTTGATCAGTTGTAACGAGTTATATGACTGTCGGGGGGGGGGACTAGACAGACAGTGCTAGCAGAACCGCTGATTATTGTTTTGAGCTTTAACTAAGTTGTACATGGGTAGCTGAGGGGGACAAAACGGAAAAATACTATTTAAAGTATGGTAAGTATGGGTAACCTATTAAATAGTATTAGTCATACCTCTGACTGCTGTTGAGACTGGCGAGTTTGTGATCGGGGGCACACGCAAGAACGGCCGTCGTGGGGCACCCTGAGCGACATAGATTCCTAATGAACGAGTGGTAAAATAAATGTGAAAGTATAACAGGATAGTCAAACATACAACCTAAATTTTAATATATATCAAACATCTCTTCTAAACCTTTTCATTTTTGGAGTCAGATGAATAAAAGAGGTAAACATGTTTGTAAAAATGTATTTAATCTGATATCATTGCGTTATATGAAAGGAAAGACAGCAACACGCAAGAATCCTTCTACCGGATCATTGGCTACCGTCATTGGACCAGTGGGCGGACCTTACAACACCGTCATTGGACCAGTGGGCGGACCTTATAAACATAAACATTTTTCTATAAGTTCAGAGGAAAGCATTGGTAAGCAAAGCTTCATTTTTAACATCACTAAACAATTAAACCACACATATTTTCATCTTTACCATTTAAAACTACAACAATATGTCCAGAATATTTATATCTATATCTGCTTTTGTTTTTCTTCTTTTAACCTCTTGTAGATCTGACGTCATTGACACCAGAAGAACAGCAGCAGCTGCTGCAGCAGCCACGCCCATCAGAGCAGTGGATGACCAATCGCATCACAGCTTCAGCTGTTATCACAACAATGGATTTGTACGTCTGTTAAATGAAATTATTTCTTCTATTTTCTGTAGTCTCTATAGATGAACTCAAAAACTGAACTTTTTACTAAAGTGTAAAAAAAATAAAAAGTTATCTGCACAATACAGCCTGTTTAGAAATACACGAGTGACTTCATTCAAGATCATTCATCATTTAATTCATCGTTTCTGGCATCTTGAGTTATCAGTTTCAGTAAGATCAACTAATTAATTTGGTGAATAAAAGATGCTCTTATCAGTGGTTTAGATGATGAAGAGATATTAATTTAAGTGAATGTGAAAATAAAAGCAGCTCTGCTGTACCTGAACATATCTGACAGAGTTGAGTAATGTTGAGATGTGTGGTCTGGTTGCTGATGGGATTTTTGAGCAACTGATGCTGAGATCAGACACACTGATGCTGGACAATAAACTGTTTCCTTTGTACCAGGAGAGAGTCACATGACTCACATTCACCACTGAACACAACAATGAACAATTCTGCTGTGATGATGATGATGATGATGATGAAGAACAGTCTCTAGTAATGTTAGGAACAGGAAGACGAGCTGAAAACATGAGACAAACATGAATAGATCAGGAAGTGTTTATTGCAGCATCAGTCAGTCAATGAGTTTCTTATGACAGTGATCTTCACTTCTCTCTCCACATTTATGTAAGGAATAATTGACGACGGGGCGTTGAATTATTAGAAAAATCATGCACACCCGAGGTGGTGATGCGTTATACCTTCGGGTTGCATATTTTTTCCAATAATTCAACGGCCCGGAGTCAGTTTATTCCACTTATACTACGGTTTACCACACCCCAAGCACATCGATCAGATGATATATTTAAAGGGATTCGTCCGGTTTTTGTATGTAACTCACCATTGTGAGTAGGATTATTTCTTCCGCAGCTCATCCAATGCCTCTTTTCCGTGTTTCACAACGTCATTTAAAGCTGGTAACGGAGGCTTGAGCAATATAAAGTGCCGTGATAGAGCCATTTTACTGCAGTTATTAATAAAGTGTTATTTAGAAAGAGAGAGAGAGAGACAGACATCACACACACAGAGAGAGAGAGAGAGAGAGAGAGAGACAGATTGTGTGAATTAGGCTATCGTACCTCTGTGGGCGTCTCTAAACACCTCGTCTGCTGCAGCGTCTCTAAACAGCGCTGTTATTACCCCTCGCTAGTGAGAAATATCATGTGCTATTTACTTTCGGAAAATCGTCTGTCATGTTGGTGTTTTTGTTAGTCTTGTAATTTCCGTTTATTACAGTTAACTATGCAAAGTGATATGGAAATGTAATGCGGTCAGGAGAGCTGTCTGGAACTGCATTCGCCGTTATTTTCCCCAAAAAATAAATTGCACATCACCTCAGAACGTTCGTCAGCCAATCAGATTCGAGCATTCAACGGCCTCGTAGTATAAAAAAGATTATTACAAAATGTGCAAGTAGCAAATAATAAAGTGATGCTTAATTGAAATGATTTAGTTATTCTATTACTCAGTTATCAAAATAAATGTAAAATAAATTACCTTTAATTTACAGGTAAATAAACAGGGGAAACCAGTATTTAACTCACCATAGACAGTGAGAGTGAAACTCTTGATCACAGTGTTGGTCTGTAGTTGATAGAGTCCAGTGTGTTCAGTTCTGGTGTTTGTGATGATCAGAGATCCAGTTTGATGATCCACCTTCAGTCTGTCTCTGAATCTCTCATCAGAACATCATCAAATACAGTGATGCTTTGCTGGCCATTACACATTGATTTCAGCTATTAAAGTGTTTTTTCAGATCCAAACCTCCACAGAATCAGATCATCATCCACTCATTTCAGTGAGACCAGAGTGATATGAGTGACTGAATCTCCCTCCAGCACTTGACACTGGCTCCACTGTAACCGTATCACCAAAACACACCTGAAGAAACACAGTCACAGACTTGATGTTTACTTAAATACTCCACACAGAACAAAACTGCAGCTCTGGTTCAATCTTTAAAGTCCTTGATTTCTAAACATACACTCTGCTTACACGTGTAAAACAGCACAGATATATATACAACAAATGGTTTACAGAAACACGTGCAGCATCCGTCATCAGTCCCTCTTCAGATCAGTCAGTCATCATTTCAATGTACACATTAAATATAAAGTGGCAAAGTCATTAACTATTTTGAACTAATAAACAGATTCGCTGTTGTTGAACCTGCACATATTTTTCACAATATGTTGATTTTGGAATTATTGTGAAATTTTATTTTGGAAATTCTCTGGCTGGATTAAAAGGACTCTGTTAAATACAATCTATAAATCAAACTAAAGCAAGAAGTGATGTCATAAAATGAAAATGATTATAACTTACCAACCAGATGTACACAAGCAGAACACAAATAAACATGTGAACCATTTCAAGAATAACAGCACTTAAAGTTTGTGCAAACACGTATGCTGTGAATGATTGTGAAAACCCACAGGACAGTGATTCTTTAAACTGCAACCAGAGTGACTGCACGTGTGATTCATCATCCACCAATAAATATTTGAGCACCACCCAACTCACTCGTCACATGCACACACTTCTGCTTGCATTCAGTCCGTTATCAACTCTTCTGTTCCTCTTCTCTCTCTCTCTCTCTCTCTATATCCCACTCCAATCCTCTCGCTCTCTCTCTCTCCTCTCTCTCTCTCCTCTCAATCATATATACTCATATATAATATATATATAATTACTTCACACAATAAAATTGTCCCCTTGGAATTATAAGGTTCTCTTTGCATTCTCGAATTAGTTTTGAGATATTGATCTTCGAGATTTTTTGCTTTCCATTCAACTGTATTTAAATAAGAGTCCCAGAGTGTACACATTAAAAAAATCACATAATGTAAATAAGCTGTCACAGAATAATATGTGAAAAACTCAGTTTTTGACAAAAATGGTCAGACAGAACCTTACGATTCCAAGAAGAAGACGAAATTGCAAATATTTTTTTGCTTATTTAATACTTTTGCTCTTGTAGTATATAAAATGCCACACTTTGTAACAGGTGTTGATTATAACGGGTTTTTTCATAAAAAAAAAAAAAAAACTAATATATGTGAAGAAAGGACAGAAAAAAAAATTCTTCATAGGTTCTGCGTGCGTCGCAGTTGTGACGTAACTGGTGTCATGTGTGCATGTTTAGCAGGAGCAGGCAACGAATAATAACTGCATGCTTTCACACTGAAGCACGCAGGCTTGACTCTCAGTTATTCCACACAAACACCACACAACACACAAACACAAACACAACACAACACAAGCACACACACACAACACAACACAACACACAAACAAAACCGGCAACACAACACAGGACCAACACACAACCACAGCAACACAACACAAACACAACACACAACACAACAAACATGAGCCAGATGAGTAATGCCAACTACAGAAGCACAGATGGGTAGTTGAGCCAGCTACAACATCAGCAGATCACAATGCAGAAGCATTTTTTTTTTTATTGAATTTAAGCAGAACCCCATTTTTTTCATTATTATTTTTTGAGGTCATTGGTAGTATTTTTTTGATTATTATTGTTCATATATAGTTAGGTAATTTGTATTTTGAGTTTGTTTGAAGTTTCATTAGATATGTCTCTCATGGAGAGATATGGCCAAGAATCATCCGGAGCTATTTTAATGAAATAACAGTTATCCACTCAAGAACATAAAATCAAGGCAATGAGGTTGTATCTATCTGGATCCCAGCACCATTCAGCCTTACAGGAAAGTATAATATAAAAATATTAGAATTAATAAAATAGCCAATTAAGATTGGAAAAGAATAAAATAATTATGATGACCAAAAACAACAACAATATTTCTAAAACAATAAACACTTAATAGGGAAACATCCGAATGGATTGTGTGGACACTGGACCACAGAACATGTGGTTTTTTTGATATTTGAAGGAAATATGAAATGGAGATGAAGGATATGATAAACAGACATGGACAGAATAGGACTAACAGAACATGGAGTAAAAACATGGGATGGATGTGATGGGAGTGCTGAACAACTGCTTCCTAATAAATACAAGACTACGACGAGAAATATGACATGTAGGGCTACCGTATTTTACCAAGTATTTTTATGGTTTATGTTTGTGTATTAGTCATGTGCTTGTAGAAGAAGCTTGGAAGGCAAGGTGAAGGTTGTAATAAGTGCCTTCATACCTTGTGTCTCTCATTCACTTTGTTAAAATGCAAAAGTTATTTTTTTTCTTTTCTAAATGATTCACATTTGGCCTAAGTGAAGGGTTAAAATATATGACTGTGCTGCTTTTAATCAGTATTCATCATCAGTGAAAGCATGCATTTCATTGCCTCATAATGAACATTTGTGTGCATTTAGACCATCTGTGGTTTTTAAATAAAATTGCTGTAAATGTGGTTTTATTCAACTGTCAGTTCATGTTAATCCTGAATCTATAGTTTATTCTTATGACACATTTTCAAATATAGGCTAATTCATAAAGGTTTATCAGTTTATTAGCTAATATTCAGTTTTCAGTTCAATTCTACAGTGATTTATCTATGTGATATACATTTATATTTGTGTATTTGTGGAGTTGCTTCCTGCACATAATTATAAAACAAAATGAAAACAGCAACATAACTGACAATAAATAAATAAATACATAAAATAAAAATAAAAGATACGTAAATAATTAATAAAATTAAATATTAACTTCTATTTAGTGTTTTGGGGGCCACCAGATGGCCTCAAAAAACAGATTCTGTAAATGAAAACCTTTTTATGACTCAGTTTAGAGGCCAGAACAAAGTGCTGGATGACTTTTCTTTTCTTTTCGTTTTTTTTTTTTTTTTTTTTTCTTTTCTATTTTTCTTTTTCTTTTCTTTTTTAAAGTGTTTAAAATAAGATCTGTGGTGGTGGCTCAAATATATGTTTTTCTTTAGTATGTCCTTTAGGCATGTATATATATATATATATATATATATATTTATATATTATATATATATATATATATATATATTATAATTTTGCTTTAATGTCACAATTTAATTTGTCCACCCTTATGAAGAGCTGATATTTTATCAGGGTCTATGAAAGGTGTATGCTGTAATCACTACTTCTTTGTAAAATGCACAAATATATGACATATATTCACTGAAAAAACTTGCAACAGAACATCCATGAGGCACATGTTAGTAGTTGAGCTCACGGTGCTGATGCTTTTAGTTGCTGTTCTTTAAAAATCCACCAGATGACGCCATTAATCAGTTCAATCAATAGCAAACCACTGATGATCGATCAGTAAACTCTATTATCAGCTCGTCTCTGATTCCATGTTTGTAGTATTTTGTGTTATGTTTTTTTCAGTCCTGCTTATTTCTTTGCCTTCTGTGAATCTTTGTTTTGTCTTCCAAGAGAATGATGTGTGATAACTCATCCCATTACCCAAATGTCGTAAACTGCTTTTGTAACAATGAAACAAAAGAAGGTTGATTTGCAACCTCAAGTGCTTTTTTCTGAATAAAAAAATATATTCTTTATATTATAATAGTGTTACGCTGTTACACTTTACTGTACATTCTCTCTTTATTAAACTGGATACTTTTGAAACACAGGGGAGGCCTTATAACACTGTTAATTACTCTCTCTTTATCTTGTGTAATTTATATTTTCCTACAGATGGAGAAAGCTGGACAGTATTTATTTATTCTCTGTTGTTTTTTTTTTGTTTATTAAATAATTATATTTAGAATATGTAATGGTAAGTGAAATGTGAGTCAGGGTCAGCTCCATGGACAGTTTTAATGCAATTATTAAAGAATACAACACAGATGAAAATATACATAAATATAGCTATGAAAGAATGAAATAAAAGTAAAAAAATAAAAATATAAGAATAAAATATAAAATATATAAAGAGATGTGTATACTGCTGAATTAAATATATAGTGGGAAAAGAATGTGTGCATGAAAGTAAACTGTAGTCTTAAATATTAAGATACACACGGAATGTACAAGAGTATGTCAAATGTGAGGTAGTGAATGATGAATGTGATCTTACTGATAAAGTGAATATTAAGTGGAGACATGAAGATGTTAAGAGGCTGGTTTTGAGTTTAGGAGCCTGATAGCCTGGGTGGGAAGAAACTCCTCCTAAGTCTCTCAGTTTTTTGACATCAGGCTACGGAAACGCTTACCAGATGGCAGCAAAGTGAAAAGATGGTTACTGGGGTGAATGGATAGTCCTTGATTATTTTAAACGCTCTGCTTTTGCAGCGTTTGAGGTAGATGTCCTGCAGAGAGGGGAGAGCGGCAGACCCTGAGATGCGCTCAGCTAAGTGCACAACTCTCTGCAGGGCTTTGCAGTCATGACTGGAGCTGTTTCCCATACCACACTGATATACACTGAGTCAATACACTTTCTATGGTCCCTGAATAGAAAGTTTTCAGGATTGCAGGTGAAAAACCCTGAATTTTCTCAGCTGTCTCAGATGGGTACAGTCTTTGCCTGGCTTTATTAACCTGAGTTTGAATGTGTGTAGTCCAAGTCAGGGTCCTCGGAGATGTTTTACACCGAGGTACTTGAATCTGCTCACACTCTCCATGGGGGTCCCGCTGATCATAAGAGGAGTATAGGGCTGCTGCTGTCTCTTTCCTGAGGTCAACAATCAGCTCTTTAGTTTTGCTCACATTCAGAGAGAGACAATTGTCCTGTCACCATGATGTTAATTCTCTACTACCTCATCCAAGAGAAAGACAGAACACAACAGTCTGAAAGCATCCCCAAAAACATCAGTGAGAAGCTATACTTCATTATTTCCATTGAACTAACACATATATTAGTATATTATTCTTGAGACGCTAAAATGAGCTTTAGTTGTGCTTATTAATGATAAAGCACTTTTATCTGTAATGGGAATATTAAATCACCCCGTTACTGTAAGCTTATAATGTCACAGAGTCATACTTTCCGTTTGTCATTTGTAATCATTAATGTTATAAAATAAGATTATATTACTAAGTCCTTTAAATTATAATAGCATTTTACAGTGAGCTTCAATTTGCTAACTTTATTGATGCAAAGTTGACATGAAACAGTGCTATAAAACATGAATTAACAGCGAATCATAATGAGTTTATAAATATGCAGCGTTATATATGTGATTGCACACAACCTAGATCTCCCTATTGGCAATATTGATTGATTTTTTTAAGTTATAGAGTGCAGCAGTTGGGTTGTAACAGTAAAAAGAAGAAAAAAAAAAACTTATTGTAGTAAAACCATAGTAATGACTTGCTACCAAAACCATATATTTAACCATGTTTTTTTTTTTTCCTTCATTTTTTCCCGTAAAACTGTGGTCATACAATCTATATATATCATGTTTTACTACAATAAACCCATGGTTAATTTTTCAGAATGTGTGTTGTGTAACGGAGAGTCAGAGACGTTCGGATCTATTGCAGTACTCTTTATTTCCAGAGTAGTCAAACAGGCAATGATCAGATAACAGCGTCAGGTATGCAGGGACAAAATCAGAAACAGTACCAGGCAAAGGTCGGGGGCCGGTGGCAGAGAATCAAAAGCCGTTTCTCAATATGCGTTCTTGTCTGTACTTGCGTTCTTGTGGACTCGTGAAACGTCATCAGTTGTCGCCCAAGTACTTTTCCAATTCAAAGCTCACATCCATAGACAGTAAAAGAAAATGGACACAGCGATCCCATTGGAACTCAATTGAGACAAGTGAAGCCCATTTTTAGCGATTTTTTAGCACTTCCGTTTCTGACGCGCAGACTCAACTAAGCTTGATGAGGTCAGCAACCTGTCTGACAGATGTAAATCTTCTAGTAGCTGTGCGTGAAAACTGCCATCGTTAATCTTGCAGAGACGGCGAGCTTGAGCGGGGGGTTCTTTGGCCTGAGTGAGCAGGAGTAAGTATTCTGATTAATTATTTTGTATAGTATTTTAAAATGTAACGCCAGTACGCCATATCTCTTGACGTCTCCCCGATTGCCTGCGAGCTTCTCCTCCTGTCTGTACGGTAATTTCTCTACTGTGCGACAGAGAGTCAAAAGGTTATGACGCAATCGTTAGCCTATTTTTACAAAAAACTGTTTCTACGGGGCCATAATGTAACATAGAAGGTAATGGAGCCCTTTATACATTGTCGTGTATCTTTAGAAATAAATAATGGACAAATGGAGTCTTTAAACGCCTGTTATTTGAAGTTATTATGTGTAGTTGTTTCGAAGTAACGCCAAAATGAATGGGAGTCAATGGGAATGCGTGAAGTTCTGCTACAAGATGGCGGCACGCGGCCGACTTCAACTTCCGGTCGACTTCCTTCCCGCCTGTTTCACATCTAGCCAAGTACAGTTCAAATCCCCAGATGTGTTCTTGCTTCACCCCTTTTATCAAGGATGCATCAGAGGTGATTTGTGCGAACTTGAGGCAGCCAGGTATCCCAGAATGCATTTGTGATTTGTGCGAACTTGAGGCAGCCAGGTATCCCAGAATGCAGGGCTCTCAAGTCTCACACAATCACTGTGAGACACGCATTTCAACCCATTCACATTCTGGCGAGAATGTAGTTGTTTAAAAACTCAAATCTGTGGTTTATTTATAAAGATAGCACCTATTTTAAAATTTTGCTTCGCCGATTTTGGAGACGTGAGACCCACACGATCAGCGGGCGCTCAGTGCTCATGTATCCGCTGAGAGCAGCCTCACCTCGGCTAGTCCTTCTGACATTTTACCGCTGGCTCTGATGTTCTCTGTAGTGGTTAAACATGAGGTCGTATCGTTTTGGCTGAGCACAAAGTAATGTCTAATAATTACTTATTTTATTAATTGTACTATGTTACAACGCTGACTTTGTTGCATATATTTGACCGAAATGTTTGCCTTTGTGTTTTTTTATTATTATCTTGTTTTTTTTTTTTTTTTTCTTTTTTTTTTTTTTTTTTTCATCCACATGTGAGTGTGGATGAGTGCAACCTTTATAGTGTCACTGATGGGAAACAGGTGAGGTTCAATAATGAGTCCCTAGGCAGGGGTTTATGGGAAATGAAGTCCAGGGTGTACTGTGTCATGTGAAAATCTGTGTGGTGAATAAACAGATGTGCAGTGACCAGATCATGAGAGTGTGTGTGTGTGTGTGTGTATGTGTATATATATATATATATATATATATATATATATATATATATATATATATATATATATATATATATAGATATATATATATATATAAATCATGTTTTACTACAATAAACCATGGTTAATTTTCAGAAGGGAAGGTTAGCCTAAATGCTTCTGTTGAAGCCATCATTTCAATAAATGTGTTTATAAACATTTACAGTTTCCAGTCAAACAATGTGAATAAATGTGCCATTTTGGAATAATTACAGTTATTAAATCAACCTTATGTTTTATTTTTAAAGCAATTCATTTTTAAAGCTATTTTAATTTAGGCTAATTCCTGGTTAAGACACGAGGTGGCGCTCTAGTAGTACAATATGCACACAGGTCTATGGCGGTCAAATGCTGTTGTAGTTTGTTTCTGACGGTGTTTGCTTCTGCGTTCATTGGGATACATGCATCACACAGAGAATATAAGGTAATGAGGGACCAGCGATCAGTATAAGCGGTGTATGTGAGCAGCTTAAAGGTGGAGCACCATCACAGTTATTATTATTAAAAAATAAAATAAAATTAGATGAAAATTTAATGGTTTTACTATGAATAAAACAAATAATCATGGTTCTTGTAGTATGGTTACCAGTTGTGGCCTAATGATTAGAGCAGAGGTGTCAAACTCAACTCCTGGAGGGCCGGAGCTCTGCAGAGTATTGTTCCAGCCTTGCTCCAGCACACATACCGTGTAGCTTTCACATAAGCCTGAAGGTCTTGATTAGTCGGATCAGGTGTGTTTAATAAGGGTTGAATCTAAACTCTGCATGGCTCTGGCCCTCCAGAAATTGAGTTTGACACCCCTGGGTTAGAGAGTCAGACTTTTAACCCAAAGGTTGCAGGTTTGTGTCTCAGGTCCAGCAGGGATTGCCAGTGGGAGAAGTAAATGTGCAGCGCTCTCTTCTACCCTTAAAACCACGACTGAGGTGAGACCCTTGAGCTAGGCACCGAACCCCCAACTGCTTCCCTGCACCACGACTGAGGTGAGACCCTTGAGCAAGGAGTGTGAGGAGTGTGTGTGTGTGTGTGTGTGTGTGTGTGTGTGTGTGTGTGTGTGTGTGTGTACTTGGATGGGTTAAATACAGAGCACGAATTCCAAGTATGGGTCACCACACTTGGCCGCACATCACTTCCTTTCCTTTGCTTTTTTCAATTTAACCATGGTTTTGTTACTTCAAATAATAGTTTACAAAGAAGTATTAAGATACAAATGCCTGAAAAGCACGCCAAAGGCCTGGTAACTGCTGCTGTTACACTTACAGGATGATCAATCCTTGTTTAATATTGACCAAACATTTAATCCAAATATTTTTGCTATTGATGACACAGCCTCTATAATTTCTTCAACAAAAGCATGTGGACTTATCAACCCTTACAAAAATTAATCATTTTATTAATTAATTTTATTGTAGTAAAACTGCTCAATTTTCTTATGTGTGATTTCTGAATGATTGAGACAATAAAATCAATGAGACAACTGTATTAATGAAATCATAGCCATATGTAACTGTCTAGGGCTACAGTTGTAATTTGTAAATAATACAATTTAATTACAATAAATTATTTATTTACTTTTATATTTTATTAAAGTTCTATATTGATCATTATTTGATCCAATCTGATTTTTTCTTTCTTTTTCTAACAGCTGTGCCCAGAGGGTCAGGGTTTAGTTATGTAAACACCACCAACCCCTCTAACATAAACTGAGGCATAGTAAAGTTGTTTGGTGTAGAGCAGAAGTCAGATTGTGAGATTTATGGAATGGAAAAAAAAAAAACAAAAAACGAACTTCAACCACATGCAAACTCACAGAAAGACAAAATTCACACCTCGCGCTCTCACCAGTGCACATCAAACTTAAACGTCCAGTAACAGGTGCGCTCTCCTGTAAAAGATGTTTGTGACCATCAGCTCAAACCACGTTTCTTTCCAGATCTTCAGAAAGCAGACCACAGCAGGTTTCAGTCTGACTCACAAACTGAGCTGCTTGAGTGTTGCATGCATTCACTGAACTAAATTAACGATAAAAACACTCCTGGGCCTTGTGTGATCTGATTTTTATAGAAAGCAATATTGTAAAATGAGATGTAAATAAAATCAAACAAGGCTATTGGCTTGACAGTGAAAACGTAGCTTGATTTTGGCCCTGCAGATCGAGACTCGAGGGTATTTGCCTCGTTTGACTCATTGTTAGTCCTGGCTCGCACTGACCTGACAGTGGAAAAGAGGCTATTCAGGTTCCTGGGTTCTTCCATCTCTAAGAACCTGAAGTCGGACACCTGGGCTTGGGGTTTAAAATTAAATTTAGCGATTCCTAGGCGAGATTGAGTCCCCCCAACCCCCCATATATACAAATGCTACAAAGAATGTTCGAGGATATTTACCAAAATAAGTAATAAACTTAAGGAAGAAGGAATATATACTATAGACCAGCATATAGAGTATAATAGACCAGTAGTGTTTGAGATTAATTAATGAGGAATGTCAATGTTTACTTGGAAACAAGTCACTGAAGTTTTAAATTGTGGTTGAATTAAACGGTATTCAAGGGTCTTACTTGCTTCAGGCTGAGTATCCCTGGTCTCAGTGGTCTGTGTTTCACTGGGGCCTGGAATGCTAGATGTGGCCCCTTCACCTGCACCATCCAGATCAGTGGTGTTAAATTAAATTAGTGAAAATTGCTTAAGGTTTGGTTTAAATTAGATTCATAGGGATGGGATGTTATTGTGATTTCCATGTGTTTTCATTATCTTCTAGTACATATTGTCAGATGGTTGTAAGCTTGAATTAGTTATTCAAAGGACTAACTTCCTTCAGGCTGCGTGTCCCTGGTCTCAGTCGTCTGTCTTTCACTGGTGCCCTGAGTGCTTGATGTGGTCCTGGGTGTCCCTTCACCTTCACCTGTATACAAGCATATTGTATAGCCAGACAAGCAGTGAGTGAAATTATGAATGTGGATGAACTTCTTTTCAAGAAAACAAGCTATTGTATTTTAATACATGCTAACCTTTTTCTGTTGTACTTTAAAGTATGGATGTGGCTTGAATAAATACTATTAAATAGACTCCCTTGATGCAGGCTGTGTGTTCTGGCCTGTGTGTCACTGGTCCCTGGAGTACCACTACTGGATGTCCCTACTCCTGCAGCTGTATGTATTTAAACAAAGAGTTCATCCATGCTGTTCGTTACACAATTGCATTTGGTCATTTCTATCATCCTACCACATAGTTGCATTGTACAAATACATTTTATCTCTGACCATGTAACTTGTAGTAGATAAATTACAATTACTACCACCACTACTATTATTATTAATCTATTAGGCTGCTACAAGGCTAAATAATACTACTGATTACAATTAGTAGTATAATGTGATGTGATTATAAAAAGTAATAATTGCTAATAATAATAACAATAACAAAAACAGCAACAATAGTACTAGTTGTACTTACAAAGTTCAGAGAGAGGAGAACATGAAGGATCAGGTGTCCTTTCTCCAGCAGGTGCCGGCCTCTGCAAATATTGCCTGAGTGCATCTGGCCATGGCCAATTAAAAAAAAAAAACATATTTTAGTATATTCCTAGAGGGGAACTGTACAGAAGGGTGAACACCACGTCAACACCACTATCAGCATAATGGTTACTGTGTGTGTATGAGCCTGCTAGTTATAATGAATGTAGAGTAGAGAGCAACTGTACTTTTCATAACTAGCATGCATACGTTATCCGAACTACTGGTCTTTTGACATTTACATCCATGTAGGTTATCAGTGAAGTTACGTTTGCTAGTAATACGTAGCAAACTAGCAAAGTAACTAGCTAGCTAGTGATAGCTTAGTGACAACAATGAAACGTTCAAGGTGATGATGCACAATATCATAAGCAAAATAATATATATATAAAAAGATGCACAATTCTTTCATTTAACACCTTAATGGCTGAGATGATTTACCTCTATACTGGGTTCTCCTTTTATCTTCTACCTTTCTCCGTTTTCGTCCCTGTGCACCGGAGGGTTTATTAGACCGCTTCATTTTCTTCATCAACTGCGCACTTGCCTAACGTAACGTAACGGAACGTTCATGCGCCCCCCCAACATATTTGTTGCCCTAGGCAACCGCCTAGTTCACCTACAGCAATTGCCGGCCCTGACACCTGGGCCTGAGGCTAATGATACATCGGGCAACTTTTTGAGCAATGTTGCTGTCAACAGGCAACCAGGTGAGACACAGGGCCCACGACCAACCTAAATTATCCAGATAGAAATTTGTTACCCATTCTTCCCGTTCCCAAACAACATTGCTCAAAAAACGTTGCCCTATGTATCATCAGTATAAGATCTTTACACCTCCAGAGTCCAAAAAGGGCTGGAAAAATCACTTTTTTGTACCCCTCACATCCAGGCCGCTTCCTCTTTGATCCGTTGCCCTGTGACTAGTGCTACAGAGCACCGAGCACCACAACAGCCACACACAAGAATAGCTTTTTCCCTCAAGCAATCTCCCACATGAATCAATTATTAACAATTAATAGTATATTTTGAAAAAGATTGAATAATTTACTATAATTTAATCAAACTTATGTGTATATATGTGTTTGTGTTATATGGAGTTATATCATGTATTTTCTTGGCTTTTCTGTTGTAGTGAATGGGCTTGAAATTTTAAAGCCCCAAAAGGTACAGCCATCCAAAAACGTCTATATTTAAAACTTTATAAACTATAATAACTGGCTCCAGCAAACGGCCGTACATGAGTCGAGTTCCAGCAGAACACTGACCTCTGACTTATTTTCTGCATTTTTATTTCTGCACTGGAAGCTCTCATCACCAATACATGTCTTTATAACATATAATCATTTTCTCACAGAAAAAAAAAATGAGTAAATTAATAAATTGCTTTATTTTAGGATGGTCGTTTTTTTGCAAATTGATCAACATATTTTGCAGTCCTTCACAATGAACATTTTAAAAACTTAGTATTACTGTAACATCGGAAGCTCATTAATGAGAAAGAGAAGAGCTGATAGTGACACCTGCATACACCACCTCACCCTCCTCTTTAACCCTCTGTAAGAAATCACAAACACAAAAGATGTTTGATTAATATTTTCTTCACACAAACAGTCCAGAGGGGGAGAAAAACACACACAGTTTGTTCAGAGGTTTTTACAAACACAGACGGTGTTTGTTTAGAGATTTGTTCACACAGACTGTACAGAGATGTGACATGCACAACCACCTGTATCAGTCATTAGTTATCTTACCGGTTTTGGTGAATTTTGATTGCAGTATGTTGGATCAGTGTAAGTTACCTGTTCTTCACAGGATTGAACTGTTTTAACAAAATTGCCCATGATTTGGAAATACATTAATGTGCCATACTATCTACTATCAAGCTTTTCTCAAAATATAGATTTATTTTTCACAAAATGTAACTGGTTTATTAACTATTTTTTATTGACTACTGTATCAACAATAGGTAACTTGCCCTCTTCTTTATTTTTTACTGTATGTATTTTTTTTTTTCTAGCGAACTATCGTTTGTCATTTAATGGTTTTTCTGAGGTAAATGTAAAATTACATAACATTGTTCACAAGCTGTTTTATTCACATCTGTCCATGGTTAAAGCATTGATTGAGTGATTACATGAGACATGATTCATTTCTGTAAGTTGTACAGTATCTTGCAACATGGCTCGAGATATTCATTCATTTTGTTTCATGCTGTAACTAGTAGTAAAGCGGAAGAGATGTTCAGTTCACCTTCCGTGTTTTCACTTCGCTTTAACTGAGGCACTACAGCAATCTGTCAAGCTACATTAAAGAGTGCCAAAAATGTATTTATTGTTTAAATTTCATAATTACATTGATATAATTTCAGAGCACAACTTATTGTGATTTATTAGATGGTATTCTCTCTAAAGATAATGTTTAGTTAATATTTGTTCACACAACTGAAGCAATAATTACAGGTCAAACAGTATGTTTTTGACATGACTTTTAAGAGACACGCCATGTAGTTGATTGATGTTCTTGTGGAACATGTAAAAACGTATGGATTATAATGTTAATGGTATTGTGATATTGTGTTTTCATACACACACAAAAGGATATAATTAGAGTATTTATTACCTTGTTAAAATGCATTTGTCACTCCCAAGACTTTGCAGTGTGAATTTGGTCTTTAAAGATCTTTAATTTGAAACTTAACTTTATAACAGTGTAGTGTGGTTATTGGAAATATAGAAAAATGAGCATCTCAATGCTGGAATACGCTATATGACATTTAATGTCTGAACAGGTTCTTAAAGTATTGCTTACTTTGTAAATGCTTGCAGAGAAAAACAGGGCATCAAACACTAATCAACATATATTGATGTAAACATTTCAAGTTGCCTCTAAAATTTGGGTTTATGTTTGTTTTTCTGCAACTGCTGACTGCAAATGAGGGCAAACATTTTGACAAAAGGTTTAGTTTATTCCAGCCTTTAAAATGCCTGTTTCCCAATAAGCATCATACCATCAACAACAACATAATAATAAGAGACCTGCATTAGTTTTAGTTTCCCCAATATGTAGTGCTCATGGTGAATTTAATTCTCTACTCACCATAGACCATGACACTGAATCTGTATTCAGTCACTGTTTTGCCGCTGATGATCACTTCATAATGTCCAACATGTTCAGTTCTGATGTTTGTGATGGTCAGAGATCCAGTCTGATGATCCAGCTGTAGTCTGTCTCTGAATCTCCCGTCAGGAACATCATATGTGTTGAAGCTTCCAGCCTCTGCATTGATTTCAGCAATCAAAGACTTTCAGCTCCAAACTTCCACATTAGAAGATCCTCTTTCTGTATTTCAGTAACATTAGTTTTGTAAAGTGACAGAATCTCCCTCCATCACTGATACCGTCTTCATGCCTTTACAAAACACTGAGAAACAGAGAGAGTTTGCACTGAATATCTGTATCTATATATAATTAAGAAATGCATTTTGTGCAAATTTTGGAGATTAGAGTGAATTCAAGTTTTGAAATGGTAATACCAGCACAATTAAAAATTCCAAAATGATATTAGGTTAGAATGCAGCAGGTGGAACGGGCAAGAGCAATAGCTGCAGATCTGTATTAAGTCAATTTAATAGGAAATAATACTTGAGGGTAAGTACGGTTTAAATTGTAGTTTAATACCTTTTGTTAGAACTACTATATTTTACAGTGATATAAATCCACAAGAACTGAAACCATAAAATATGTTTTAACTTACCAACGACACACCAAAAGGACAAAAAGCAAAAAACAAATGAGTGAAACATTTTCTTAAACAGTCAGGGTCTTAAATAGTACTGCGGCAGAAATCAACAAAGATGTACCTAGACTGTGGTGTTTGCTCTACTGTGTAGGAACTCTTTGAAATTCGTTGTGACTCTTCTTGTGTGTGTGTTTTTTTCTCTCTTTTTTTCTGAAAACCACAGTCTAATGTTTCTCATAGTGCTGTGTGCCATTGCATGAATGATATTTTAAAGATTTACGACCTTATACATTCTTTCTTGGACTGGATGAATTTAGTAATTAAGTCCCAGTAAGAAATGCTATGGCTTAATTATTTTATCCCAAACACAATAAGCATCTTGCAAGTGTTAGCCAGTTATCTTCTTATATTTCAGCATCTTCAAATGACAAGCACTCCCTCAAAAATTTAATAACTGCCATCTAATCTGAATGTCTTCTAAACAGAATTAGGATTAGTAGTACTGAGAGAAGCAGGAGCTCCAAAAAGGGGGGTGAGATCTACAAACCATCATAGAAGGCTGCGGAGAGATTAACGTTTATTACTGTACTGCCTGCTTTGGAGATCTCTGACCTGCGGCTGTATGTACAAAATAATTTTAAAGGTGACCCATTATGCCCTTTTTTACAAGATGTAAAATAAGTCTCTGATATCATCATTTGTGCATCCCAAAACACAACACATGCCTCTTTGGCGCTGACATTGAATATCTCCAGCAGTTACAGCAAGAAAACAGTAATGGTGGACTGCTGCTTTTCACTCCCCCCCCCCCAGAGTTTTACTAGTTTTAGCTGTAATCACTGCTAAACTGATTAGTGTATAGTGATAAAGTGTAAAAGCCCTAGGCCTACTTAGGCACGTTCTGAACACTTTTTGGCGTTTTAAACATTTAACCAGTCGTCATCTGACTGGTTGAATACTACAGGATTTTTGGGAGCATGTCGCCTTCTTTTACAGTCTGCCTGGAAACAAAGCCATCGTGACACCAATCCTCTTTATGGAAGAAGAAAGCTCTCGCGTTCTGTGACAATGAGTGCTTAGCAGGATTAACTAAATGCTGGATTTTTTAAAAGTATGTAAAGTTCGAGGCATAAACTCTTTAAAATATATGTCCAAGAGTTGTACTTGTCAATCTGTTATCGTAGAAACATGGGAAGTCGTGGCCTAATGGTTAGAGAGTCGGACTCCCAATCAAAGGTTTGTGAGTTCGAGTCTCGGGTCGGCAGGAATTGTGGGTGGGGGGAGTGCATGTACAGTTCTCTCTCCACCTTCAATACCATGACTGAGGTGCACCTTGAGCAAGGCACTGAACCCCCAATTGCTCCCCGGGCGCCGCAGCATAAAAATGGCTGCCCACTGCTCCGGGTGTGTGTTCACAGTGTGTGTGTGTTCACTGCTCTGTGTGTGTGCACTTCGGATTGGTTAAATGCAGAGCACGAATTCTGAGTATGGGTCACCATACTTGGCTGAATGTCACGTCACTCTTTTTCACATTTTCACATTTCACATGACGCTGAGAAGAATGAACTGTGATTGGTTGCTTTACATGTCAGACGGATGGCCTCTGGGCGGTCCTTGGCAAATGAAAGCTGCATGGACTCCAGTCCTTCTGCTGTTTGTCTGAATATCTCGCTATTCACGGTTATTTGAATGATGTCTGCTTCTTCTGGGTCTGATATCATAAACCAGCACAACAACAGTAGCCAGACCCACCAGAGCAGAGAGAGCCAATCGGATCACAACTTCAGTAGAATCACAGCAGAAGACATCGTCTGCAAGGAGAAAACAAGACAGAAATGGAATTGTCCATCCACTTCCTTCCCCTCACCAGCTCACTCAGAATGGTCAATAGTATGATATTTTTGTTCTACATAAATGCAAGAGATATTCACAGTTAGGTTTGGTATCATTTGAATTGTCTCAGTTTGACTAGTACAATGGGTCTCAATCTTACAAGAAGTAAACTTAAGGGTAAAACAGACTCTAAGAGATTAGACATAAGTTAATTACTTTAGAGGGTGTTCATGCAAATTACCCTCAGTCCCAAAAGGTTGTAAACTCTACTTGATCAATACAAATTCAATTGTTGTCTTGGTCTGACTACTTAGGGAGATGTTGCAAGAAGATCAGAGCCATATGAGCCCGTAGCGTGGAGTGTGTCCATACACTCCATATGTATTTTCCTGAAGTCGGGTATGCATCTTTTACTCTTAGCTTTATCTTTGAGAAGTTTATGTCTTGAATTTATTTGATTTGATTTATCTGGATTGGCTGTAATCGGCATAATACATATTTACCTGACTGATAATAAATTGTCATTTTTGAATTTGTTTTGTTTAATTTTAATTTGTTGTTTTTGATTGTTTTTGGTTATTCCATAACACCGCTAGGTTAGTAACGGGCTAGTAGAATTATGTTTTAGAGCTCTGACAGACTGGCATCAGTCAATGTATACTGTAGTAGAGGCTATAATGGGTTTTCCATTTAACAACAGTGTGTAGTTGACCAACCTAAATTCGGGTCAGCTTCAACCTCTTATAATATTATTCTTATGAATATATGTGAGAAATCACAGCATGATTATATAAAGTTACTTAGAGGAAGTTAAGTTAGTCAACTTGGTTCTATGATAATGGTCATGACGTCTGGTTAGATGTGGTCTTATGGGGACTAAATAATGTATACTAGAATGAGCAAAGTATGGCACGGGCCTTCTAGAATATTATTCAGTTGCCTCTGTCTAATGTCCAAGACTGACGAGTTTGTGAGTATGAGATCCATATACCAACCAGTTTGAGACTCAAAGTGTTAAAGAAATAAGATTAATAAGATTCAATAACATTAAAGAGTTAATAGAATTAATGCTTTTAAAATTGATTTTGGAGCTTGAAGTCAGCAGTGGGTCTCAACTCCACTGCTCTGCACATTCATGGAGTTCATGTCATCTCTCCTGACGATCTAAATCAGGTGTTTTAAATAAGGAAGACAAAATGTGCACGAGGGTTCACGAGGCCTGGAGTTAAGAAACACTGGTGTAGCAAAGTGACAGTTGAGATAGGGTCACATTAAAACAGTGAATGCCAAACAATGCCAACAGACAGTTTGTTGGGTTCCCTTTCAAGGGAACTTGAACTGCATCCTCTAAGGGTCGCTAGAGGGCGCAGTGTCATTCCTCCCTACTCAGGGAAGCATGGTTACATAAGTAACCTGAGACGTTCCCTTTCAAGGGAACTTCGAACTGCATCCTCTTGCGGCCCCTAGAGGACGCAGTGTCTCATTCCCTACTCAGGGAAGCCATGGTTACATAAGTAACCAGAGACGTTCCCTTTCAAGGGAACTTCGAACTGCGTCCTCTAGCGACCCCTAGAGGACGCAGTGTCTCATTCCCCACTCAGGGAAGCATGGTTACATAAGTAACCAGAGACGTTCCCTTTCAAGGGAACTTCGAACTGCGTCCTCTAGCGACCCCTAGAGGACGCAGTGTCTCATTCCCCACTCAGGGAACCATGGGTTACACAAGTAACCTGAGACGTTCCCTTTCAAGGGAACTTCGAACTGCGTCCTCTAGCGACCCCTAGAGGACGCAGTGTCTCATTCCCCACTCAGGGAACCATGGTTACACAAGTAACCTGAGACGTTCCCTTTCAAGGGAACTTCGAACTGCATCCTCTAGCGACCCCTAGAGGACGCAGTGTCTCATTCCCTACTCAGGGAAGCATGGTTACATAAGTAAACTGAGACGTTTTGTTGGAGCAGTGTATTCTTTTAGCATCTGTTAGTGTTGGTCGGCACTTCTTGTTTGATGTGTTAAATGTATTGCCCGCTTTGGTCAATATAGGCCAATGCAGTGTGAATTGGCCTTGAGTATAGTGTGAGGTAAAACACACTATAATACAGCTGTAAAATGAACAGGCTCAATGTGCTGATCTGCTATCTCAAAATTATCAATCATTTTGTTAGTTTGCAGTATTAGAAATAAATATCCCACAATATGTACTCAGGTGAGTCATACGTTAATTCTCTACTCACCATAGACAGTAACATTGAATCTGTATTCAGTCACTGTTTTGCCACTGATGGTTTATCAGATAGAGTCCAGCGTGTTCAGTTGTGGTGTTTTGTGATGGTCAGAGATCCAGTCTTTTTGTCTAGTTCCAGTCTGTCTCTGAATCTCCCATCAGGAACATCATATGTGTTGAAGCTTCCAGCCTCTGCATTGATTTCAGCAATCAAAGACTTTTCAGCTCCAAACTTCCACATTAGAAGATCCTCTTTCTGTATTTCAGTATTAGTTTGTAACGTAACAGAATGTCCATCCATCACGGATATCATCTGCACAGCATCACAAAACACTGGAAAACAGAGACAGTTTGGCACAATGAATGTGTTGTTAAAGTAAAATAAGTTTTCATTTTGAAATGAACACAAACTTTAAGAATTTAAATGTCCTAACTCTTTACGCAAGATCACAGACCTGAATCTGGATTTCACCGTGATATACATAAATCTGCTAGAACTGGAACAGCATGTCTTTAACTTACCAGCCAGATGCCAAAAGCACAAAGAGCAAAAAACAAATGAGTAAAACATTTTCTTCAACAGATCAGAGGTCTGAAATAGTATCACTAAAGAAATCTGCAATGTTGAACCTCGTCTGTGGTTTAGAGTAAATCTGTATAGAGAAAATCTAGTCTGTTCGAGATTAAAACTGTCTGAGACTCTAGTGAGAGACTGTGTCCACCTTTTGTGTGCTTTGCAGCTGTTACTTTTTCTTTTTACCACAGTCTGTGTTGTCACAGCTTGTGAGAGGATGCTGTACAGCATGGACAAAACATTGTTTGGACTAGACTTTTGGTCTTTTTATATATTAAGTCTAAGAATACATTGCTACTGCTTAGGATTATCTCCAAACTGGAAACTTAAAATAATAATATTAATAACAATTTGTAATTTAAACTCTCAGAAAAAAAGGTACAAAAGCGGTCACTGTGGCGGTACCTTTTGTAAATGTGTAGTTTTGTACCTTTTAGGTATTAATATGTACCTTTAAGGTACCAATATGGACGGTTTAGGTACAAATGGTGCACTTTTGAAAAGGTACCGTCCCAGTGACAGCTTTTGTACTTTTTTCTGAGACTGTACACTATTTTGCCATATGAAGTTTTATATAATATGGTACTGTATGTCATTCAACACTTATACCTAGTACATGTCATCAGCACCATGTCCTAATGGTAGCGTTTTTTTTTTTCTTTTTCTTTATGCTTTTATTATGGTTTTCTGTATGGGACCTACCAGAGCACACCACTATTCTGTGCACATGTAAAGTTGTCAAACCTCAGCAGGTTTCATTTTGACTCACAAAACACGCTGTTCACAGAACAAACTGCTTTGTGCATTTACGAACATTGATTCTTTTTTCAAAGTGCCTCTAAGCAGATTTTATTTATGTTCCTAAACCCAATTTTGTCCCAGGTTTTCAAGCATAAATGGTGTCCACATAAACAATCATGGTAAGTGCAATGTAATCAGCAGGAGATAGGAAGGCTGAATCATGTAAACCTGTGACAAGTCAATTTCTTCATTCTCCGTGTACCCACTCTTTCACAGTTTGAGCTTGATGAATCTTGGTTTTGCCATCCTGGAATAGCCATGATACATCTTCTGACAGGATTGTTTAAGAATTTAAAAGTTATACACACGAATAAATAGGGTTAAAAAGTACTTTGGTCAATCATATAGAGTAGACATATCAAAACAGCAATAATCATCCAGTCATAGACATTCAAGTATGCACTATCTGCCTATTTAATTCCATACAGGGTCTTTTACTTTGACAGTGTTAAAATTGTGCCCATATTGAGCTTTCCCACAAGTCAGAAAGACTTTGGGATTTTGTAGGCTAGTTATGGTATAAACAATTTATTGTTGTAACATGTTAGGTGTCACTTAGCCCCTAGGTGGCAATAGAGTGCAGGTGTTATGTTAAGGTGTTTTTTTGTGTTTTGTTTTTGGCTAGTGTGAGTTGTCAAGTTGTGTTCCTCTCAAAAATGCTGAGCCGTGAAAGAAATTTCTTTACAGTAGTCAGCCATTTCAGATCATAATACTGCATTTGTTTAGCCTACGTTGGCAATAACCCGATAGGCTTCCCGTGATTTTCAGCAAACAGTTCTCTGTCGGTACAATCATGTGGTGATGGGGGAAACGAAGCTTTAAAAAGATTCGAATCAATTGAACCAAATGCTGCGCAAAATGATTCACTGTTTCGAAACGCCACGTAGGTGACTCCTGGTCGGAACAGTGTAAATGCAACAAAAACACCGCAACATATGCATACGAACTTTTACAAACCCATTACAAAGGTTTTATGTGTATAAGTATAATCTATCAAATGCTTAACTAATCATCTAATTAATTATTAAGTGTATTTATAATATACATCCTTTTATCAACTTGAGGTTTTTTTTTCTGTTCTATAAATGGCTCAGCTGTACAGGCCAATTAAGAGACTTTAAAGTAATATTATTGTTTTTTTTTATGATCAGAAAACAAAACCATAAAAAATGGATCTGGAGGACAATCATCGCCCCCCAGTGGCAAATCGTTGTTGTTGTTGTTTTTTTTTTTTTTTTATTAATTGTTGTTGTTGTTTGCTTTTAATCAAAGAAATGATAGAACAATTTAAGTCCACATACACCAGAAAGACGAATAATCTTAATCGTTAGACAGCATTTGAGAGAAGAAGAAAATAATAATAATAATAATAATAATAATAATAATAATAATAAACATACATAATCAACAAAATGTTCATGTGATTTTTCTTCTTCACTAAGACAAAACCAAGGACTGCAGCAGGGGAACTACTCAATTAAAAAATCCTCCACGAAATCTAACATTACGTCATTCTTTTTGTTCTTGATTTGCATTAGAGACTTTTTCAAAGATTCCAAATTTTTGAAACAGTTATGACGTAACGAAGCCTCGTTTACTGAAAACAGGTGACTTTGAGAGTTTGACACACGTTCTGAATCTGAATCACTGATTTGAAACAAACGATTCATTCAACACTAGTTTCGAGTACGATCAGAAAGGACACAGGCGAGAGAGAGGATTAAGATAAACCACCGATTAGGTTTATTAAAATACGGTTTGAAGAAATCGACAGCCATATGGAGAATGTTTCCTTGTTCGTTGTGTTTTTGTTCTTGAACGGTAAGAGAGTCTATGTGATTCGCACAACACATTAGGTTTCATTTAAAAAGCATAAGTTGTGTTTTTTTTGTTATACGGTAAGAGAGTCTATGTGTTTTTTTTTTTAATTTAGTTTTTAAGACCTGAAATGGCTGTGGTAGGCTACATATATATATATATATATATATATATATATATGCTTGAAGAACAAATAATGTTATATATACAGAACAAGAGTAAAAATGGATTTAAAGGGATAGTTCACCCATAAAGGAAAATTCTTTCTTCATTAATTCTTTGTTCTGCTGAACACAAAGAAAGATATTTGGAATAATGTTAATATCTAAACAGATCTTGGGTCCCATTCACTTCCATAGTATAGTTCTTTCCTACTAAGGAGGAGAATAGGACTCGAGATCTGCCTGGGTACAAACATTCTTCAAAATATCTTCCTTTGTGTTCGGCAGAATAAAGCAATTTATACAGGTACGGAATAACTCGAGGGGGAATAAATGATGAAGAACTGACCCGTTCCCTTTGTTTTTGTTGTTCATTAGTTTGCTATGGCTACTGATTGATTAGTTAATTTTGTTTAGCTGATTTTTTCATAGTATCCTTTGTAACTCGTTGATTATTTGATTTTTTCATTTTTTACTTTTTTATTTGTGTTTATGTGTTTCTGTTTTTCCTTGTCAGTTCTTCTTTTGATTTCAGGTGTGTTTGGTTATACAGTGAGTGAGTCTGTGTCAGTGATGGAGGGAGATTCTGTCACTCTACACACCAGTCTTACTGAAGTAGAGAAAGGGCATGTGATAGACTGGAGGTTTGGACCAAACAGCATTCTCATAGCTAGAGTCAACAGCGTAGCTAATACAGCAAATGTGTATACTGATGTTATTGGTGAGAGTTTCAGAGGCAGACTGCACATAAACCAGCAAATTGGAGATCTCAACATCACGAACATAAGAACAGAACATTCTGGACTTTACAAACTAAGCATCCATGGCCAAAAACATAGACATGTTATACAATGTCAGTGGTGAGTATGTCAGGGTTATTTTCAGTCTGATAATTTAATTTCACATTCACTCCCACCTACAATTCCTTCCAGTTCTGAGACTCGAAACCGCGACCTTTGGGTTACAAGTCCGACTCTCAACCATTAGGCCACAACTGCCACTACTTTAACATTAAATTAAGTGTATAAGCAATACCTGAGATTATCATTGCCATATATCTTGAAAACAAGAACGTTCAAAGTTTATTCTATGATTGTTTTAGAAACTCTGTTTGTTATCTCAGTAATGCTAAAATGGTATAATATTTATGAATTTGATTATGTACTTTTCTGTTTCGTTGCGAGTCCGCCTACATGATCTTCTTATTGGCTGTGGTATTTGATTGTACTTCAGTAGCAGTCTTAATTTTGTCTGTTTTTAGACAGATAAGTGTCTCTGAGTAACTGTTCTTGCATTTCCTCCAGTGGTGTCTGATAAAAGAGATGGGCTTGAGATTGTGCCGGTCATGAAGGGAGATTATTGTCATTCTACACACTGATGCTGCTGAAATACATAAATATCATCTAATACAGTGGATGTTTTGAAACACTGTGATATGTACATTTAACAAAACATACCAAGTTCCGCCAATCTTAAACAAATTAGAGGTGGATCGTGACACTGGATCTCTCAAAAATCAGGAGCATTAGAACAGAACAGTGTGGGACTTATAACCTACAGATGATCAGCAGCACTCACACCATACAGAAGAGATTCAATATTACTATTTTTGGTGAGTACTTTAAGAATTAAAAATCACAGGTTCATTCGTTCCTTCTGTTAAAGTGTAGATAGTTCACAACTAAATGTAAAGTGGTCTTCATTTAATTACTTTTGAGGGCCAGATGTAACCTGAGTAATTCTTTGCACTGAATAAATTATAATACATGAATTTCAGTATTTCATGAGTAAAATGCAAGCAAATGTTAATGCCTGTCTTACACAGAAGGACAAAATCCTGCATATCATCAAAAAAAAAAAAAAAAAAAAAAAAAAAAAAAAAAAAATTCAGCACTTCAAGTTTCTTCTACTTAATGGATATAAATGATTCTGTAGATAATAAATCTCCTTTCAGAAACCAGCATTTTCACAGTATGTGAATCTTTTCGTACATTCCATCTTGTGAATGAACATGTTGCAAAATACATTTCATCCATGCAATGCACGTTCTCTGGAGGACATAAGCATTTTGTTTATCTCAGGGGTGGTGCCCAAAAAGTGTCAGATAGTAAAGAAGTCCTGTTATTGGTAAACATTGGTAAAAAAATATATATATATAATTTACATTTGTAACCTGTACTGTCCTTTACATAACTGTTTCTGTTCTCTATTTGTGTTTGGTGATTCAGATGCAGTGAAGTCAGTATCAGTGATGGAGGGAGATTCAGTCACTCTAGAATCTGATATTACTAAAATATATGATGAGATACAGTTTGAATATGACGACTCCATTATAGCGAAAATCAGTAGAGCTGCCCAAAACTTCTCTACATCTGATGTTCCTGATGAGAGATTCAGAGAAAGACTGAAGCTGGACGATCAAACTGGATCTCTGACCATCACAAACATCACAACTCAACACACTGGAGTCTATCATCTACACATCTTCAACAGCAGACACACTGTACACAAGAGTTTCGTTGTTAATGTCTGCAGTAAGTAACCTTCTAAATGTATTACAGTATTATATGCAGATAATTTTTTAATAACAATATAATATTTTAACTTTTAAAATGTGTAAACTGTATCTGTGGCATAGTGTCATTGAGACAGTATACAAATGGCATTTTAATTAGATTAAAATCTCTTGAGTATATGTTTTTCATTCATATCATGTGCTTGATTCTGTAACAGATGTAGTGAAATACATAACAGTGATAGTGGGAAGAATCTTTTACTCTAGACACTGGTGTTACTGATATACAGAAGTATGGTCAGCTGCTGTGGAAGTTTGGAGGTAATGATACTCTCGTATCTAAAATCAATGGAACACATCCGGTCTTTTCTACACATGAGAGATTCAAAGACAGAATCCTTTATCATGAAAATGGATCTCTCACCATCAAAGGTACTAGATTTGAACATGCTGGGTCTTATCGCATAGTAATGAGCAGCAGCAGGAACACCTTACTTAAGAGATTCAGTGTTCTTGTCACTGGTGAGTATTAATATTATTTACAAATAAAATCAATTAATTATAAGAGAAATATAATTCCACACTTTTTTTATTTAACAGACTACTTTCTATACTACTCAAGTCCTAACTAAAATAAGCCTTGTATTCACATTAACACACAGCAATATTAAAGATGAAAATAGTGAAGAAGAAAACCCTAATATTTTTATGTGAAGTTACATTTATAATTTCATTTATAATTTGTCTTCAACACTATAAAATTAATATTTTGAGTCCGAGTTCACTATTCAAATTAATGTCTGTCTCTCTTTAGCTTCTACAGTATCAGACCTTGAACACCCAGGCTCTATAGCAGCAATGGTTTTTGGTAGTGTTCTGATTCTAACTTTTGGTTGCATCATCTATTGCAAAATCTCTAAAAGGGGCAAGTATCATCTACAGATACTATAGCAAAAGGTAAACACCTTTATTTTTTACAAAAGTAGCATTTAATTGTGTGTGTAATTATTTCTCAGTGCAGAATGGAATAGAATCCAACAAAGGGCTGTCCAGCAATGAGGTAAGATACTTACCTCTCCTTAATGATCTTAATTTCACAATTGTCTCCTTTCACTGTGCTGGCAAAATAATATATATAAATACAAGATGGCGGCGCGCAATGGCTTCTCGAGCTCCCCGGTTTAACTAGTATTTTGCCGGCTTCACTGGCTACAGTAAGGAATATTGTGTGTATGTGTGCAAGGAGGTTTGTGAGTTATAACCCACTTGAACTCTGCAAAATTAACAGCAAGTATGAAGCAAAACTATCACAGAATCTTAAGTCAGAGCTGGGTAGGATGGGACTTCTGAGGACAACGGCATGGCAATGCAACATACGCAGGCTCAGAGGCAAGAGGAAGTGGTGTGCTCGGAAGCAGAAGAGAGGCAAGCGAGCCGGCCTGCTGGCTAAGCTAAAGGCTAACAACAACAGACTGGTGATTTCGTCTCTTTTTTTTAGCCAATGTTCGGGCGTTGGACAACAAACTGGATTTATTAAGGCTGCGAATTAATATGTACAAGGAGATGAGGAAAACTGCTGCGTGCTTTTATTGATGGAAACATGGCTTAATGACAACGTACCAGATTCGGTACTCCAGATCAATGGCATGCTACTCCACCGGCCGACCGGAGTCAGTTGTTGGGGGAAGACTCGAGGAGGTGGACTTTGCATGTATATCAACAAAGGTTGGTGCACTAACTGTTCCATTATTAGCACTCACTGCTCTGGAAACGTTGAATACATGACCATCAAATGCCGGCTGTATTATCTACCGCGAGAGCTCACAGCCATGTTCGTTGTTGTTGTTTATATTCCTCCGAGCGCAAAAGCTAATGAGGCGCTAGCAGAACTACATGAAAACATAGTCTCTCTCCAAAACAAATACCCTGACGCATTTTTATGTGATTGCTGGAGATTATATGCATGTAAATTTGACGGACATTACACCAAGGTTTTACCAACATGTTACTATCGGGACCCGGGGGAATAACACCCTCGATCGTGTGTAGCCTATAGCCTATAGACGCGGAGCCTATAGAGCATTTCCTCTTCCTAACCTTGGACTGTCTGATCATATCTCTGTTATGCTTGCTCCCTCCTACAGCCCTGTTGTGAAGACAATGAAACCAACACAAAAGTCAGTTACAGTGTGGCCCAGTAATGCTGCCTCTGTGTTGCAACACTGCTTTGAAAGTACTGACTGGCAGGTCTTCAGGGAGGCTGCAACAGATGCTGGAGAGGTGGATCTGGAGGAGTATGCATCCTCTGTCACCTGTTACATAAGTAAGTGTGTGGATGATGTTACTACCACTAGGACAATAACTATCCACCCTAACCAGAAGCCCTGGCTAACTGCTGAGGTCAGATCACTTCTGAGAGCACGAGATTCAGCATTCAGGAAGGGCGACACGGAGGTGCTTCGAGTGGCAAGGATGGAATTTGAGTACCGGCATAAAAAGAGCTAAGGCTGATTATGCTCTCAAGATACAGGGTCATTTTTCTTCAGCCAACCCCCAGAGAATCTGGGCCGGCATTAAGAGCATCACTGATTTTAAAAGAGGAGATACTGAATGCTCCAGAGATCCATCTCTTCCTGATGCTCTCAACACTTTCTATGCTCGTTTTTGAGGCCTCTAATACCACTCCTAGCACTTAGAATCACTGTACCACCTGGTGAGCAGCCACCCAGTGTAACCACAGAAGATGTCAGGAGGGTCCTTCAGAGAGTCAAACCATGGAAAGCTGCAGGCCCAGATAACATCCCAGGCAGGGACTGTGCATTTCAGCTCTCAGAGGTACTGAGTGACATTTTAAATATCTCACTGTCAAAAGCAGTTGTACCATCATGTTTTAAATCTGCTACTATTATTCCTGTGCCTAAGACTAATACGGTGTCATGTTTGAATGACTATCGCCCGGTAGCACTCACCCCAATAGTGATGAAGTGCTTTGAGCGGCTGGTCATGATTCAAATCAGTGAGAAAATTGATGCCAGCACTGACCAGAATCAGTACGTTTATAGAAAGAACAGGTTCACTGCAGATGCCGTCTCATCAGTTTTACATCTGGCTCTTACCCACCTGGACAGCAAAGACACCTATGTGAGATTGCTTTTTATGGATTTTAGTTCAGCTTTTAATACAATAATTCCACAGACATTGATACACAAACTGGAAATTCTAGGACTGAGTTACTCATTGTGCAACTGGGTACTGGACTTTTTAACAAACAGAAAACAGTATGTAAAAATCCATAATACATTTTCTTCCAGAATTGTTCTCAACACCGGCTCACCGCAGGGCTGTGTCCTGAGCCCAATGTTGTACACACTGCTGACATATGATTGTTCAGCCAGACACCCGAGTAATCATGTTGTCAAGTTTGCAGACGATACTGTTGTGATGGGACTCATTTCTCAGAATGACGAGTCAGCCTATAGATCGGAGGTTAGATCAAATGGTGGCCTTGTGCAAGGATAACAACCTTTGCATTAACGTGGAAAACACTAAAGACATTATTGTGGACTTCAGAAAAACCAGGCACACCCCCCTCCCATTTGTATTGGAGGGGCTGAGGTGGAAGTTGTCTCCAGCTACAAATATCTAGGAGTACATATCAACGATGACTTAAAGTGGAAATCCAACTTCAATAGTCTGGTAAAAAAGGCTCATCAAAGGCTGTATTTTCTGTGGAGGCTTAAAAAGGCTGGCTTGGGAACTACAGTTCTCACATCTTTTTATAGGTGTGTGGTGGAAAGTCATCGGTTACAGTCTCCCTGCAATTGGAGATATATACATCAACAGATGCAAGACTAGGGCTGCAAGTATCATGGAAGACTTCTCTCACCCTGCCAATAGACTATTTGACCCTCTTCCATCAGGCAGGAGGCAGAGCAGCATCAGAACTAGAACATCAGGCAAAAAAAAACAGCTTCTATCCAGAAGCCGTGAGACTTTTTAACACTGCCAACTGCAGAATTGACAAACTGAAATTGCTGTCCTAAATTAGATTGCACTAACTTTATTACTATGCTGCTAATTTTTAAGGGTTTTTAGTGTGTGGAGAGACTGTACCCATATACTAATATGGGCTTGTATTATCTGTTATTTTATCTATTGTATTTATTGATGAGTAGTTAGTTATTTATTGTGAATGGTTTTAACCGGACCTCAGTACCTAATTTTGTTCCAGCTCATGTACCATGCTTTGGAATGACGATAAAAATCCTTTACCTTTACACAATATTTCAAACACAAGTTGCTCAGTGACAGATGCCAGATGTGCTGATGTTCTGTAATTTTAAATTAAAATCTTTGCATTCTGTGATTCATTGTTTGTTTGTTTTTTACAGGAAAAATACAGAAGTCACATGATCTGAGGGGATCCCAGCAAGATCACTTTGCAGCTATTATAACATAATTTATATTTGAAGTAAATTAACAAACCTTGCCATCTTCATATACCTCAGAACAAAACATTTGTTTGTCAGTTGTCAAAACTTTAGGTTTTAACTCAGGGGGTATTCCAGAAAGTAAGTTATGTGACAAACATCAGAAAAGTTTTCTCAGAGTAAACAGATAACCTCAACTTTCAGTTCCAAAAACTGAGGTACTTTTTTTTGTACAAACAGATCTGTAAGTAGCCATAAAAAACTTTTCTGTAAACATTCTCTCTAAAAAAAAAAAAAAAAAAAAACAATTGCTAAAAAAGTGCTCCACTAAAAGGATTTCCCTAAAATCATTCTCAGTTCCTGTGGAGTAAACTGAATGCCAAAATATGGGTACTTCTGGCAGCATTTATAGGAACTATGAAAAAATTCCTCCAGTGCGAAAGCCCTCTATTACGTACATGTTTTTCTCATTGCCTTTATTTGTAATCTGCATATAATTTATGCTTCAAATCATAGTTTGTATTACTGTAATTCAGCTTGGAACTCAGAGTTTAAAAACAAATATGAATAAGAAGAATAGGAAAATACCAGAACCAAAAACTGTTAAAGGGGTCCTCGGACGTTAAATGTACATTTGCAAGTTGTTTGAACTGAAATGTGTGTTTGCAGTGTGTACACAACCACCCTATAATGATAAAAATTCACCCAGCATTTTTTTCTCTTTTTTTTTTTATCTTGTTAAATGTTTTCCCCCGATCTCAGATGCCTCTCTGTGTGATGTCACAAGAACATGCCCCTCCCACAATAGTTTGATTGACAGTAGTGTTTCAGCACAGACTGCACTGGTGTCTTACATTAGACCCGCTCTGAGTGACTGTCATCAGTCCACCATTGTTTCACTGCCGGAGCAGATGTAGTCAAGAATGACTACTAAGCGATCGAGTTCTTGTAAGCTATTTGAGTTCTTGTTTTTTATTCCATAAAATCAAAAAGCATTAGTCAGATAGCATTTTTTTTACAAACTCAATCAATTCATCTGAATCCACACAGATTAAACCTCTTGTTTCTTGTGATTTGCCTACTTTAGGCTATTTGAATGAAAGTCATTGCATATAGGCTATTTTCATCTTTCAAATTACAATGCCAAAAAGTAGTAAAGTTTACGCCAAACTTCCTATTTTATATAACTTTAAAATAGCTACATAAGACAAATTTCGCCTCTTTTTGGGTGTAGAGTGAAAATTTGATATCATCATAGTGTTATGTTTACAGAATGATGAAGACTGGGAACTATAGCTGCCCAAAATAGAGAAAGAAAAAAGATGCCCGGTCCAATAGATTTGGGCTAAGCCCCGAATGTTCCAGAATGTTTACAACTGATCTGACTTGCCTCTCAACTATCTCATATTTACTAAATCGTCAGAGGAACATCAGTTAACCCTTAAAGACCTAGAAAATTTTTTGGGGCACCTGACATGCTTGCACTTTTCTTTGTTTTTTAAGACCTATTCTAGCAGTCAGCATCAAGTGTCATATATCATTATAAACAGGAGAACTTGAAGTTAAAGTCTAGCTGAAGTCCCAATTTTCCTTTTATTTTCTCTAAGAATGAAGTAATTTCCAAAATATAAATAAATAAATGCAAGCAACAATTTGATGTTTTTTTGTTTGTTTGTTTTTTTTTGTTTTTACTTTGCACTCAAACAGAAGTTTTTTTGTTGTTGTTGTTAGTTTTTTTTTTCTTTTTCTTTTAAAAAAGTTGTATCTGGGTGTTTTTACACTTCCAAATAAAATTTGTCTACATATAACATTCCCCGAGCAAGTTATAGCCATTTATAACAATATTGTTATCAGAGCTTTTCAGTGGAAAAACAGGCCTATTTTGTTTACTAACAATATAGATGTCTCAAAAAAAAAAAAAAAAAAAAAATAGGCACTTTTTAGTGAAAAACAGGTCCATTTAGTTTACGCACGATATAGATGTCTCTAATTTTGATTTAGGTATTTTTTAAATGTGATTTTTAGTGAAAAACAACGTACAGCTATTTAGTGAAAACAGTTGCACAAATTGTCTTCTGCAACAAAAATACAAACAGTGCAAATGATTCACAAACTACACACAAAATGAGTGAGAAATATACAGAGTGCAACAGAAAAATTGTGCTAATTATCTTTATGAACTATATAAGAATTATTTACATAATATAAATGATGGATCCGCTGGCTGTACTCTGCGTCGGAATCGATTTTAAATACACAAGAGATAAATTCCAGTGCTTTTATCCGGTATGTACCGCTCTTTCATCTTTGTTTTTGCTTTGTTTTATGTCAAAGTACTCAGTCGTGTGTTTTTCTGGGCTTTTTTCTCTCATTCAAATGTGTTATTTTGTGTTTGTTTTCACACACGCACGGCAGACTTTACTTTGACTTTTACTTTGAGTTTTTCAAATTTCCAATGAAAATCCTAATTGGTGGTTCAAAGACCATTATTTTTTATTGGTTGAATATGGGACAGTTTGAACCAATCTGGGCAAGGGGGTGGGACTAAGCATCAACAATCGTTTCTGTTTGGCTCAGAGGAACGAAATGCATTGGTTTCTTCTGACGAATCAATGTTGTCGAAATGTGATGACATAATCACGTACACTACGGAGCCTCTGAATATCCAAATAAAAACAAGGCTGTGTCCGAAATCGAATACTTCCCTACTATATAGTATGCGAAAAACAGTACGCGAGCAGAGAAATATGTCGGAAATCATAGAATTCGAAAGTAGGCGAAAAGTACCCCGATGACCTACTACTTCCGGCAAGATTCCGAAGTGCGCATACGGTGGACACTTTACTATCCCATGATGCCACGGGGGAGGAGTTGTCATTGTTATATTTGAAAATTAGCTAAATAAATGATGATACTTACGTTATTTGAGAAATTCTGTAAAAGCTCTCAACGAAGGCGTGATCTGCGAGTAGCTGACCAACGCCTCCTCTGGATTGTGAGCTCGAACGACGTAAAAAACGCAGATGAATGCAGAAAGCAGAACTAAAAACATCGCTCGCAGTTGGTGCAGTCAGTGGAATGGGCTCTTTAAATTTTCACTGTTGTGATAGCGTATGTCACGTGACGTGCTCTGTTGACCATAGACAGTAAAAGAAATGGACACACGCGACCCCATTGGAACTCAATTGAGACAAGTCAAGCCCATTTTTAGCGATTTTTAGAACTTCCGTTTCTGACGCGCAGACTCAACCTAAGCTTGATGACGTCAGCAACCTGTCTGACAGATATAAATCTTCTAGTAGCTGTGCGTGCAAACTGCCATCGTTAATCTTGCAGAGACGGCGAGCTTGAGCGGGGGGGTTCTTTTGCGTGAGTGAGCAGGAGTAAGTATTCTGTTTAATTATTTTGTATAGTATTTTAAAATGTGACGCCAGTACGCCATATCTCTTGACGTCTCCCGATTGCCTGCGAGCTTCTCCTCCTGTCTGTACGGTAATTTCTCTACTGTGCGACAAAGAGTCGAGTGGTTATGACGCAATCGTTAGCCTATTTTTACAAAAAACTGTTTCTACGGGGCCATAATGTAACATAGAAGGTAATGGAGCCCTTAATACATTGTCGTGTATCTTTAGAAATAAATAATGGACAAATTGAGTCTTTAAACGCCTCAGATGTAAAGTTATTCTCTGTCAAAGTGACGCCAAAATGAATGGGAGTCAATGGGATGCTAACGCAAGTGAAGTTCTGCTACAAGATGGCGGCACGCGGCCGACTTCAACTTCCCGTCGACTTCCTTCCCGCCTTTTGTTGACAGCGTATGTCACGTGACATTTCCAATATGGTGCATGTAGTACGTCCGGACTCCATTCATACTACCCCGTATTTACATACTATATACAACATACTTTTTTAACGGTCGTGAAGTACGGTCTAATTTAAATGTAGTACCTACTCACATAGTACACGATTTCGGACGCAGCACAAGTGAGATATCTCCGAAAAGCGGAGAATCTTCACTTTACGACACTTTTCAGCACAGCATTCAGATAGCATTAGCGGGTTCAAAAGTATTAAAGATTAAAGAACAATAGGAATTTTAAGCCGCAGACAGCTGTGTCGGTCTTTGAGGATTAAAACTATTTGCTTTGCTCGTTGACGGTAAGTCGGTTTTATAGTTTTAAAAACTTTGTTTAGTCTATTTCATTTAATTATGCTATTTTTTTCTAAAATTGTATTAATTGGCATTTTAAAGTATTCAGAGCGATTTAGGAATAGTGGCCTGATTTTTAGCGCTCTTTATATCGTGGCTTCTATAGCCTACAACTACAGATGTTTTTTTTGTTGTTGTTTTTTTTTTTTCCTGTAGATGACCTTGTAAAATAATGTGTGTGTGTGTGTGTGTGTGTGTGTGTGTGTGTGTGTGTATGAGAGAGAGAGAGAGAGAGAGAGAGAGAGAGAGAGAGAGAGAGAGGCAAACCATACATGGTTTAGGGCATTATTAGACACAGTTCTATAGTGTAATTTAATTTTGTTCGCTATAATACAAGCTATTTTCACATTAATTTTGAAAGGATTTGTTTCTGAAACATTCAATAACAATACCAAAAATATAAAAAATACCCAATCTGATTATTTACGTTTAATAGCAATACCTGAGATACTAAAAAGAAATAATCTCATTACTTACTGATATTCATTTTTGACCAATTTAGTTAATCTTTGTACAGCATAGTGAAATCAATTTGGCTGTAGGATATAATAAGATAATATTTAGTTTTATTTTTAATGTTTAAAAATATATATGCTTAAAGGGGTCATATGATGCTGTTAAAAAGAACATTATTTTGTGTATTTGGTGTAATGGAATGTGTTTATGTGGTTTAAGGTTAAAAAAAAACAGATAATTTTCCACATACTGTACATTAATGTTTCTCCTCTATGCCGTACCTTCTGAAACACGTAAATTTTGACAAGGTTCATCTCAAGCTCATCAATCTGAAAAGCGAGGTGTGCTGTGATTGGCCAGTTGTGATTGGCCGAATGCCTCAAGCGTGTGACAGAAATGTTACGCCCCTTAAAATATTGTGATGCCCTGTCCAGCAGGATCGATGAGACATAAACATAAAACCCATTATAAACATGAGATGACATGATTTCTAGTCGTGCCTTCTTTTGGAAGGCCAAACAAAAGTAGTTTCGCTTTCTCAACAAAACAGTGTCACACACCGCGGCCTTGAGTGAGCCGTCTTGAGTGAGCAGAGGCTGGCTTGAGTAAAAAGAGGCGGGCGGCTTGAGGCAGGTTCTGCGAAGGAGTGTACTTTGTGCTTGTGGCAACCACATGTGATGACCCCGGGCTGGACTCTGCCTCGTCCACGGTGAAAGCCGATTCAGAGATCCACAGCGCAGAGTTGATGTATTTCCTCAGCGACCAGCACGGATCAGCTCCAGGCATGACTAAGCGTATATAATCCTCTTTTGGAAGGTCAAATAAAGTAGTTTCACTTTCACAGTGAGAAACACACAGCAGCGTCTATACGACATGGCGGCGGCAGCAACAACAATACTACAACAAGAAAAAAGGTAGGCCTCCTTTCTGTGCATGAACATTTGGGCGGCATACTGACGTAGAGATGTTAGAACGAGCCGTGACAGAGTCTCAACTTTTATAAAGAATATCTCTTTGGATTTGAGACTTCAGTCTTTGCAACTTTACAGATCTTCTTTATGCACCAAGAGCTTGCAACACCCAAAGAGAAAGGAATATTTGAAATCGCATCATATGACCCCTTTAAAGGGATACTCCTCCCCAAAATGAAAAATTTTGTCATTAATCACTTACCCTCATGTCGTTCCAGACCCGTAAGAGCTTAGTTCGTCTTCGGAACACAATTTAAGATATTTTGGATGAAAACAGGGGAGGCCTGTGACTGTCCCATAGACTGCCAAGTAAATAACAGTGTCAAGGTCCAGAAAAGGTATGGAAGTCATACTCCATCTGCCATCAGACGGGCAATCTGGGTTATATGAAGTGACATGAAAACTTTTTGTAAGGAAAGAAAACAAAAATAACGACTTTATTCAACAATTCCTTGTGATGCGGCTGATACAGAAGAAGCTGTTCATGTGGTATTGGATTTAAAATGAAAAACGAAAAAAGACCATACATTTTTTTTATTCAGCGAGCGCGCGACTCTGTGGAAGACATGTGAAAGTGTGTGCTGGAGAAGCGCATGAAGATCAGAGGCGTCCCGGAAAATAAAGATGAAACAAACCCACAAATTTAGGATTTCAGTTATCACTCTATGCTTTACTCTGGCTTAATATTATAATTAAAGTCGCGTTTTGATTGATCCAATTCCTGTATTTTAATAAATGCTGCATTAAACAAGTTTCAGGGCTCTTTATAAGTCATTATACTAACATCTGCAATGTTTTCATTGGAAAGATAGTTTACAGGGTTATAAAAAATAAACTGAGAATAACAATAAAGGAATGTTCTGTGTAAGTTATTTTTAGGGTTATTTTAAAAATAACCACCCTGCAACATTCTGGGAACATTATTTTATGGTTGAAAAAAATAACCTAAAAGAATGTTCCTCTAACGTAAGTATTTGGTTCCCAAAAAAAATAACCAAACGGGAACCAAAAACTAATGTAAGGGAAACTTTCTGTGTTTGCTGGGCAGTAGTTTTTGTGTGATCGACCAGGTTTGAATCCACCTTTTTCTGAAGTAATTTTCTCTTTTTTTTTGCCATCACATATATATGCAAAGATATTTTCAGACAAAAACTTAAAATAAAGGTTTGATATCAAGATTTTATTTCTTGGAAATGAAATCTGCTTCTCTGGAAATGACTGCTTTTTTTATCTGCAGAGTCGCAGATTTTAATTTTCTCACTTCACATCTTTTCACACCACATGTCCAGTTTTTCGTGCAGTGTAAAAAACATTGCATGACAAAGAGTACACTGACAATGTGCCAACAGACACGACAGTAGCTTTTCATATGAAACAAAAAAGTCTCAGCTTTCATGCGGGACTACAAATATATTTATCTTTTTATAGTTTACAGTAATTGTATTGCTTTGATTTTGTCAAGTAAGACATGTTCCTGGATTATCATCTTTTGATGATCCTGGATCAAACATTATTGCCCAAAAATATAAATTTTACCCAATCCTTACCCCTAAACCTAACCCTAACCTATAACTTATTCCTAAAATCAGTGTGAAATGATAGATAATTAACAAGAGTGTAGAAGTACCTAACTCTGATTGTAAGCCTAAAACAGATATTTCCTGAAAAGTTATCCCTCAATTCTGATTGGTTGATTGGAATGTTGTTCCAGGATCAACAAGGATGTTGATCCAGGAACATGTTGTACTTGGTGAAACTAAAAGACTGAAAAATGGTTTGCTGTTTAAAGTGATCTCACAGCTGGATTCTGCACTGTGTGAAGAAGTTTGATCATCTTCTAGTGACAACCCCTGCATACACCACTTCATCCTCTGTAACATTCTGTAAAAAACACAAGAAATAATAATAATGATAAAACATTTGAAACCTGAACAATTAATGAGATTATGTTTGAGGTCAGTTCTAATTACATTGATCAGGTCCAGCTTCTTTGGAAACAGCATCAAATATTTTGATATCTCATTGATACAAATAACTTAGGCATGTAAATATTTAAACAAATTATATTACAGTGGACATTGATGACAAAAATTACAGAAATAAAGCATTTAGAGATGGCCAGAACCCAAGTATCAAATATTTTGATATCATGAAAAATATATTCTGATTTTCTTTAAATGCACCATTATTATAAAGTTGGGTTGACTTTTGATTTGTGTTGATTATGTTTAGAGATCTAGCTTTTTTTCTTTCTTTTTTTTCAGTGTTTTTCAGTTGCTTCAGAAAGTTTGAGGCTCTGAGGTTGTTTATTAAAAATGCTGGACAGTGATGTCATCAGCTGACACAGGAAGTACTACATCACTTGCTCATCTTGAGCACTATGGAAATATGAACTAATGTTCTTTAAATGGACCTGTTGATCTGTTATTCTTTAGTTGTCATGGTGCAATGAGTGTCTTGAATATTATGTGCTATGAGTCAGTGTTTCTTAAATAATGGTCCTATCATTTTCATAAATAACATATGGTATCGTTTTGTTTGTGTTTGTAAAATGATCCATCACATACAAGCACACAACTATAAATCTGACTGATAAAATCATGCAGAGATGCATAACATAAATTATTAATTAATTAACTTAACAATGTCTGTGCATTTATTTTGTAGAACTTTGGATCAGCGTATGTGATCTCTTCTGGATGCATCTCAGCTGTTTTAAACAGAAATGACAGAAGAATTAAAAATACTAAAACTCAGTCTTATCTAGATCTTATGTAGTTTTTATTACAACATGTTATAGCACCCTACATTTGTTTTTGTTCCCGAAACTGTTTTCACTTGGATATACATCACAATAGGAAAAGAATAGAATATTGTAACTTTAAACAATTTTGATTATAATATTGACCATATTTTGTATAAATAAGTTATCCAGTAATCAGCTACAGTCAAAAAGTTCATTCATAAATATTTCAGTTAATTCAATAAACAAGTTTAAAAATCAAACCCAGAGGAACTTTTAATAAAAGTAATTAGCTGTATTTTTGTATGGTGAAATCTAATATTCTTTGAAGCTCAAGTGAAACGTTAACATAGAAATGTTAATTTGAACACCAGTAGAGAGCTGGATCTTTAAAGGTGTTGAAGTATGGTCATAAAGTGTTGGGAATGCTTATTATTATTATTATTATTATTATTATTATTATTATTATTATTATTGAAATAATTTAGATTAGCATTTTTGTGTTTATAGTGTGTCTTGATGCAGTTTTGAGAAATACAGAATTGTGTTTTGTGTGAGTAATTTGTAATAACACTTGTTTGTACCACTTGCCTTCTTGATAGGTTTACTTGTGTTTCCTGCAGATGCAAAATATCCCGACTGCAGCTACAATCAACAGGGATCCAGCAACAGCAGAAACCAGCAATATAGGAGACACTGAATCTGGAGATTGTGAAGGAGAATGTTCTGTAACAGCTAGAGAGAGAGAGAGAGAGATGAGAGAGAGAGAGAGAGTAATGTGAGTGGTTGTGTCAGTTTGATCTATAAAAAAAGAGAGAGAGACATCAGGTCTGTAAATGATCACTAATGTCAGCGCTGCTGTACCTGAACATGGTTGACAGAGTTGAGTGATGTCCAGATGTGTGGTCTGGTTGCTGATGGGATTGTTGATCACACAGCTGTAGCTGTTTTTATCCTGATATTCCACCTCCAGAGGTAGAGAGAGACTGATGCTGAGATCAGACACACTGATGCTGGACAATGAACTGTTTCCTTTGTACCAGGAGAGAGTCACATGACCCACATTCACCACTGAACACACCAATGAACAATTCTGCTGTGATGATGATGATGAACAGTTTGAAGAGTTACTGATGACAGGAACAGGCAGACGAGCTGAGAAAGAAGCATCAGATTTCACTTTAGATGTTTAAAAGATTACACTGTTTGAGATTCTAACATGATTAATAAGATGATTAATAAAAAGAAAAACATTAACCCATTTGTGCCCAAATTTTTCTGAATGGTTTCATACATATAGTCATGTTAATAGTTTCCTAAGTGAACATGTTCTGCATTTATTTTTCCTAGGTTTTTGTTTTCCTTCTTGAAAAATTGTATTTGAATCCACGTATTTGCATATACAAATATGTTGTATGCACCACTTCAATGTCAAATTTGAATAGGAGGAGAGCTTTTGGCATCTAACTCAAAATAACTGCTTTCAACAGATCAATCTTTATACATAAATTTATTATGCATAAAAGTCAAAAAACATTTGATGCAAACCCCAAAAAAGTTGCATCTAGCTTATAATCTCTTGAATATGAAAACACAACAAATCCATTTGTCTTAAAGTGGTGGAACTGTAATGCCACACCAGCAGAGGGAGCCCTCGCCCGAGCTCTGACTGGTACCACTCCCTCTGCTGCTTCTGTGATCACTTCCTGCTTGGCAGCCATTTAAGCATGGCCAGGCCAAACAGGCCCTTGCGAAGTATTGCCAGGATCCGCTGCCGTTTCCATTGTCTTTTTTTGATTGCTTTTCCGATGTCACTGCTTTCTGGTAAAGCGAATGATTGGGCTGCAGCATTCTGGGAGACTGACCCTTTGTTGCTTACCTTCTGTGATTACTTTGTCAAACAATTACGAGAGGTGTTTGAGTATATGTCTTAAGGCAACCTCACCGCTGCAGATTATGCTATCAAATTTAGAACGCTTGCCGCTCAAAGTGGCTGGAATGACATCTCTTTAAAGGCTGTGTACCGACAAAGCTTGAACATCGATCTACAGACTGAACTGGTTTGCAAGGGTGAGAACTGTTCATTTACTGAATATATAACTCTTGCTATTAAGATCGATAACCTCATGAGGAATGCTCCCAAGAGAAAATTTGTCCAACCATCACAGGCCAGCGCTCATTCCCACACACCAGCTCTACCATGTTCCTCTACCCATTTTTTTTTTTGTCAATGCGCTAGCCAGGAGACCATGCAACTAGGTTTCTCAAGACTCACTGAAGAGGAAAGAACTCAACGACGTCAACTCAATCTGTGCTACTACTGCGGTGTGAAACAGGCCACCACAGCGTAGGATACCCACACAAAGCCCGGAGGGAACACCAAAGATTACTACCCGTGAGAGTGTTTTCAATTTTCTTTCTTCCTTACAAATCATTGACGTTTTTTCTGCTCTGCTATCTACTGAAAGTACTTTCATGGATTTAACAGCACTGATCAACTCTGAATCTCGACCACAAGGACATCATTAACAAATTCAACATTCCCATCAACCCTGTATGCCACCCATCAAGAGATCAGTGCTGTTAACAATATAACCCATAGGTGATGGCATCAACCCGCAAACACAAACACTTCAACTCCATATTGGACAATTCCATCAAGAGGTTCATTTCCTTCTACGTCACTGACTCTCCCAGACATGAAATTATCCTTGGCTACCCCTGGTATTTGTTCATGACCCAAATCTTTTCCTGGAATCATGGTGAGCTATCCCATTGGTATAAATTCTGCCAAACCCAGTGCATACAATCCCCCATAATCAAGCCCTGTTTGACGGCAAGCACAGAAAGCCCAAAACACTACTCAAACTACTAAGATTCTCTCCTGTTATGAGGAATTCAGTGAAGTTTTTAGTAAAATCAAGGCCACACAGTTACCACCTCACCGACCATGGGGACTGCGCTATTGACTTGTTACCCAGTGCCATGGTTTCATATAAGTAAATTCTACCTCTGTCATGCAACGAGACTCAAGCCATTGAAGAGTACATAGAAGAAGCTATGAAACTCTGGATTTGTCCGGCCCTCCACTTCACCAGCTGCCGCAGGATTTTTCTTTGTGGAAAAGAAAGATGGAGGCTTACGGCCGTGTATAGAATACAGTGGTTTAAATAACGTGACTGTCAAGTTCCGCTTCCCCCTTCCACTGGTTCCTTCAGCACCTGGAACAACTACGTGAGGCCAGGATCTATACAAAGCTCGACCTCAGAAGTGCATACAACCTGATCAGGATTCGTGAAGGTGATGAATAGAAAACTTCACCACTAGGGTGCACTATAAGTACTTGGTCATGCCGTATGCTCAGTCAAATGACTAAGTGGAAAGGTTCAACCAAGAGATTGCCAGGTATCTTAGAACTTATTGTATTCGTGAACACAGAATCGGTGGGCAGATTTCCTTCCATGGGCTGAGTATGCTCAAAACTCCCTAACTCATTCCTCCACTGGCATATGACCCCTTTCCAATGCATGTTGGGGATACCAACCCCATTGTTCCCATGGTCAGGTGATCTCTTATCTGTACCTGCAGTTGATGACTAGATCAGACGCAGTGAGAGATGAGGGTGGTGGGACAGTGCCCATGTCCGTCTACAGAGAGCTGTCAGAACACAAGAGTTCCAGGCCAACAGCCATCATTGCCCACACCCTCTCTACCAACCAGGACAAAACGGATCTGGCTTTCTTCAAGGGACCTCAAGCTGCGGCTACCGAGCAGGAAGCCCAGTCCCAGGTATGTTGGTCCATTTAAAATAATCAAACATATTAATGAGGTCACGTACCAGCTTGAGATTCCTACTAATTACCAGATTTCTCCCTCCTTCCATGTCTAGCTCCCCAAACCGATCCACCTGGATGCTGACACCAATGCTGAGAAACCAAGAGCAACCGCTGGATATAGATGGATCTCCAGGATACAAGGTGAACGAGTTGCTGGATTCAAGATGTCAGCTCCAATATCTGGTGGACTGGGAGGGGCTATGGACCTGATGGAAGAAAGATCATGGGTTGCCGCCAATGACATCCTGGATCCATTACTTACCGAAGACTTTTATCGAGTCAGACTCAATTGTCCAGCACCACGACCATGGGGGACGTCCTCGTCGAGTGCCAGGAGGCGCTCCTGGGGTGGGGTTGGGGGATTCTGTAATGCCACACCAGCAGAGGGAGCCCTCGCTGAGTTCTGACTGGTACCACTCTCCCCTCTGCTGCTTCTGTGTGATCACTTCCTGTTTGGCAGCTATTTAAGCATGGCCAGGCCAAACAGGCTTTTTGCGAAGTATTGCAAGTTCCACTGCCTTACTGAGCGCTTCCATTGTCTTGTTTTGTTTTGCTATGTGTATGATTTATCGCCTGTTTCTCTGGATTTTTGCCTTTTGGATTTCTCTCATGCTTGTTTGCTGGTCGGGACTGATTACTATGATTTTGACTTCTAGTAGTTTGCCTGTGACCACGACTCTGATTTCTGCCCCCACATTTTGGATTGTTGAACTGTTTGTTCATTAAACTTCTACAAATAGATTCTAACACAGCCTCTGCCTCACCCTCATTACAGACACCATGCAGGACAAAGTGCAGAACAAAGTACAGCTATTAAGTTTCCCCCAACAGGGTATTGTGTATCAAAAAGTTCAATGATTATAAAATAAATTATAAAATAAATAATAAATAAATAAATAAATAGAATAGAATAGAATAGAATAGAATGAAGAAAATATTACATCTATATAAAATAAAAGGTATACCTGGAAGAAAATTACACATTAACTGTTTGGTTACCCAACATTCTGCAAAATACCTTTTTTTGTGCTCCACAGAAGAAAGAATCTCATAGGTTTGCCAACTTGAATATGACAAAATGATGACACAATTTCCATTTTTGGGTGAACCTTACTTAAGCAGTTTTACGTATAAGTAGCCTTCAAGGAGAACTGCAGTTTTATAAATGTACATAAACATATTTGCATGCTATACTTTGTAAATATGTAAAATATATATATTTTATGAATAGGCACCATATTGATTAGGTCAAAATGGATTAACCCTGAGAAAAGTCCTTGATACTTCATGAAATTGATATTCTTTTTAAAATATCATCCCTGCTTATTTAAATAATTATCATGTGTACTCCGGCTACACCCATGATTGTTTGTTTATTTATTTACTTACTATTGAGCATGCAGGTATTTTCATTCTTAGAGGTTTTAGTTAAATGAAAATAAATAAATAAAAAGAAATAGAATGAAGAAGAAAATATTATATCTATATAATAAAAAAGGTATACCTGAAAGAAAGTTACACATTTTTTTAGGCCCATAGTATTCAGTGGCTGACTGTAGTAGGTGATGTTCATATAATAATGTAAATGTAAACTCCTTACTTGTCTGAATTTCAACAATATAATAGAATCATAAGTTACTAGTCATAAATGGATAAGGGTCCTTGACCAACAAGAATGAAACGCATCCAAACTGGATAAAGGGACCTCAATCTTTGCCCCTTACAAGACATAATGTCATTAAAGGAGGGGGGAAAAAGATAATCTACATCAATTAATCACATATGTTAGCTATTTATCTTTCAATTCTTCCTTTTGTGTGACTGACTGAAGTTTGTAATCTATTGCTGTCACTTGAAAACTGGAAATTCCCACTCTCCATGGCAAAAGCAGATACAGAAGTGGGGCAAGATTGCTCTCTCATATCCTCCTTTTGAGACTTGATTTTACTGTACAGTAGAGACATCTAGAAAAATACGTACTAAAGGAAAATGACAACTATACACTGCGGAAACTATAGTTACTGGTAGGCTTAATTGGGTTAAATAGTTTAGGAAAGGAAAATCTGAATAAAAGTGCATCTCAGATATATTTAGTATGCATATACTTTTAAAGCTGTAACAAAAATAAAAAAAAAACAAATATTTAACTCACCATAGACAGTCAGACTGAAACTCCTGATCACACTGTTGCTCTGTAGTTTATAGAGTGCAGTATGTTTAGTTCTGGTGTTTGTGATGATCAGGGATCCAGTTTGATGATCCACCTTCAGTCTGTCTCTGAATCTCCCATCAAGAACATCATCATATACAGTGATGCTGCTGGCCATTACATTGATTTTAGCTATTAAAGTCTTATTATATCCAAACCTCCACTGAATCAGATCACCATCCATTATTTCAGTAAGACCAGAGTTTAGAGTGACTGAATCTCCCTCCGTCACTGACACCGACTCCACTGCATCTAAATCAGCAAACACGCCTGAAGAACAGAGTTTTTCACAAATTAAAAGTTAAATAATTTGATGGTGGCTAAAAGAAAAGTGTAAAAGTGAAATGAAAAACAAAAACAGGAGCAGCCGCACAGACAAATGAAATGACCAATAGATTAACAGACAGACAAAAATGAGATGGAAAACTGGATTGCTGGAGAGAGAAAAAACACCATTTAGAAAGTTGAGCTCCACGAAACAACAAAATAGATAAAAAAACTGATACAAAAACATGAATTAAAAATGCATATAAAACATAATTCTAACTTACCGGCTATATGCCACAAACATAAGTGGATCAAAACAACAACATGAAACCATTTTCTTTAACATTACAACACTGGATATTTTTGCATTTCTGATAACGGACTGCTTTGACATGAAAGAAAAACTAGTTCATTAAATCCCAGCCCTAACAGGGAATTGGCCAACCTTCTGCTGCTGCCCTCTAGCTGTGATCATATATATTCCAGCCACAGTATATTCACTGAAACATTATATTATATTATATTATATTATATTATATTATATTATGTTATATTATATATATATTATATTAATTATATTATATTATATTATTATTATATTATATTATATATATTATATGTGTGTGTCTTCAGTTTTTGTATTATATCAAATATGTGAATTCACAACCAACTTGGCTGACTTGTCTTGGGCACATGAAACCAGAGCATGGATTCCAATAGTTTATATTTTGTTTATATTTATACAACCATGCATTTTATTTCTGCACATTGCATTTTAATGTGTGTGATAAACAGTCACTCTTGTCATAACTTTTGCAGGCTACAAAACACTTGCTTGGTATTTCTCCTGATCTTTTCTAGCCAAAAAAAAACCCTTGTCTCAAGTCCATTGTTTTTGAGTTTCTGTGTTATTATTGCTATTATAATTACATTTTAAAACAATGATTTTGTATTCCTCTTGAGCAACTGTCCTATTTTGTGCAAAGAAATATGTCACCTGACAGTTGACACCCAAGTGGTTCCAATGTTGTTAGCATTAAGGCTGTGAATTATTCAGTATAACATTTTTAACCCTTTGATGCACACACTATGAAAACCCTATTTGATGCACAACATGGGTCAAAAATGACCCGCATTCATTTCCTATGTTATTTCATGCTTCGTTGGACTTCTTTTTTTTTTTTTTTTGTAAATCTTTTGAAATCCGTTTATTTCAGCATTTATTATTCCCTGATCTATAAATTCTATGATCCATGAATATTCAAAACATCTATTTACAAGGACCACAAATTAATATTTTGTTGTGTTACTACATCAAGTTTACACACATGGGTCAAAAATTACCCATCTATGCAAGCATTAAGAACAAAAGAATAAAGACATTTTGTAAAAAATAAATAAATAAATAAATTAAGAAGGGCAGTTATTTAGACATTTAACACTTTAAATGTTTATTTGCTACTTTCACACATATAACAAACATACACATACACATATCACTGATAACCGATAACACTGAAATTGAATTGTCTGTATTGCAACTGTAGTGGATTGAAGTGACTGTGATGATGAAAATATAACTTTTAATCCCACATCTTCCCATTGCCTCTGTAACATGGCTTTGAATGTGGGTCCTGCCCTCCAAGCACCTCTTCATATGAGGCATGAAGCTCTTGACCAGCTCCTTCATGCATTGGTTACAACAACCATGTATTTAGGGTCATGGGTGGTCAGCATTAGTCCTGGAGAGCCAAAGCCCTGCAGAGTTTTGCCACCTCCATGTTCTCTGCTTACATGAGTAGAAGCCAACAATTTTTACTCAATATATTGGACTGGGTCTGAGTTTCTTCTTCAGAGGACTCATCAGACAAGTCTTCAGTGCCATCACAGTCTTCTTAATCTAGGAAAGCTGGATTTATACCCATAACTCCAGATTGACCCCATAGCACATATAGGTCATCAGCATTAGATATTTCAGACTCCACACAGTGATGCAGCTCGTCAGGATGCTCTCGGTGGTGCCTCTGTAGAAGGTGATGGGGGCTGGGGCTCTGGCTCTTCTCAGTTTGCGGAGGAAGTAGAGACGCTGCTGTGCTTTCTTGGCCAGTGCTGCGGTGTCGTCGGTCCAGGAGAGGTACTCTGTGATGTGCACACCCAGAAACTTGATGCTGCTCACTCTCTCCACAGTCGCCACCATTGATGGTCAGAGGAACATGCTGAGTGTGCACTCTCCTGAAGTCAAACAACAATCTCCTCGTCTTCTCCACGTTCAGAGAGTGATTGTTGTCACTGCACCTCCTGGCCAGGCAGTCTCACCTCGCTCCTGTAGTTTGCCTCATCTCTGTTGCTAATGAGACCCACCACAGTTGTGTCATCTGCAAACTTAATAAAGAGGCTGGAGTTGTGTGACGGTGTGCAGCGTTGTGGGTCAGCAGAGTGAAGAGGAGGGGGCTCAGCACACCTCCTTGGGGGGCCCCAGTGTTCAGTGTGATGGTGCTGGATGTGTTGCTGCTGACCTGTTCTGCCTGAGGTCTTCCAGTCAGAAAGTCTAACAGCTAGTTGCACAGCTGTTTTGTTCCTAAAAGTAAGCGAATGAAGAAGGCGTTCAGCTTGTTCAGCAGGGAGATGTTGCTGTCACAGGTCCAACGGTGGGGGCTTGTAGTCCGTATATGGTCTGTATCCCCTGCCACAGGCTCCGAGTGTCTCTTATCCTCCTGGAGTACTGTCTCTTAGCCTCTCTGATGCCGCAGGATAGGTTGGCCCTAGCTGTTCTCAGGCCCACCTCATCTCCAGCTCTGAAGGCAGTGTTCCGCGTCTTCAGGATTCTGTAGACCTCGCCCTGTCATCCACGGCTTCTGGTTGACCAGGACAGTGATTTTTTGTAAGCTCCTCTCTGTGTGGTCTAAACAAGGTCTTAAATTGTTTTTACCTCTTGTTGGAATGTTAATGTGTTAGTGTTAATTTTTGGGAACACACTCTTTATGTCTGCATGGTTAAAATCCCCAACTATGATGAGAAAAATTATCAGGGAGGGCTGTCTACTGCTCACTGATGTGCTGGTACAGTCCATTCAGTGCCTCACTTCTGTTGTTGTTGTTGTTGGAGCTGGAAGAGATGAATACAGCAACGAGCAGTATGGCTGTATATTCCCTCAGTAGATAGAAGGGCCGGCACTTAATAATCATAAACTCCACCAGGGGTGAGCAGTGTTTGCAGACCACAACAGGATCGCGGCACCACGCGACATTGATGTAAACACAAAGCCCGCCGACGCAGGTTTTACCTCCCGCGAAGAGAGATCTGTCCGGGGCGAGTTTTTCCTCCCGCAGAAAAGGGAGAGCTCTGAGAGGAACCACTGTTGGTGAGCCATGTTTCCGTGAACACAAAAACACAACAGTCTCTTACAGTCCTCTGAGTTGAGCGTAGTAATCAGATGTAGTACAGTTTATTGTCCAAAGAGCGTACGTTAGCCAGTATAATGGTGGGGATGGCTGGCTTGTGTGGGTTAGCCGTTAGCTTAGCCTGGATACCTCCATGCTTACCCCTCTTCTGCTTCCTCTCATGCCAATTGTGGCGCCTCCGCTGTGGGCGAGATGCAGTAGTGGGGGGTCGGTGATGGTGTAGGCCTCCGGAGCAGACCGAGGTCCGCCAGTGTAAACGGAGGCCAGCGAGTAGGTGCTGTGCAGGTAAACTTCACTCCCCTCATCTCAAGAGACGCACTAGCGACTGACAAATAGTGGCTGCAGTCATTTAGCCTCCTTGTTAGTGCGTCCGCCTCCCATGCCGGAGACTGGGGTTCGAGGCCCACTCGGACATCCGACGAAGTGCGAAGAGAGTGTGGCGGTTGAGGATGCCCGGAGGACCCGAGAGAGGGGTTACATTGGTGCCATGACCTGGATGGCAGTGAGGTTTAGGGGGGTGAGTGTAACGGAGGCCAGCGAGTAGGTGCTGTGCAGGTAAACCTCACTCCCATCATCTCAAGAGATGACCTATATGTAATGGAGCTATATGTAATGGAGGCTAGCTGCTTAAAATATTTGTACTGCTTAAAATATCTCTGCCTCCTTCGAGGCCCACTCGGAGCAAGTTAGAGGCTGTGGCGGCGAGGACCCGGGAGAGAGGGGTTACACCAGCTCTTCCACGTGCACAAAGTTTAACTCTAAAAATGTGGGTTCTGCCGACAACCAGCAAAAACTCACCATTGTATGTGCGCTTAAAGACAGGTAGACGCGATGAAGACGTACAAAAACACTGCGACTCTCACAAGACAAAAAAACATGAAAACACCATTTTTACGGGAGTGAGAGAAGCCGCTACGTGTGGACGCGCTGCCATCATGATAATGATTATATTGTCGCAGTTAGACAGAAACCTTGTTTGTCCCAAAACAAGGTACTTTTTCAGCAACAATTATAGACATCGAAAAGGGTGACCAATACCACTGATTTTAAAAAAAAAAAAAAAAAAAAAGAAAAAAGAAAAATGGAGATACAAGATTTCTGCCTGACAGATATATACAGTGGGTACGGAAAGAATTCAGACCCCCTTAAAATTGTTCACTTTTAGTTATATTGCAGCCATTTGCTAAAATCATTTAAGTTCATTTTTTTTTCTTCATTAATGTACACACAGCACCCCATAATGACAGAAAAACACAGAATTGTTGACATTTTTTGCAGATTAATTAAAAAAGAAAAACTGAAATATCACATGGTCCTAAGTATTCAGACCCTTTGCTGTGACACATCATATATTTAACTCAGGTGCTGTCCATTTTTTTCTGATCATCCTAAAAATGGTTCTACAGCTTCATTTGAGTCCAGCTGTGTTTGATTATACTGATTGGACTTGATTAGGAAAGCCACACACCTGTCTATACAAGATCTTACAGCTCACAGTGCATGTCAGAGCAAATGAGAATCATGAGGTCAAAGGAACTGCCCGAAGAGCTCAGAGACAGAATTGTGGTAAGGCACAGATTTGGCCAAGGTTACAAAAAAAAAATTCTGCTGCTGCACTTAAGGTTTCCTAAGAGCACACATAATCCAGAGAGGCCTCCCTAATCCTTAAATGGAAGACGTTTGGGATGACCAGAACCCTTCCTAGAGCTGGCCGTCCGGCCAAACTGAGCTATCGGGGGAGAAGAGCCTTGGTGAGAGAGGTAAAGAAGAACCCAAAGGATCACTGTGGCTGAGCTCCAGAGATGCAGTCGGGAGATGGGAGAAAGCTGTAGAAAGTCAAACCATCACTGCAAGCCCTCCACCAGTCAGGGCTTTATGGCAGAGTGGCCTCATCCTCCAGTGCAAGACACACTAAAAAAACAACTGAAGGACACAAGATGGTGAGAAATAAGATTCTCTGGTCTGATGAGACCAAGATGTGTGGACCAGTATGTGTGGAGGCAAAGAAAACCAGCAGCGCGTCAATCACCTGTCCAATACAGTCCCAACAGTAAAGCATGCTGGTGGCAGCATCATGCTGTGGGGGGGTGTTTTTTCAGCTGCAGGGACAGGACGAAATCGTTGCAAATGAGGGAAAGATGAATGCGGGCATAAGTACAGGGATATCCTGGATGAAAACCTTTCTCCAGAGTTCTCAGACCTCAGACTGGGGCCGAAGGTTCACGTTCACACACCCCCCCACCCCCACAAGAACAGGTGACCCTAAGCACACAGCTAAAATAACGAAGGAGTGGCTTCACAACAACCCGTGAATGTTTCTTGAATGGCCCAGCCAGAGGCCTCTGACCATTAAACCCAATTGAGCATCGACCATGGAGAGACCTGGAAAAATCTCTGTCCACCAACTTTTTACCATCCAAACCTGACAGAACTTGGAGAGGAATCTGCAAGGAGGTAGAATGGCAGAGGATCCCCAAATCAAGATCTCTGTGACCACTCTGTGAAATTTTTGTTGCATCTTTCCCAAAAAAACTCATGGCTGTATTAGATCAAAAGGTCCTTTCTGTCTACTAAATACTGAGCAAAGGGTCTGAATACTTAGGACACCATGTGCTATTTCAGTTTTTCGTTTTTAAATAAAATGTGCAAAAAATGTCAACAATTATCGTGTTTTTCTGTCAATATGGGGTGCTGTGTGTACATTAATGAGGATAAAAAAATGAACTTAAATGATTGTAGCAAATGGCTGCAATATAACCAAAGAGTGAAAAATTTAAGGGGCTCTGAATACTTTCCGTACCCACTGTACGTGTATATAATATATTATTTTTACTTTTATTTTGTTAACCTAGCTAACATTAGTTAACAATATAGAGCTAATATATGTAGCTAAAATAAAATATGTCAACAAGCTATTAATAGTAGTTGAACATGTGGTTTCTTTGTCTTAGTAATAGATTTCAAGGTCAACATTCAAATATATATCATTCAGTTATCTTTCACAATATATCACAATATTTTCTGTGGTAATAAATTATGAAATAATACTAACGGTGCTATCAACTTCCACAAAAGCAGCCATGTTTAGTTGTGGAATGTGGGCGTGTTAGGTGAATAGTTTTCTGCAATAAATATGTTCCTACTTGCAAAAATAAAAAAACTTATTAAAAAAAAAAACAACAACAAAAAAAAAAAAATATCAAAGGTTTTCTATATGGGTCATTTTGACCCATAGTGTGTAAAATTGATGTATAGAATTGCAAAAAACAGATATTCACAATGTAGAAATGCAAAATAATATTTTTTTTAATAAAGTGTAGAAAGGAAAAATAAACATAATGATTTGTGGAAATGAAAAAACAAAGGTATAATTTAATGAATACCTGGTATAATTAATGATAAGTTTTTTTTACAAAGATTCAGCATAAAGAAACAACTCTATCCATAGCTGAAATAACAAATGAAATGATACGGGTCATTTTAGACCCATCCTCGTGAATTAGAAGGGTAGTGACACAAAAATTATTTTTATTTAGAAAAAGTAAGAGAGAAAAAATAAAAGTAAGTAATATGTGAGTGCTCATCACAAAAGCAACCCGTTATTGAGGAATTTTTGGAATTCTGAATGCGGAAATACATTTCATGTAAGATATATGAAAAAAAAAAAAAAACCACCATGTAGTGCATCAAAGGTTTAATTGACAGAAATTACTGCTCTTTAAATATTTTGGGTGCAGTACACCTGTTGATGTCATGCGGGATTAAAAAAATCCTGGGTATACCTTTCCATATCACACATTAATGTTATTTTTTACTGTAAGATTTTCTGTGTGTAGTAACAGGGCAGAAAAAAAGAATAAATGTTTCACTCACAAAACTACTGACAGCTTATGCTAATGGGCTGTCCCAAAACAATCAGACAACTTTTTTCTGTGCACTTCTGTGACTTAACTGAGACTGCAGCAGGGATTAATTTTCACCATAAAACACGGTGGTCCTCTGTGGGTATGTTTTAATTAAATATCATTCCTGTCTTTTAATAATACAGCTAAGGGAAATATTCTGCACCCACACCCAGTGATTTTTTATATGCTAAATAATCTGTGTCTTGATGGTCTTTGTATACAGATTATGCAATACTTTTTAAAAATACTGATAAGTTCAGAGGCACTTTTTTTTTACAATAAAGGAAATTAAAAACTCTCTATAGGTTCTCAGCCTTGGTCCCTTGAGGTCCACTTTTCTGCAGAGTTTAGTTACCAACCTGATCAAACTCACCTTTAACTCTCTAGTCATTCTGAAGACATGATTACTTGTTCAGTTGTGCTTGATTCGGGTTGGAGCAAAAATGGTGGAGCCTCGAGATCTACAGCGTCCTTTACTTGGTGCTGATTGGTCAGTCAAGATATACTTTCATTTTCATTTTTCCAAAATGCAATGTCAGTACTTTAATTTGACATACGAACTACCGGCTCTTGTTATTTCTTCTTGTGTAAAAAAAAGTTAGGCTACTTTCGTGTTTTAATATTATATTTTTTTTAATTTTATTATTATTATCATTATTATCTGAACTTTTTTATTAACTTTTTAATATCTCCCCTCTATATTTATATCTCTATTCTGGAAATATCAGAAACAAATAATACTTAAGTATATAGCGATAAATGCGTGCAGACTAATTATTTTTTAAATAAACAGATATTTACAGATGGATCAAAGGTACCAGAATCTTTGGTGACAGGTAGGCCTGTAGGAATATTTATTCCAGAATTCAAAATAAACATGTTCAAAAGATTATCAAAATAATTTTTTTAGCAATATATACAGTAGCAATAATGGTTGCATTACAGTGGATAGAAGACGTAGACCAGGTAGAGTAATTATATGTTCAGACTCAATGTCAGCACTAAATAGTTTTGTTTCTTATAAATCCATTATAGAAGACAATTTTAAATGATATATGCATGACATTAAAATCTCTAAATAATATGAGAATAGATGTCTATTTTTGTTGAATACCTTTAGCAAAAAAGGCAACCAAAAAAAAAAAAAGGATATCGAGTTTGAAGTCCCATTAGGAAGAGTTGAAATTAAATCAATTATTAATCGAATATTCAAAAAGAGTTGGGACAAAGCTGACACAGAAAGATTTTATCATACAAATTTATTCATCATTTAAAAGAAGTATAACAATTTTGGAACACACAGGACTAAATGTATCACTATACCAAACAGATAAACATATTACAGGTAAATGTGCTTTTTGTGGGTTAACCCATTTTGTGCCCAAATTTTTCTGAATGGTTTTCATGCATGTAGTCATGTTAATAGTGTCCTATGTGAACATGTTCTGCATTTATTTTCCCCAGGTTTTAGTTTATTTTCTTGAAAATCATATTAAAATGTGGTGGCACCTATAGTTTTGCCGGTGGGCAAATAGTTTTGTATTCACCCCTTCAATGTAAATTTGTATAGGAGGAGAGCATTTGGCATCTAACTCAAAAATAACTGTTTTCAACAGATTAATCTTTATTCATAAAAACAAATTAATTATGCATAAAGTCAAAGAACATTTCGATGCAAACCCCCCAAAAAGTTGTATCTAGCTTATAATCACTTGAATATGAAAGCACAATAAATCTGTTTGTCTTAAAATGGTGGAACATAGTGCAGAACAAGAGCAGCCATTAAGGTGACCCTACAGGGTATTGTGTATCAAGTAGTTATTAAAAAATAAATAACTAAAAATAAATAGAATTAAGACAATATTACATCTATATAATAAAAAGGGTATACCTGAAAAAAAAAAAAAAAAAAAAAAAACATTTAACTGTTTGGTCACCAACATTCTGCAAAATATCTTCTTTTGTGCCCCACGGAAGAAAGAAACTCATAAGTCTGTAACTTGAAGATGACACAATGACACAATGTTCCATTTTTGGGTGAACTTTCCCTTATGTAAGCAGTTTTCTTATAAGTAGCCAACAAGGAGTACTGCGTGAAGGTACACGTAGTTTTTTATAAATTCACATAAACATATTTGCTTACTATACTTTGTGGTGTAAATATGTAAAATGTCACATATTTCATGAATAAATACCTATTGATTAGGTCAAATGGATTAACCCTGACAAAAGTCCTTGATATTCATGTAATTAATGATATTCTTTTTAAAATATATGATTATTTAAATAATTATCATGTGAAGGCTACACCCATGCTTGTTTGTTTATTTATTTTCTTATTTTTTTTTTTACAGGTATTTTCATTCTTATAAGTATGTTAGTTAAATGAAAATAAATAAAAATAAATAGAATAAAGAAAATATTACATCTATATAATAAAAAAGGTATACCTTAAAGAAAATTACGCAGTTTTTTAGGCCCATAGTTTTCAATGGCTGACTGTAGTAGGTGATTTCATATAATAATGTAATTTTTAGGCCCATAGTATTTAATGGCTGCATTACAATGGAATCATATAGTTACTAGTCATAAAATGAATTAGGGTCCTTGACCAATTAGAATTTTACTTTTGTGTGACTGCCTGAAGTTTGTAAACTGCTGCGGTCACTTGAAAACTGGAAATCTCCACACCCACCATGGCAAAAGCAGACACAGAAGTGGGGCAGTAAGAGCTGTGGAAACACTGCTCCCTCATCTCCTCCTTTTGACAGATTTATTCCGTATCAAATTAAGGTCTACTTAAAGGGATAGTTCACCCAAAAAATCAAAATTATGTCATTAATGACTCACGCTCATGTCGTTCCAAACCCGTGAGACCTCCGTTCATCTTCGGAACACAGTTTAAGATATTTTAGATTTAGTCCGAGAGCTTTCTGTCCCTCCATTTTGAATGTATGTACGGTATACTGTCCACGTCCAGAAAGGTAATAAAAACATCTTCAAAGTAGTCCATGTGACATCAGAGGGTCCGTTAGAATTTTTTGAAGCATCGAATATACATTTTGGTCCAAAAATAACAAAAACTTCGACTTTATTCAAGCATTGACTTCTCTCCCGGGTCTGTTATGAGCGCGTTCACAGCACATCGGGTTCGCGAACGAATCACTCGATGTAACCGGATCTTCTTGAACCAGTTCACCAAATCGAACTGAATCGTTTGAAACGGTTCGCGTCAACAATAAGCATTAATCCACAAATTTGGACTTAAGCTGTTAACTTTTTTAACATGGCTGACACTCCCTCTGAGTTCAAATAAACCAATATCCCGGAGTAATTCATTTACTCAAACAGTACACTGACTGAACCGAGCCAGATAACGAACGAAACATTGACTCATTCTCGAGTCAAGAACCGTTTCTGTCGGACGCGTCCGATTCGAGAACCGAGGAGCTGATGATACTGCGCATGCGTGATTCAGCGTGAAGCAGACTGACACACAGCGCGTATGAACTGAACTGGTTCTTTTGGTGATTGATTCTGAACTGATTCTGTGCTAATGTTATGAGCGCGGGTAAACCGAAGGCTTGAATCAAGGGCAATCATCGCCAATGAAGTCATTACGTCGAGCGCAAAAGAACTGGTGAACCGTTTTCGGCAACCGGTTTATTGAATCAACACTGTCCGAAAGAACCGGTTCGCGGAGAAGAACAGAACTTCCCATCACTACGGTGATCCGAAACCGATGCAACCGGTTCTTGACTCGAGAACGAGTCAATGTTTCGTTCGTTATCTGGCTCTGTTCAGTCAGTGTACTGTTTGAGTAAATGAATTACTCCGGGATATTGGTTTATTTGAAACTCAGAGGGAGTGTCAGCCATGTTAAAAAAGTTAACAGCTTAAGTCATTTGTGGATTAATGCGTATTGTTGACGCGAACCGTTTCAAATTATTCAGTTCGATTTGGTGAACTGGTTCAAGAAGATCCGGTTACATCGAGTGATTCGTTCGCGAACCGGGATGTGCTGTGGGAACGCGCTCATAACATTCGTTCGCGAACCAGTCAATGCTGAATAAAGTCGTAGTTTTTGATATTTTTTGGACCAAAATGTATTTTCGATGCTTCAAAAAATTCTAACGGACCCTCTGATGTCACATGGACTACTTTGAAGATGTTTTTAATACCTTTCTGGACGTGGACAGTATACCGTACATACATTCTCAATGGAGGGACAGAAAGCTCTTGGACTAAATCTAAAATATCTTATACTGTGTCCTTCCGAAGATGAACGGAGGTCTCACGGGTTTTTGCTTAACAACATGAGGGTGGAGTCATTAATGACATAATTTTGATTTTTGGGGTGAACTATCCCTTTAAGGTCAAATTAAAGTAGAGATGTCAGTTAAAGGGTTAAGTTATGTTTTAGGTGGGATATTATGAAAGCAAAAAGGCAGAAAACAAGACCATAACCTGATTTATTAACCTGTTAACACAGTATACCCCATTTCCCTATGATATGTACTTACAAGTTATTTGCCCACCGGCAACTATAGTTGCCGCTTGGACATTTGACTAAGTATACAAAAAACTTAAAGATCTCCTGGAAGACTTGTTTGTTTGGATGATTCTAGAGAGCTTCATGACTTATGTAGATATATATATGTCAACAAAATGACATAATTAGTAATATGAAAATTACATTTCTTTGGGAGGGTTTGCCTTCACCATGCTTCCTGGAAGTAGGGGTAAGGAACTTTAACAGCCTCATGTGACAGGGGAAGGAAGTGAATACCTTATTATTTTTTTTCTTGAAATCCTTTATTTGGTTGTTGCCAGATTGCCAGGGAAGTCGTGGCCTAGTGGTTAGAGAGTTTGACTCCTAACCCTAAGGTTTGTGGTTTGAGTCTCGGGCTGGCAATACCACGACTCATAGGTGCCCTGAGCAAGGCACCCGAACCCCCAACTGCTCCCCGGGTACCTAAATGGGCTTCCCACTGCTCCAGGTGTGTGTGTTCACGGCGTGTGTGTGTTCACTTTGGATGGGTTTAAAAAGGCAGAGCACGAATTCTGGAGTATGGGTCTCAATCGGCCTTCAAATGCAGGCTTCATAGGACACGGTCTTTGAATTGGGACAGCCTTAGACAGAGACTCAGACGGTGCCACTGCATGTCATGCCACACCTCTCACGGCAGCGTCATCAGTTTGAGATCAGCCTTTTAGGGAGCCCTGATCAATCATCCTAACGTGTTTATCGGCCGATAGTGATCGGTAGCCAATCAATCAGAGCACCCCTACTCAAAACACAATCTCATTGTCCTATTATGTATTTTTAGAAGCTGTTGCGATCCTCTCAGACTTTTATCATTCTGTATCTGTAAGAAAGATTGACAGAAAGTAAAGAGAGAGAAATGAACAATGTTATTTACCACCACAGAAACTCTGAAAATCATCAATCAAGAATGGTTTTAAATGTTTTTCTTATCAAGATGATTTTGTGTCAGTGCAGGTGAAAATCAAACATATCTATAAAGACATATCTATGATACTTGCCATTTCTTGGAGCTCCTGCGGGCCAGATCATCACACCAATAACAACAGCTGCAGCCACCACCAGAAAAGCCAATAACAATTCCCTGTTACATCAGCTGTAGATGGACCTGAACCTGTAACAGCAAAAGACAGACCATCATTAGTGTCAGTAAATCTGACAGTGTGTTTATGCAATATTCACTGTATATATATTCTCTGGACACCTTTATCCGGGCCAGTGTGTAGATGTCAAAAACATATTTATCTATTAACATTCAGAGATTATTTCATATTTTACATGGTTTTTAAAAACAAAGAGCTCTCAGACCACCAAAGATCCCCAAACCAGTTTCATAACATCTAGCTCATTTTAAAACATGATGAGATTGAATCAGCTTCCAGAAGACGTCAGATGTGCCTCTAAGTAGTTACTCATAGCTCCAGACTGAAAACACATCTTTTTATCTGTGTATTCCCTGAGGTGAGCACAGTTTCTGTAATGTACTATTTAGTTAAGATTCTTGTACTTTTAATTTCCCTTATATTTATAAATAATGTATAAATAATATAAATGTATAAATAATGATAACAGTAACATTCTTGCTGACACACTTAACGTGACTGACAGAAGTACAGGGAAAACACCCCCTTCAGAACAATCTACATTTATGATATACATTGTTATATACTTTTTGTGTAATTTGACAAAAAAGAAAGGAGGATGACACATACATATCTTCTTTTTGTCCTGTGGTACTATTTGGGCTTTTTTTTTGTTTTTGTTATATTGTGTTTATTTATTTCAAAGCTGGTGTTAAATTAAACCACGCCCTGAGAACACCAGAATTGATATAAAAGAAAAAAGTCATATGTCATTATGTAAAATCAGGAATCAACTTCCTGCAGTGTATCCCGCTGATAAAGATAAAGAAACACACCTCTATCAGTCCGAGTGATCTTTTATAATTAAGACAAAGGGTCGTAAATGACCATTCTTTATTTATACTGTTTTTTAAAATAATATTGTATGAAGTAATGACAGAATTTTGTCCTCACTACGATCAAAGGGAATCATCTTATTCTTGACCAGATTTGAGAAAAAAAAAAAAAAAAACATTATATTTTATTCAATGTTGCAATTAAACTAACAGCATGGCAATGAAAACTGATTTCTTTTTTACATTATTTTCTTCTGTAAATGGTTTATGTAGATGAACAATAACATACAAGAAAAGACAATAAACAGGTCTGAAGATTACAGTTCAAACAGACTAAAATGAAAAATCAGTTATTTCAGGGTAAATGATATTAAATGACTCACCACTGACAGTCAGACTGAATGTTATTATGATGGTCTTTAGGGATAATATTTTTTTTGTAAATTTTTGTGCTATCACACTTGGGGTTTTCTGTTCAAGCTTTCGCTTTTGCCTGAACCGTCTCTTCTGATGATCTCTGCTTCATAACGTCCAGCGTGTTCAGATCTGATGTCTGTGATGGTCAGAGATCAAGTCTCATAGTCCACCTCCAGTCTGTCTCTGAATCTCCCGTCTTCACCATCATATAAACAGCTTGAATTGGGATCATTGATCATGTGTTTTTGACTGTCATTAAAATACCACCGCATTGGTTCATGGTGTTGTTTGGAAACATTAATTCTTAGAATAAAAAACTATCTCCCTCCATCACTGATACTGACTTCACTGCATGTGTATCACCAAACACACCTGCAAACACAAATTAGCAGTTACTAGTGTGTGTGTAGTCATCTTGGACCTATATTGTGTGTGGCCCAAATGTATACAAATATAATATAATAATCAGCATAATATATAATAATGCCGAAACAACAGAAAACAAAAGAAAGGACCCACAAATAATAATATTAACAATATTCTGAGAACACATTTTGTAGCCAGAAATTAGCTAAATCTGATTTAAATTCCAAAAACTTATTTTGGGGACAGCCTCATTTATAAAAAACGTTATAAAGTAAAATAAGCATATATAATAATATATATATATATATATATAGATCTATAATATAGTATACACACACACACACACACACACACCATATATACAACCACACATATACAGGTCCTTCTCAAAAAAATAGCATATTTGTGATAAAAGTTCATTATTTTCCATAATCCTTAATGAAAAAAATTAAACTTTCATATATTTTAGATTCATTGCACACCAACTGAAATATTTCGGTCTTTTATTGTTTTAATACTGATGATTTTTTGGCATACAGCTCATGAAAACCACCAAAATTCCTATCTCAAAAAAATTAGCATATCATGAAAGGTTCTCTAAACGAGCTATTAACCTAATCATCCTGAATCAACTAATTAACTCTAAACACCTGCAAAAGATTCCTGAGGCTTTTACAAAACTCCCAGCTTGGTTCATTTACTCAAAACCGCAATCATGGGTAAGACTGCCGACCTGACTGCTGTCCAGAAGGCCATCATTGACACCCTCAAGCGAGAGGGTAAGACACAGAAAGAAATTTCTGAACGAATAGGGGTTCCCAGAGTGCTGTATCAAGGCAGCTCAGTGGGAAAGTCTGTGGGAAGGGAAGTGTGCACAAAAAAAAAACCGCCGGCAACAACGAGAAGAGGTGACCGGACCCTGAGGAAGATTGTGGAGAAGGACGGATTCCAGACCTTGGGGGACCTGCGGAAAGCAGTGGACTGAGTCGGGAGTAGAAACATCCTGAGCCACCGTGCACAGGCGTGTGCTTTTGAACCAGAAACAGCGGCAGAAGAGAAGGCCTGACCTGGGCTAGAGAAGACAGCACTGGACTGTTGCTCAGTGGTTCCAAAGTACTTTTTATGGATGAAAGCAAATTTTGCATGTCATTCCGGAAATCAAGGTGCCAGAGTCTGGAGGAAGACTGTGGGTAGAAGGAAATGCCAAAATGCCTGAAGTCCCAGTGTCAAGTACCCACAGTCAGTGATGGTCTGGGGTGCCATGTCAGCTGCTGGTGTTGGTGGTCTAACTGTGTTTTATCAAGGGCAGGGTCAATGATGCAGCTAGCTATCAGGAGATTTTGGAAGCACTTCTGCTTCCATCTGCTCAAACGCTTTATGGGAGATGAAGATTTCGTTTTCAGCACGACCTGGCACCTGCTCACAGTGCCAAAACCACTGGTAAATGGTTTACTGACCATGGTATTACTGTGCTCAATTGGCCTGCCAACTCTTCTGACCTGAAACCCCATAGAGAAATCTGTGGGATATTGTGAAGAGAAAGTTGAGAGACGCAAGACCCAACACTCCTGGATGAGCTTAAGGCCGCTATCGAGCATCTCTGGGCCTCCATAACACCTCAGCAGTGCCCACAGGCTGATTGCCTCCCATGCCACGCCGCATTGAAGCAGTCATTTTTCTGCAAAAGGATTCCCGACCAAGTATTGCGTGCATAAACTGAACATAATTATTTGAAGGTTGAATTTTTTTTGTATTAAAAACACTTTTCTTTTATTGGTCGGATGAAATATGCTAATTTTTTGAGATAGGAATTTTGGGGTTTTCATGAGGCTGTATGCCAAAATCATCAGTATTAAAACAATAAAGACCTGAAATATTTCAGTTGGTGTGCAATGAAATCTAAAATATATGAAAGTTTAATTTTTATCATTACATTATGGAAAGAATGAACTTTTATCACAATATGCTAATTTTTTAGAAGAACCTGTACATATATATATAGATTTGTTCATTATTATATGTTAAATATCTATGTTATGTTGAGATATGCAAATTAGTCATTTATTGTTCTAATTAAATATTCAATAAAACTACTTCTTTACTTTTGAAAGTGCACTAATTTAAATACATTTCCAGAAAACAGAAAAAAAAATCTAAACTTTGCATAAACTAAAATAAATGTTTATGCTGAACTTGATGTGTATATAATTATTTGACATACAGCAATAGGCAATACTACATTAGTGTATGATACAAAAGCGGTCCATTTATTCATGGTGATTTGATCGGACGAATGACGAATTCACAATTAATTATACCACATTCACTGACTAACGTTACGTTTCATTTTAACACTTGCATTAAGAAATTACAGATAGCCTACAGGCCTAAGCGATCACAAGTCCCAAAACAGGAAAGAGAAAAACAATAATCATCTACGATATATAAAGAGGAATTCATATAGGCTAATGAGCAAAATCATTTTATTTATATATTAATCTGATGTTTAAAACAGTCCTGAATAAAATAAAAGACAGTAATTTTGAAACGTTGGTGAGTTGAAAATGCGTCATTTGTCATCGCGGAAAACGTTTAAAGGATTTGAATAATACAGACACAAACTGATGTCTTACAAAACGAGAAAAGCGAACAGAATGATCACTGTATCGCTTCTCTCATTTTAACTGTTGATGTCTTGAAGATAAAGTCTCTTGCAGGTAGGAGTTGTTATTTTGCTTTGCTGTAATCGGAGTCTGATAGCTCTTTTCCTGTCTCAGCGGGGAACCCCCCAATTACATCATTTCACTTTGTTCTCTTCTTTTTCTTCTTCTTCTTGATTTTTATGGCGAGTTTGCATTGTTTCTCTCAATTCCAAAAAAACGCAAAGAACGGAATTACTTCTTGTGGAGGACATGCTTCCTTTTCAGAACTGAGGTGAACACCGAGCAGAGCCAGATGACGAACGTACACGCCCACTGCTGGAGCGGTTCTCGTTCTCGAGTCAAGACCGGTTGCATCGGTTTTCGTGATCACCCGACTGAACCGAGAACCGTTTTCTTCTGTCGGACGCGTCCGATTTGAGAAACGATGAGCTGATGGTACGCTGCGCCTGCGTGTAACTTTTCAAAGTATTTTTGTTAAACATCAGAAAGGGTGATAAAATAACTATTATTTATTATTATTTATTTATTTATTTATTTTATTTATTTATTTTTTAAAGATGAATGTATCTGATCTGTATAGTTTGTTAAATTGTAGATTATGTGAGATTATAGGGCCAAAGGGGTTTTCAGGGAAATTTGGACCAATAATTAAGAATCTAAAGACTCTCTAGAGTTAATAGGAATAAGGGATGATTTATGAAAATCTGTACTGTATTTTATAGTTAACGATGACACATTCACAAATTGAGTTTGTAGTAAATAGAAGATGAACACGAGTAGAGCACTGAGATGATACTGAACTGCAGCGTGCCGGTTAGCGCGGGAGCGGTTCTCGTCTCGAGTCAAGAAACGGTTGCATCATACGGGTTTTCGGATCAAAGTACAATGAACCGAGAACCGTCTTTTCTGTCGGACGCGTCCGATTTGAGAACCGAGGAGCTGTTTTTTTGCCGGTGACCACACTGGCTGCGTGGCGTGAGCGTGGCGATTTCTGTTGCGTGGCGGTACTGCGTCGCGTTTCTGTGTCTTTCCACACCCCAGTTAACCCATGCCTGACCGCGCGCGCTGGCGCGCGCTGCTGCTGACTCTGCTGTAGTTGACATAGATTTTAATCATAAATATAAGCCTACTGATAAGGGGACACCGTCAACAGTATGGACGGCCAAATGGACAGGTGCCTATTTGAAATCGATAATATTTATTTTATTTTTCCAAAATAATTATTATCTGAATTAGTCCAACATATAGACTTTAAAACATCAAATATGTCATTAAGTAATATGCATTTGTGTACCCAAAGACATCACAACAATTTTCCTAGGTTGCCTGGAAACGCTTCAACACGTTGGTGTAGCATAGAAAAATAGGCGCGTGGTTATATATTCTACGCTTGCAAACGAGTTTTCCGCGCGTCTCAAAAATAAGAATAAAATAAGGGGGCTTATACAATATAAAAACTAAAAATGGTGCAGGACAGTAAACTGGGAAATTTAAGGAATATTAAGATGAGCAGGAATGTACAAGAGAACAATGTGCAAACAGGTTGTACAGGGTATTTACATAGCAGCAAGAGGTAAAAAAAAAAAAAAGTAAATAAATATAAAAAATTTAATTCCTGATATTGCTGTGTGCAAGTGACGATGTCAGTATATTAAATATCTTACTGATAATTAAGTGAAGTAATGTAGAAGTAGTAAAATAAGAAGTAAAATTAACAACAAACGGGGCAAAATGCGTTTAAGTTTAGAAAGATTTTTAGTCTTCCCCCTCCCTTGCCTCACAGTGCTTTGGTCCAAATGCCTGCTTTGCTCTTTTACATCACCTATACACACGCAAAAGTCCGGTAAAGAGACGGTCAATGAACTCCAGCAAATAAGGCTGTCAATGGCTATTTTATTCACTTAAACATATGATTAATTTATTATTTTCATGATGTCATTGTCAATGTATTTTTTGACGAGTCCTCTATATATGTTAGTAATAATAACGTACCATACCTGCTTGACGGAAAGGGTTGCCAGGTGTTTACAACAAAACTCGCCCAATTGCTACTCAAAACTAGCAGAAACTAACCACATTTTGAGGGGGGTCCGCCGGTAAATATCTCGTTTCGGTGGCTAAAATACAAATTATTGGGGTCGCTTCAATAGCCTGCGCAAAAACAGCCTGCGGCAACAGTGATAATGTAGCCCAATTCCATGGGAAAAAAAACACAGACTTGGCAACAAGAGATTTGGCTGAACAGGTATGCCTGTATGGACATCTTTATGATCCATCTATGCGTGATCATAGGCACAGCCAGATGGGCAAATAACTCTTGGCAAGAAATTGCAACCACCATGGTAAAGGAAGAAAGTATATCCAAGAAAGTCTGGAAGATCTTAAGAGACAAGTTTGTAAAGGCAAAAAACAGAGGCCCGGGTAAAAGTGGAGACCCAGATGGGTTCAGACACAGTTCACCAATCCTCTCGGAGCTTTGCTGGTTATCACAATTTGTGAAACACCGGGAAACTAATACAAATATGGACGATAAGGTGAGTGAATACTTGAACAGTTATCACACAGCACCATGTCTATTGTTCTTCCAGCTACTAGGTCTCTGATTTAAGTTTCCAGAGTACAAAATTTGCTTACAAATTTACATAGAAAATATTAATTGTACTGAAACGTTCATAGCTATGTTCCTTTTGCAAACAATAGAGAAAGAGATTAACCAAACACACTATTGTTTAGCCTGAAAACTAGAAAATACCCATGTATTATTTGCAAAAATGTGTATCTTCAGATAAGTGAGGTGTTGAAGATTTTAGACATCTGGGCCTGTATTCACAAAACATCTTAAGGCTAAAAGTAGTTCATAACTCGCTGATTTAGGAGAAAATCTTAAAAATAATGGCTGTGTCCATCCTAAATTCAGGATTCCTAAATTTTTGCTCTAAGAGTATTTCACAATTGTTTTAGCACTAAAACTAGCTCCTAAAAAAGGTTAGGAGTAGTGAAGAGGAGTCCTAAGTCACTAAGACCAAGTCACAAACTATCCTAAAATGTGTGTTGACAGCAATCTGCCTCTGAATGTAAACATTTTTGAAACATTAGATGATAATGACCTTTACTCCAACTCAATTTTCCTTTGATTATATCTTTTTTTTCATTAAGTTGGGCAAGAAGTAACAGCTGCATCTCGTGTGGTTTTCTTTTACGTTCGTGTGTGTATTCTATCAGTCATGATTATTCTACTCTGTTAATTAAAAGGCTGTTTATATAAATATCCGGCTGACAATAAGCTGAACATATACTTGTTTAATTAGTGACACTTATCCTGCATTTTAAAATCTTTTTTTTTTTATTTTAAGCCTCTATTTGAATACGGTAACACAACATTGTGTTCTACAATATTTCCATGAATAAATCTCTATATCGGAACTATCAGCCAATCACTGTGTGCATAGTTAGTAAGCATGCTGACATCATCCATAGCAGCAAGGTCAAGCCCGCCCTTACTCTTAGCTTTAGACTTTTTTCTCTATTTCTTAGTAAAAGTTTGTCTCAGCAGCTTTGTGAATGGGTTTTAAGAGAAAACTCTTAGCTAAAAACTTTTCCTGCTGTTTAGGAGAACTCTTAGTGGTAAGATAAAATGTTTTGCAAATACGGGTCCTGATATTTAATGTTTTTTTGTTTGTTTGTTTTTTATTTTAGGAGGAAGGTAGTGTGGCCCCAAATCATCGGATGGAAAGCATCGCCCTCTTGTTTCAAATAATATCTCAACGGCGAACACATCAAGTATAAAAGCCTCGTCAGTTTGGGAAGGTGCGCGTGCAGTCAGCGGAGGATAGCGAAGCGGAGCCAGGTGAAAGTATAAATGCATGTTGTGCCACACCTCTCACGGCAGAGTCATCAGTTTGAGATCAGCCTTTTAGGGAGCGCTGATCAATCATCCTAACTGTTGTCCGACATTTGTTAGGTCAGAGTCATCAGCCTACTCAAAACACAATCTTATCTTCCTATTATGTATTTTTAGAAGAGCTGTTGTGATCCTCTCAGACTTTTATCATTCTGTGTCTGTAAGAAAGATTGACAAAGTAAAGAGAGAGAAATGAACAATGCCATTTACAGCCACAGAAAATCAGCAAGTTTTAAATGTTTTTCTTATTGGGATGATTTTGTCAGTGAAGGTGAAATCAGGAGCAAATCTATAAATACACACTACAATAGTGCACTATCTTGCCTCATCCTTAGACTTTTGTTTGTTTTTCTGGTCTGTTTAGAAAAATCATCAAACACAATTAAACTCTAACTTTGCAAAATGAAAAAGGTTTTCCTCTCACTACAGTATCTGTAGCTGATACTTGCCCATTATTTCCTGCTGCGACAGATCCATTTCTTTTTCACAACAGCTGCAGCAGATGGTGGAAAAAGTAGAACAATTACTGCTATTGCTGCTGAAGAGAGTGATGAAGGTGATGATGGTGAAGATGGAGAAGGTAAATAATTAGTGTGAGGAAATCTGACAGTGTGTTTATGCTATTTTCACTGTATATATATTCTCTGGACACCTTTACAGGGCCAGTGTGTAGATGTCAAAAACTTATTTATCTATTAAACATACAGAGATTATTTCATATTATAGATGTTTTAAAAACAAATAGAGCTCTCAGATCACAAGAGCAAAGCTCAAACCAGTTCATAACATCTAGTTCATTTAAAACATGTTAAGATTAAATCAGCTTCCAGAAGACGTCAGATGTGCCTCTAAGTAGCTCCTCATAGCTCCAGATAGAAAATAAATCTTTTGATCTGTGTATTCCCTGATTGAGCACAGTTTCTGTAATGTACTGTTTATATTAAGTCTCTTCTCCTTTAAGGTCCCCCGCATTCATTTTAATGTAAAACTTTCTTCAATTCATATTTTTTCTTAAATATTTCATTTTAGTGTTTTTTAAGCATTAACCTGTTATTGATTTAATAAATAAAATAAAAATTACTTTTATGCAGAGCACTTTGAATTTACCTTGTGTAAGAAATGTTATACAAATAAACTTGCTTTGCCTAATTAAATGTGTAATATAAATGTATAAATAATGATAACAGTAACATTCTTGCTGACACACTTAACATGACTGACAGAAGTACAGGGAAAACACCCCCTTCAGAACAATCTACATTTATGATTACATTGTAATATACTTTTTGTGTAATTTGACAAAGAAAAAAGGAGGATGACACATACATATCTTTTCTTTGTCATGTGGCTCTATTTGGTCTTCATTCTTGTTTTTGCCAAAATCAGAAGCTAGAAAACACAAGAAAATAAAAATGAAACACAAGAGAACACCAGCTTTGATATAAAAGAAAAAAGTCATTGTGTCATTATGTAAAATCAGGAAATAAACTTTCTGCAGTGTATCAGCTGATAAACAAAGAAACACACCTCTAGTCAGAGTGATCTTTTATAATTAAGACTGTTATGCATTCAGAAAAGGGTCTTAAATGACCAATTATTCATATTATATTTAAAATAATATTGTATTAAGTATTCACAGAATATTTGTCCATACTATGATCAAAGGGAATAATCTTATTCTTATTTTATTCAATGTTGCAACCTAAACTAACAGCATGGCATTGGCAATGAAAACTGATTTCATTTTACATTATTTTCTTCTGCAAGAAACCAGTTTGTGCACTAAAATAGGTTTATCTAGATGAACAATAACCATACAAGAAAAGACAATAAACAGGTCTGAAGATCACAGTTCAAACAGACTAAAATGAAAAATCAGTTATTTCAGGGTAAATGATATTAAATGACTCACCACTGACAGTCAGACTGAATGTTATTATGATGTCTTCAGGGTTAATGTTTTTTCTGTAAATTTTTGTGCTGACACACTTGGGGTTATGTTTTTATGGTTTCACCAAGGTTGTTGGTTTTTTGGGTGATTCTTGTGCTTTTGTGTTTTGTGTGTTTTTTTAATATGTCATATATTTGTAAATTCATTTGTACATGAAGTCCACCTTCAGTCTGTCTCTGAATCTCCCGTCTTCACCATCATATAAACAGCTCGAATTGGGATCATTGATCAAAGCTATGAGACTGTCATTAAAATACCACCGCATTGTGTCACGTTGTTGTTTGCAAACATCAGTGCTTAGAAAGACAGGATCTCCCTCCAGCACTGATACTGACATCACTGCATCTGCGTGACAAAACATCCCTGCAAACACAAATTAGCTGTTACTAGTGTGTGTGTGTGTGCAGTCATCTACATGTTGCACCTATATTTTGTCGACCAAATGCATAGTAATATAATAATCAGCATAATATATAATAATGCATAAACAACAGAAGAAAAAAGAAAGGACCCACAAATAAAAGTATTAACAATATGTTGAGAAATCTGACAAATCCTTAAACCTTCTTTTGGGGACAACCTCATATCTAAAAATGGTATAAACTAAATAAAGCATACATACAGTACATATGTAGATAGATAGATATGTTTGGTCACTATCATATGTTAAATATGCTATGTTATGTTTGACATATGCAAATTAGTAAATTATTATTCTAATTAATATTCAATCACTATTTCTTTACTTTTTAAAGTGCACTAATTTAAATACATTTCCAGAACAGAAATCTAAACATTGCATAAACTGTTTTTTTTTTTTTTTTTTTTCTTTTTCTTTGTTTTTTTTTTTTTGACATTTTAAACTGTAAAATTTGGTGTATGTAAGTGCTGCTTAAGTGGAGATCTCTGACTCAATGCATGAGAGAACAAAAAAAAAAATACTCATTTTGAGAAAACAGCCTCCAAACATATGTACTGTAATTAAAATATAGATGCAAAGTATTGCTGTATAGGCGTAATAACAAGTCAAGGCATAGAAGCAAATTAGCCTAAATTTCGAAATCAATCAGTGCACATAAATAATAATAAATGCATACATAAATATCAATGGTTTTGCCTATGGTGTAATAACAAGACAAGGCATAGAAGCAAATTAGCCTAAGTGCTTTTTTTGTTTATAATTATTTTGGTTTAGAAATTTTATTATGTTTGTGTTTGGAATTATTTTGATCCATTTTTATTTATATTGATGGTGCATTTGATCGGCAAATGACAAATTCACAATTAATTATACCACATTCACTGGACTACATCATCTTTAATTTTAACACTGATTAAGAAATTACAGATTTAGGCCTACTTTTAGTTTTAATAAGAGTTCAGCGATCACACAGAAAACTGCGTTGCTTTTGTCCGCCATTTCTGCAGTCCCAAAACAGGAAGAACAAAAAAAATAGTTGTTTTCTACAGTCCAAAAGGATTTATATAGGCTAATGAGCAAAATCATTTTATTTATATATTATACTGATGTTTAAAACAGTCCTGAATAAAATAAAAGACAATATTTTGAAATGTTGGTGAAAAGTTGAAAACGCGTCATTTTTCATCGCGGAAAACGTAAAGGATTGAAAATACAGACACAAATTGATGTCTTACCAAAAACGAGAAAAGCGAACAGAATGATCACTGTATCGCTTCTCATCATTTTAACTGCTGATGTCTTGGAGATAGTCTCTTGTAGATACAGAGTAGTTATTTTGCTTTGCTGTAATGAAGTCTGAAATGGTTAGCCTACTTTCTTTTCCTGTCTCAGCGGGGGGGAAACCACAAATGCATCATTTGTCTGTGTTTCTTCTTCTTCTTGGTTTTATGGCAAGTTGCATTATTTCTCGGTCTATGTAACGCTTCACAATTCAGTTTTCAGACCATATGGTGCAAATGCAAAAATGCTAAAATGTAACCAAATATAATTTTTTTTTTTTTTTTCAGTTACTAAACAAAGTAATAATTGTCATTTTTCTCTCATTTTTTCAGTTCACTAAATAGTGACTTAAGAAATTATAATTTGAAGAAAAATTGAAACAATTTTTTTTTATTTTTTAAAAATTGAAACAATTTTTTTTTTTTCTAACAATTTGCAATGTGGGCTGTACCATTAGCTCAGGGGTGGTGTCCTCTAATGTTTCACAAACACTTAAAGTGCCTTGTATACTAATAAAACATTGACGTTGGAGGACACAATTTTATTAATAATAAACATATAGTCTACTACAGTATTTAGAGACAAGCAGAATAGCCCAGAATATGGAAGCAAATTGCTATTAATAATAAACATATAGTCAGAATATGAATGCAATGCGCAAAGTTTCATGTGAAGCAATTTCCTCCCTTAGAAAACTATGCCACACACATACACACACACACGCACACACACACATAACCACCGGAGACATAGGCTAAAGATTTATTCATAAACATTAGCTGTGGAAATCTGTCTACATATATCTCTGTGTAATGTTTGAACTGTAAAAGCTACATTTGATTACAGATGTTTATAAAATATTTGCATATAGTTTTTTTCAGCAACATTACCACAAATTATGTAACTTGGCGGCAGCTGATGCCACTGCCACTTCCAAAGTCCCATAAGTCTGTGGCAGGCAGCAACAACTGCGTCCTTGGAAAGTGCAAGCTGAGCATAGCGACGGAGCAAATTACTGTATAATGTCTTTTCAAATGTTAAAGCCTTTACAGTTCAAACATTACACTGAGATATGCATTACGTTCATATTCTGGGCTCTTCTGCTTGTGTATAAATAGTAGGCTATGCTTTATTAATAAGGTGTATGCTTATTAATGCACATTATTGTGCACACACATTTGAGGTCTTGGAGTCTTCACTAATGAGCTGATGAGTTGAATTAGGTGTGTTTGAACAGGGAGACATCTAAAATGTGCAGTGTTGGGGGTTCTCCAGGACCAGGATTGGGAACCACTGTCTTAATGCATTAAACCATATTAAACGTTTTCAAATAATGGATTTCAAAGGTAGGAAAACGCTTAACTTGAGACTTTGCATGTTGCGTTCATATTCCGGTCACATTTGCTCCCCAGTAGCCCAGGCAATATAGTTCGCAACATTAATAAGGTGTATACCAAATTTGGCCATACTTTTACACCGTCTTCTTCCATTAAACCAATGGGAGGGTAACATTGTGTTGTTCATATTCTCATCTGCTTTCCTGTAACATAGGCTACATTATTAATACATTGTTTTGGATTTTTAACTTATACCACTGTCTTCGTCCATTGAGCCACGTATTTTCTATAGGTTTTTCAGTGGGGCACAAAATACTTAACGTGCAATTTAGCTCAATTTACTTTCATATTCTGGGTTATTCTGATTGTGGTGTAGGCCGTATGATTGGTTGATTAGCAATTTGTTTTACCAAGCAATTGAATAGGTGTACCTCATAAAATGGCCGGTGAGTGTATATATGAATGTTCATTATCACATGTTAAATATGCTTTTATATTTGAATATGCAAATTAGTAAATTGTTATTCTAATTAATATTCCATCACAATTTCTTTACTTTTTAAAGTGCATTAATTTAAATACATTTCCAGAACAAAAATCTAAACATTGCATAAAGTTTTTTTTTTGTTTGTTTTTTTTTTTTTTGACATTCTAAGCTGTAAAACTTGGTGTAAGTAAGTGCTGCTTAAGTGGAGATCTCTGACTCAATACATGAGAGAACAAAAAAAAAAAATACTCCTTTTGAGAAAAAAGCCTCTAAACTTATGTAATTGTAATTAAAATATAGATGCACTGTAGATGCACTGTAATTTAAAATATAGATGCAAAGTATTGCTGTATAGGTGTAATAACAAGACAAGCCAAAACGGTCCTTCTCAAAACATTAGCATATTGTGATAAAAGTTCATTATTTTCCATAATGTAATGATAAAAATTTAACTTTCATATATTTTAGATTCATTGCACACCAACTGAAATATTTCAGGTCTTTTATTGTTTTAATACTGATGATTTTGGCATACAGCTCATGAAAACCCAAAATTCCTATTTCAAAAAATTAGCATTTTTTTTAATCCGACCAATAAAAGAAAAGTGTTTTTAATACAAAAAAAGTCAACCTTCAAATAATTATCTTCAGTTATGCACTCAATACTTGGTCGGGAATCCTTTTGCAGAAATGACTGCTTCAATGCGGCGTGGCATGGAGGCAATCAGCCTGTGGCACTGCTGAGGTGTTATGGAGGCCCAGGATGCTTCGATAGAGCGGCCTTAAGCTCATCCAGAGTGTTGGGTCTTGCGTCTCTCAACTTTCTCTTCACAATATCCCACAGATTCTCTATGGGGTTCAGGTCAGGAGAGTTGGCAGGCCAATTGAGCACAGTAATACCATGGTCAGTAAACCATTTACCAGTGGTTTTGGCACTGTGAGCAGGTGCCAGGTCGTGCTGAAAAACTAAATCTTCATCTCCATAAAGCTTTTCAGCAGATGGAAGCATGAAGTGCTCCAAAATCTCCTGATAGCTAGCTGCATTGACCCTGCCCTTGATAAAACACAGTGGACCAACACCAGCAGCTGACATGGCACCCCAGACCATCACTGACTGTGGGTACTTGACACTGGACTTAAGGCATTTTGGCATTTCCTTCTCCCCCAGTCTTCCTCCAGACTCTGGCACCTTGATTTCCGAATGACATGCAAAATTTGCTTTCATCCGAAAAAAGTACTTTGGACCACTGAGCAACAGTCCAGTGCTGCTTCTCTCTGTAGCCCAGGTCAGGCGCTTCTGCCGCTGTGTTCTGGTTCAAAAGCACACGCCTGTGCACGGTGGCTCTGGATGTTTCTACTCCAGACTCAGTCCACTGCTTCCGCAGGTCCCCCAAGGTCTGGAATCTTTCTGTGTCTTACCCTCTCTCGCTTGAGGGTGTCAATGATGGCCTTCTGGACAGCAGTCAGGTCGGCAGTCTTACCCATGATTGAGGTTTTGAGTAATGAACCAGGCTGGGAGTTTTTAAAAGCCTCAGGAATCTTTTGCAGGTGTTTAGGGGTTAATTAGTTGATTCAGATGATTAGGTTAATAGCTCGTTTAGAGAACCTTTTCATGATATGCTAATTTTTTGAGATAGGAATTTTGGGTTTTCATGAGCTGTATGCCAAAATCATCAGTATTAAAACAATAAAAGACCTGAAATATTTCAGTTGGTGTGCAATGAATCTAAAATATATGAAAGTTTAATTTTTATCAATTACATTATGGAAAATAATGAACTTTTATCACAATATGCTAATTTTTTGAGAAGGACCTGTAGAAAGAAATTAGCCTAAATTTCGAAATCGACCAGTGCATATAAATAAATAATAAATACATTAATATCCATAATTTTGTCTATAGTGCTTGTATTAAAAAAATGGTTATGCTGTATTTAGTGTAGGCCACAAAAGCAGTCCATTTTTATTTATATTCATGGTGCATTTGATTGGGCAAATGACAAATTCACAATTAATTATACCACATTCACTGGACTACATGTTTCATTTTAACACTGATTAAGGAATGACAGATATAGGCCTACTTGTAGCTTTAACAAGAGTTAAGCGATCACAAGCGTTTTAAAGAAACTGCGTCGCTTTTGTCCGCCATTTCTACACTCCAAAACAGGAAGAAAAAACATCATCCAAGATATATAAAGAGGATTTATATAGGCTAATGAGCAAAATCATTTTATGTGTATACAAACCCGATTCCAAAAAAGTTGGGACACTGTACAAATTGTGAGTAAAATCAGAATGCAATGATGTGGATGTTTCAAATTTCAATATTTTATTCAGAATACAACATAGATGACATATCAAATGTTTAAACTGAGAAAATGTATCATTTTAAGGGAAAAATACGTTGATTTTAAATTTCATGGCATCAACACATCTCTAAAAAAGTTGGGACAAGGCCATGTTTACCACTGTGTGGCATCCCCTCTTCTTTTTATAACAGTCTGCAAATGTCTGGGGACTGAGGAGACAAGTTGCTCAAGTTTAGGAATAGGAATGTTGTCCCATTCTTGTCTAATACAGGCTTCTAGTTGTTCAACTGTCTTAGGTCTTCTTTGTCGCATCTTCCTCTTTACGATGAGCCAAATGTTTTCTATGGGTGAAAGATCTGGACTGCAGGCTGGCCATTTCAGTACCCGGATCCTTCTTCTACGCAGCCATGATGTTGTAATTGATGCAGTATGTGGTCTGGTATTGTCATGTTGGAAATGCAAGGTCTTCCCTGAAAGAGAAGACGTCTGGATGGGAGCATATGTTGTTCTAGAACTTGGATATACCTTTCAGCATTGATGGTGCCTTTCCAGATGTGTAAGCTGCCCATGCCACACGCACTCATGCAACCCCATACCATCAGAGATGCAGGATTCAGAACTGAGCGCTGATAACAACTTGGGCTGTCCTTGTCCTCTTTAGTCCAGATGACATGGCGTCCCAGTTTTCCAAAAAGAACTTAAAATTTTGATTAGTCTGACCACAGAACAGTTTTCCACTTTGCCACAGTCGATTTTAAATGAGCCTTGGCCCAGAGAAAACGCCTGCTGCTCTTCTGGATCATGTTTAGATACGGCTTCTTTTTTGACCTACAGAGTTTTAGACGGCAACGGCGAATGGCACGGTGGATTGCGTTCACCGTAATTGTTTTCTGGAAGTATTCCTGAGCCCATGTTGTGATTTCCATTACAGTAGCACTCCTGTATGTGATGCAGTGCCATCTAAGGGCCCGACGATCACATGCATCCAATATGGTTTTCCGGCCTTGACCCTTACGCACAGAGATTGTTCCAGATTCTCTGAATCTTTGGATTAGTTAATGCACTGTAGATGATGATAACTTCAAACTCTTTGCAATTTTTCTCTGAGAAACTCCTTTCTGATATTGTTCCACTATTTTTTGCCGCAGCATGGGGGGAATTGGTGATCCTCTGCCCATCTTGACTTCTGAGAGACACTGCCACTCTGAGAGGCTCTTTTTATACCCAATCATGTTGCCAATTGACTTAATAAGTTGCAAATTGGTCCTCCAGCTGTTCCTTATATGTACATTTAACTTTTCCGGCCTCTTATTGCTACCTGTCCCAGCTTTTTTCGAATGTGTAGCTCTCATTAAATCCAAAATGAGCCAATATTTGGCATGACATTTCAAAATGTCTCACTTTCAACATTTGATATGTCATCTATGTTGTATTCTGAATAAAATATAAGTTTATGAGATTTGTAAATTATTCCTTTCCTTTTTACTCTCAATTTGTACAGTGTCCCAACTTTTTTGGAATCGGGTTTGTATTAATCTGATGTTTAAAACAATGCTGAGTAAAATAAAAGACAATTTTTTTAAAATGTTGGTAAAAAGATTTGAAAACGCGTCATTTTACATCATGGAAAATGTAAAGGATTGAAAAATACAGAAACAAATTGATGTCTTTACCAAAAACGAGAAAAGCGAACAGAATGATCACTGTATCGCTTCTCATCATTTTAACTGTTGATGTCTTGGAGATAGTCTCTTGTAGATACAGAGTAGTTGTTTTGCTTTGCTGTAATGGAGTCTGTGATGGTTAGCCTACTTTCTTTTCCTGTCTCAGCGGGGGGGAAACCACAAATGCATAATTTCACATTGTTTGTTCTTCTTGGTTTTATGGCAAAGTTGCATTGTTTCTCGGTCCGTGTAACACTTCACAATTCAATTTTCAGATCATATTGTGAAAATGCAAAGATTAAAAAATCAGAATCAGAATCAGAATCAGAAAAGAGCTTTATTGCCAAGTATGCTTGCGCATACAATGAATTTGTTTTATTGACATAAGCTTCCAGTACACAAAAGACAACAACACACAGTCAAAAAAAATAAAAATAAATAAAAAATAAAAAAAAAATAAAAACCCTTTGCAGATAAATAAGTTTATAAACAATTGTGCTATAAATGATAATGGAATTGGATTGAGTAAGATGCAGGGATGTACTAGGATGAAGGGGGGTAACAAATAAATATAAGGATATTGCACATTTTTTATTGTATAAGTGGGGAACATTTAACTGTTCATGAGGTAGATTGCCTGGGGGAAGAAACTGTTCTTGTGCCTGACTGTCCTGGTATTTGCGGCTCTGACTGAAGCGCCGGCCAGATGGCAAGAGTTCAAAGATGGGGTAACTTGGGTGTGAGGGATCCAGTGTGATTTTTTGAGCCCTTTTCCTCACTCTGGATGTATACAGTTCTTGAAGGGTGGGCAGGGGAGTACCAATAATCCTTTCAGCAGTCCGAACCGTTCTCTGTAGTCTTCTGATGTCTGATTTTGTAGCTGAGCCAAACCACACAGTTATTGAAGTGCACAGGACAGACTCAATGACGGCTGAGTAGAACTGTTTCAGCAGCTCCTGTGGCAGGTTAAACTTCCTCAGCTGGCGAAGGAAGTACAACCTTTGTTGGGCCTTTTAACAATGGAGTCAATGTGATTGTCCCACTTCAGGTCCTGAGAGATGGTGGTTCCCAGGAATCTGAATGACTCCACTGCAGCCACAGTGCTGTTCATGATGGTGAGTGGGGGGAGTGCAGGGGGGTTTCTTCTGAAGTCCACGATCATCTCCACTGTTTTGAGCGTGTTCTGCTTCAGGTTGTTAAGACTGCACCAGACAGCCAGCTGCTCAACCTCTTGTCTGTATACAGACTCGTCACCTTCCTGGATGAGACCGATGAGTGTGGTGTCGTCTGCAAACTTCAGGAGCTTGACAAAGGGGTCTTTTGAGGTGCAGTTGTTGGTGTACAGCGAGAAGAGCAGTGGGGAGAGAACACATCCCTGAGGGGCACCAGTGTTGGTGGAGCAGCTGTTGGACATGAATTTCCCCAGTCTCACTAGCTGTTGCCTATCTGTCAGAAAGCTGGTGATCCACTAAAAGATAGAGCTAGGAACAGAGAGCTGGGTCAGTTTGGTCTGGAGGGCTGTTGGGATGATGGTGTTGAAAGCCGAACTGGGTCCACAAACAGGATCCTCACATAAGTCCCTGTTTTGTCCATATTTTGCAGGATGAAGTGCAATCCTATATTGATTGCATCATCCACGGACCTGTTTGCTCGGTAAGCAAACTGCAGGGGGTCCAGTAAGGTTGTCCAGGACTGGCGTCCAGTGATGTCCTTCAGATAAGCCAGAACCAGTTTTTTTCAAACGACTTCATGACGACAGATGTTAGAGCCACAGATCTGTAGTCGTTAAGTCCTGTAATCTTGGGTTTCTTTGGAATGGGGGATGATGGTGGAGCGTTTGAAGCAGGAAGGCACTTCACACAACTCCAGAGATCTGTTGAAGATCTGTGAAAAGATGGGGGCCAGCTGGTCAGCACAGGTTTTCAAACAGGCTGGGTGTAACGCCATCTGGGCCTGGTGCTTTTCTTCTTTTGTTCTTCCTGAAGACCTGGCGCACATCATCTTCACAGATTTGAAGAGCAGGAGGTGTGGAGAGGGGGATTGCAGGAGGTGTTAACGGTTGTGTAGAGAGATGGTCAGAATGGGTGTGGGGGTTTCCAATCTACAATAAAACTCATTCAGGTCGTTAACAAGTCGTTGATTAGCCTCAGTGCAGGAGGATGGTGTCTTGTAATTAGTGATGGCTCTCAGTCCACTCCACACTGAAGTTGAGTCGTTGGAAGTAAACTGGTCTTCCAACTTTTTAGCGTAGGTCTTTTTAGCCGCTCTAATCTCTTTGGTTCAGTGTGTTCCTGGCCTGATTGTACAAGACTCTGTCCCCCCATTTCTGTAGGCATCCTCTTTGGCCTGACGAAGATGTCTGAGTTTTGCTGTAAACCATGGCTTATCATTGTTGAATGTTAAATAAGTCCTGGTAGGAATGCATATATCCTCACAAAAACTAATATATGATGTTACGGTCTCTGTGAGTTCATCCAGATTGGTGGTAGCAGCTTCAAAAACACTCCAATCAGTGGGGTCAAAACAGGCTTGTAAATCCTGCTCTGTTTCCGTTGGTCCATCTCTTTACAGTCTTTACTACAGGTTTAGCAGATTTAAGTTTCTGCCTGTAGGTTGGTATAAGATGAACCAGACAGTGATCAGACAGTCCCAAAGCTGCTCGTGGAACAAAGTGATATGCATCCTTTTATTGTGGTGTAACAGTGATCCAATATATTACTGTCTCTGGTGGGACATGTAACATGCTGTCTGTATTTTGGCAGTTCACGGGAGAGATTGGCTTTATTAAAGTCCCCAAGAATGATTAAAAAACAGAGTCCGGGTGTTGTTGTTCTGTCTCTGTGATCTGGTCAGCGAGTTTCTGTAAAGCCAGACTTACGTGCGCTTGCGGAGGGATATAAACACTCACCAGAATGAACGAGTGAAACTCCCGCCGCGAATAGAATGGCTTGCAGTTAATGAAGAGTGTTTTCGAGATCTGAGCAGCACATCTTCTTTAACAAAGTTACATCTGTACTCCACCGTTCATTGATGTAAAAGCATGTCCCACCACCGTACGATTTCCCCGTTGATTCTGCGTCGCGATCTGCTCTAAACAACTGAAAGTCCGGCAGATGGAGCGCGCGCTGTCCGGTATGGCGTCATTGAGCCAGGTTTCCGTGAAACACAGAGCAGCAGAGTGTGAGAAATCCTTATTTGTCCGAGAGAGCAGAAGGATTTCGTCCGTTTTTGTTGGGTAGAGAGTGGAGATTTGCCAGATGGATGCTAGGCAACGGCGTTCGAAATCCACGCGCTTCCTGAGTCTAACGAGCGCACCAGCTCGCTTTCCCCGTTTAAGCGTCCTGAAGCATTTGATCAGCACCGCTGCTCCGCCGACAACAACGTTCAGTAAAACGTCTGAATAATTGTAAATCCGGTAAAAGATCTTGTGGTGTGTTCTGCCGAATGTTCAGCAGTTCTTCCCTGGTGAAACTGATTGTGTTTGTTAAACAAAAAACAGGAAAAACGAAAAAAAACAGTACAAACACTGGAGAGCCAAGCACTGAAACAGCCGTCTGCGGCGCCATCGAGAGCTATCCACTGAAACAGCCGTCTGCGGCGCCATCGAGAGCTATCCATTTAGAGCCAACAATATTCGTAATATACAATGACAGGTTTCAGTTTACTAAATTGTGACTTAAGAAATTATAATTTTAATAATAATAATAAAAAAAAAAGACAAATCTATTTTTTTTTTTTTTTTTTTTTTATAAAACAATTTGCGCTATGGGTTGCACCATTAGCACAGGGGTGTGTCCTCTGAATGTTTCACAAATGCTTAATGTGTCTTAATGTATCCTACTAAAATAGCACAGGACACAACTTATTAATAATAAACATATAGTCTACTACAGTATTTAGAGACAAGCAGAATAGCTCAGAATATGGAAGCAAATTGCAATAATTGCACGTTAAATGTCAGAATATGAATGCAATGTGCAAAGTTTCACATGAAGCAATTTCCTCCCTTAGAAAACTATGCCACCCACACACACACATACACACACACACACACATAAACACTGGAGACATAAGCTAAAGATTTATTCATAAACATCAGCCACGGAAATCCGTCTAAATATATATCTCTGTGTAATGTTTGAACTGTAAAAGCTACATTTGATTAAAGATGTTTATAAAATATTTGCATATAGGTTTTTTCAGCAGGCTACAACATTACCATGAATTATGAAACTTGGCGGCAGCTGATGCTGTTGCCACTTCCAAAGACCCGCAAGCCTGTGGCAGGCAGCAACAAAACTTGGCGGCAGCTGTGCAAGCTAAGCATAACGACGGAGCATAGCAAATTACTGTATAGTGTTTTTCAAATGTTAAAGCCTGTACAGTTCAAACATTACCCTGAGATTTATTGAGTTTGGTCATTTAAAAACTGTTTTAATTCATTAAGCAATGTTAAACGTTTTCCTTGGGAGGAAAACACAACGTGTAATTAAGCATGTTGCGTTCTAATTCTGGACTCACCTGTTTGTCTGTAGGCCTAAATTAAATGCTTTATTAATAATGTATTTACTGTATTTGGTCCCTTTAAAAACAGCATTAAGCCACGTTAAGCATTTTAGAATGTCCCCGGGCGGTTGTGTGTGTGTGTGTGTGTGTGTGTGTGTGTGTGTGTGTGTGTGTGTGTGTGTGTGTGTGTGTGTGTGTGTGTGTGTGGTAGATAGTTTTCTATGGGAGGAAATCGCTTCACGTGAAACTTGCACATTCTTTCGTTATTCTGGGCTCTTCTGCTTGTGTGTAAATAGTAGGCTATGTTTTATAAATAAGGTGTATGCTTTGCTTTTTAATCACTGTCTTAATGTAGTGGTTCCCAATCCTGGTCCTGGAGAACGCCCAACACTGCACGTTTTTGGTGTCTCTTATCTGACACACACATTTGAGGTCTTGGAGTCTTCACTAATGAGATGATGAGTTGAATCAAATGTGTTTGAATAGGGACCCATCTAAAATGTGCAGTGTTGCATTAAACCATATTAAACATGTTCAAACATGGTTTTCAAAGGGAGGAAAACGCTTAACTTGAGACTTTGCGTGTTGCGTTCATATTCCGGTCACATCTGCTTCCCAGTAGCCCAGGCAATATAGTTCGCAACATTAATAAGGTGTATACCAAATTTGGCCATACTTTTACACCGTCTTCTTCCATTAAACCAATGGGAGGGTAACAGTGTGTTGTTCATATACTCATCAGCTTTCCTGTACCTAGTAAGAAAAGGCTACATTATTAATACATTGTATTAATTAATATACAGAGTTTGGGCTTTTTAACTTATACCACTGTCTTCGTCCATTGAGCCACGTATTTTCTTTAGGTTTTCAGTGGGGCACAAAATATTTAAAGTGCAATTTATTCCAATTTACTGTCATGTTCTGGGTTATTCTGCTTGTCTGTAATATTAGCCTATATGTTTATTATTAATGAGGTTTGTCCTCCAGTGTCACTTTTAGTAGGATACATTAAGCCACGTTAAGCGTCTATGAAACAGTCTGCGGCCACACCCCCGCGCTAATGGTACAGCCCACAGCGCAAATTAAATGATTTTGAAAAAAAAAAAAAAAAAAAAAAAATGGAAAAAAGAAACTTATTTAGATTATTTAAATTATAATTTCTTAAGTCATAATTTAGTAAACTGAAAAAAGAGAGGAGAGAAAATGGCAATTAATCATTAATGAATTGACTGAAAAAAAAATATGAAAAAATGAATGTTTGGTTTCATTTTTGCATTTATGCATTTGCACCGTATGGTCTGATAATTGAATTGTGAAGCATTACGCGGACCTTTCTAAATTCCAAGAACGCAAAGAACGGACTTGCGTTCCCGTGGAGACCGGTCTTGCCAAGCTTTCTTGGAAGAACGAACTCGGAAGGACACGAGGACGCAGAACGCACCCTTATGAGTATTGAGATGTGCTGTGTTCTTGATTAACTGACCGCATAGTTCCAGCATAAGCAGCTGCCAATGAACCATAAATATAATATAACAACATTACAAACATATGTCATAACTTATTTAAACATTACATACTATTATACAGGTGCATATCAATAAATTAGAATGTCGTGGAAAAGTTCATTTATTTCAGTAATTCAACTCAAATTGTGAAACTTGTGTATTAAATAAATTCAACAGACTGAAGTAGTTTAAGTCTTTGGTTCTTTTAATTGTGATGATTTTGGCTTACATTTAACAAAAACCCGCCGCTTTTTTCCTAACTGTGACAATACAATGGAGAAAAATGTACATAAATTGCAATTGTTGGAATTTATATTAAGAGTTTTCTAAAATTTTTACCAGTTTTTCGTGTTGAAAATGGCATTAATTATCTTTGAGCAAATTTACTGTGCGATCTGAGTGGCTTTTTTCCCATTTGCATGTTGGTTAAATGAAGTCAGTGTATAGTCAGTGGAGGTTGGTTAAAGGACACATGAAATGTTATTGCATTTCCCCTGCGGAATAAAAAAAAAAAAAACTAAAACCAGCCTAAGCTGGTTGACTGATTTTAGTTGGTCATCCAGCCTGGTCTTTGCTGGTCAAAGCTGGTCAGAAGGCTGGTTTTAGAGGGGTTTTGACCATGGTCAGGCTGGGAGACCAGCTGGAACAACCAGCTAAAACCAGCTTGACCAAGCTGGGAGACCAGCTAAGTTTAGGCTGGGTTTTAGCAGTGTTTTTTTTTTTTTTTTTTTTTTCAGCAGGATATAATACTCGTTATTAATAATTTTAATCATAATAATCGTGATTATCAGTTTAACCATTATCGTGCAGCCCTAATTTTATCCTTGCTTATAGACCCCTTAATCGCCTACGTAACTGTGACGTCACCGCTCAAGCTGGAGGCAAAACCTAAGGAAGAACTCATAGCAGGCGCGCTAAAAGTTTGAGGTTTTGACTTTAAAATGTTGTCTTGTGCAGTTTTTTGGCTGCCAGAATAGAAGGAACAGCACTTTTGGTTCAAAACTAAAGTTTCACCGGATCCCGGCCGACATTCCTTCACAGAAATCAAGAAGACAATTGTGGTTTGAATGCAATAAGGCGTAAAGACTAGACATAGACGATCATAAAAAATGCTTGTGTTTGCAGTGCACACTTCATATTAGGTAAAAATAATCTATGCATATGTACTGGTGTGTTGGTTTTATCTAGTACAAATCAGCAAGTTTATGTTTTATTGGTGAAAAGTCGCCAACCTTCAGCGCACTAGCTAGCTTAAATGTTAAACAAACATACAGCGATAGATGTGTGTGCCATCCTTTGAATGGTCTCTTAAAATAATCCACATTGCTAATCATAGTTAGCCCACCGATAGGTTACATTAGACAATAAGCCTTGAGAAAATTCCCCAAACCACCCGAAAGTAATTCATATGTTGTCTAGGAAATATCCAAAACCTGGTTAAAATGTTTCCAATGAGAACAAGATACAAGAACTACACCAGGCTTAGATAAAAAATAAATAAATAAATAAATTAGGCTACTGTAATCCACTCGTCATTATATTTTGGTCAGATAACCAGTTTGGTCAGTGAACTGAGTGATCAACTGAATTAATTGATAAATGTATGCTAACTCCCACTTTTTTTATTATTATTTTTTTGTCACGGTCCTGCAGAGTCAGTGACTGTACATATTCGGACAGTTCCGAACCTTCTTCTGCATTCATGTTTAATAAATCCCTAAAACGTGCTAGTTTACACTTGTCAACATTGCGTCCGCGCCTCTTTTTGCCTCCAGCTAAGCCCCGCCCACCCGGAGACGTTGCAATGTTTACAAACTTTTAAGGGGTCTATAGAAAATCGTCGAACAATATGCTTTCTGACAACTTCATGTTGCCGTAAACATTTCATTTTAACGTGGCTTTAAGCACCACATCATTAAGTTTCACTTTCCCCGCGACTAATACAGCAAATGTAGTGTTTACATGGAATAATCTCTATCGTATTCTACAACAAAGACAATCAGAGCGCCTTGTTATCACTAGTTTTATTTTGATTTCCCGAGTCCACTAGTAGCTTATAGCCCATTAGCATCACCAGCGTGGGTTGTCACTAAACCCGCGTGCATTGCTAATACTCTATTCACACACATCACCATTGCTTTTACTCACTTTTATGGCGGATGTATATCTACCTTTGTGCTGAGTGCAGGTGACGACACGTTCGAGCTGCATTCGGTGCATTCGGAGAAGCAGAGGTAAGTATGCAGTGCACTACTAACAGCCCCACCACCTCTACCCCGTGTGTTTCTCTTACCCTCTCGCTTGAGGGTGTCAATGATGGCCTTCTGGACAGGAGTCAGGTCGGCAGTCTTACCCATAAATGAGGTTTTGAGTAATGAACCAGGCTGGGAGTTTTTAAAAGCCTCAGGAATCTTTTGCAGGTGTTTAGGGTTAATTAGTTGATTAAGATGATTAGGGTTAATAGCTCGTTTAGAGACCCTTTTCATGGTATGCTATTTTTTTTTGAGATAGGAATTTTGGGTTTTCATGAGCTGTATGCCAAAATCATCAGTATTAAAAAACAATAAAAGACCTGAAATATTTCAGTTGGTGTGCAATGAATCTAAAATATATGAAAGTTTAATTTTTATCATTACATTATGGAAAATAATGAACTATTTATCACAATATGCTAATTTTTTGAGAAGGACCTGTAGAAGCAAATTAGCCTAAATTTCGAAAATCGACCAGTGCATATAAATAAATAATAAATACATTAATAGCCCATAATTTTGTCTATAGTGCTTGTATTAAAAAAATGGTTATGCTGTATTTAGTGTAGGCCACAAAAGCGGTCCATTTTTATTTATATTCATGGTGCATTTGATCGGGCAAATGACAAATTCACAATTCATTTATACCACATTCACTGGACTACATGGTTTATTTTAACACTGATTAAGGAATGACAGATATAGGCCTACTTGTAGCTTTAACAAGAGTTAAGCGATCACAGGCGTTTTAAAGAAACTGCGTCGCTTTTGTCCGCCATTTCTACAGTCCAAAACAGGAAGAAAAAACATCATCCAAGATATATAAAGAGGATTTATATAGGCTAATGAGCAAAATCATTTTATGTGTATACAAAACCCGATTCCAAAAAAGTTGGGACACTGTACAAATTGTGAGGTAAAAACAGAATGAAATGATGTGGATGTTTCAAATTTCAATATTTTATTCAGAATACAACATAGATGATATATAAAATGTTTAAACTGAGAAAATGTATCATTTTAAGGGAAAAATAAGCTGATTTTAAATTTCATGGCATCTACACATCTCTAAAAAAGGTTTTGGGACAAGGCCATGTTTACCACTGTGTGGCATCCCCTCTTCTTTTTATAACAGTATGCAAATGTCTGGGGGACTGAGGAGACAAGTTGCTCAAGTTTAGGAATAGGAATGTTGTCCCATTCTTGTCTAATACAGGCTTCTAGTGTTCAACTGTCTTAGGTCTTCTTTGTCGCATCTTCCTCTTTACGATGAGCCAAATGTTTTCTGTGGGTGAAAGATCTGGACTGCAGGGCTGGCCATTTCAGTACCCGGATCCTTCTTCTACGCAGCCATGATGTTGTAATTGATGCAGTATGTGGCCTGGTATTGTCATGTTGGAAAATGCAAGGTCTTCCCTGAAAGAGAAGACGTTCTGGATGGGAGCATATGTTGTTCTAGAACTTGGATATACCTTTCAGCATTGATGGTGCCTTTCCAGATGTGCAAGCTGCCCATGGCCACACACACTCATGCAACCCCAATACCATCAGAGATGCAGGCTTCTGAACTGAGCGCTGAAACAACTTGGGCTGTCCTTGTCCTCTTTAGTCCAGATGACATGGCGTCCCAGTTTTTCCAAAAAGAACTTAAAATTTTGATTCGTCAGACCACAGAACAGTTTTTCCACTTGCCACAGTCGATTTTAAATGAGCCTTGGCAGAGAGAAACGCCTGCTCTTCTGGATCATGTTTAGATTACGGCTTCTTTTTTGACCTACAGAGTTTTTAGACGGCAACTGCGAATGGCACGGTGGGATTGCGTTCACCGTAATTGTTTTTCTGGAAGTATTCCTGAGCCCATGTTGTGATTTCCATTACAGTAGCACCTCCTGTATGTGATGCAGTGCCATCTAAGGGCCCGACGATCACATGCATCCAATATGGTTTTTCCGGCCTTGACCCTTACGCACAGAGATTGTTCCAGATTCTCTGAATCTTTGGATTATATTATGCACTGTAGATGATGATAACTTCAAACTCTTTGCAATTTTTCTCTGAGAAACTCCTTTCTGATATTGTTCCACTATTTTTTGCCGCAGCATTGGGGAATTGGTGATCCTCTGCCCATCTTGACTTCTGAGAGAACACTGCCACTCTGAGAGGCTCTTTTTATACCCAATCATGTGCCAATTGACTTAATAAGTTGCAAATTGGTCCTCCAGCGTTCCTTATATGTACATTTAACTTTTCCGGCCTGTTATTGCTACCTGTCCCAACTTTTTTCGAATGTGTAGCTCTCATGAAATCCAAAATGAGCCAATATTTGGCATGACATTTCAAAATGTCTCACTTTCAACATTTTATATGTCATCTATATTCTATTGTGAATAAAATATAAGTTAATGAGATTTGTAAATTATTCCATTCCTTTTTACTCACAATTTGTACAGTGTCCCAACTTTTTTTTGGAATCGGTTTTGTATTAATCTGATGTTTAAAAACAATGCTGAGTAAAATAAAAGACAATTTTTTTAAAATGTTGGTAAAAAGATTTGAAAACGCGTCATTTTACATCATGGAAAATGTAAAGGATTGAAAAATACAGAACAAAATGATATGTCTTATAACCAAAAACGAGAAAAAGCTAACCAGAATGATCACTGAATCGCTTTTC
>NC_056618.1:1625248-1652796 GCF_018340385.1 Cyprinus carpio | reverse complement strand
GGCATAAAGTAAATGCATTATAGAGCAGAGAAAAACTCTGTAATATTCTGAATCAGATACAATATAGAAAGCTAGTATTTTTATTTGTGATTTAATGAACAAGCAGTGAAAACAAATAGTTAGGCACAGTGGAGCGTTAAACTGAAATATGTATGCGACACAAGAACGTTTGAATTGCTACAATAAGATCACTTAGCCAGTATTCTGGTTTATTTTATTTAACTGTTGTAAGTTCCGTGTTATACTTAGCAAAAGTTTGTGTTACCAATTTTGGTTATGCTGTTGCTTCCGTGTTTTGCGAAATTCGGATCGTACTGGCTGTTTGGGACTCGCCGGCTGATTACGCAAACAGCGTAACTTCAAATCTGTGACTTCATAAAAATGTATGTAACCTCTTCTGTTTATAGCCTATCCAGGCTATAAAATAACCCTGACCACGGGTTTAATATAACAGCTGTTACATTAAATAATTTTTAGCCTATTTATTTATATAAAAAAAATAATACTTTTAGGGTGACCTAATGTGCCATTTTCACAGCACACGTCCTGGATTTCTATATTGCCTAAAATATCCAGGTTTTGGCTTTGGTTTCCTGTTTTCATACTTAAAGAGCAGGTCATATGGTATTTTAAAGTGTCCCAATATTGTATTGGAGTCCCCTACATCAGGTTTAAATGCATCTAAGGTCAGAAAAACAGTGTAATTTTTCCAGAATAATACATTTAATATTAGAGTCATTTGCCAATGATTAGGAAATGATTCGTTTCAAGCAAGTTCGGAGCAAGCCCTTCCCTTCACTCAAGCCTACTCTGCTCTGATTGGGTCAGCTGGCCAAACCTGTTGTGATTGGCACAGAAGATGAGTCAACTTGAGCCAGTTAGCCGGCCGCTTGGTATCCTTGAACCACCGCGTCTTCTCAACATGATGTAAACACACTAATAGCAAAAGTGTTTGTGGGCAGATCAGACTCTGTTCGTATTTCGCGGGCAGGGTCGGGGGGATTATGCAAATTGTGTACCCAGTGAGGTACACCGCTAACAGGCAAAAGAGTCGAAAATATAACGACTCGTTACGGCGATTCAGAACCGACTCTCCTCTTTTGAGAGACAATATCTTTATTTATCATGCACTTTTTTGATTAACAACTTTGCAGATTGTTTTCATTTAAGGATAGCTACGTTATAAACTGCAAAAGAGAGATTTTTCAAAAACCCATATGACCTGCTCTTTAATAAAGGTAATGATCGTTTGACCAATAACATGCAGACATTGTACGTAATCGACCAATCATGGTGCGTGAGAAGATCTACAGAGAATGGTCAAAGCGATACAGATACATGAACATATTACATAAATGACATATATTGGTGCGTGTTAAGTTTTAAGGATGTTTGTTTTATAGATTATGTTATATGAAGGTATTGTACTGTTCATATTAAAACTTTAAAAAGTTTTTAATGTATTCATTTATTTAATTAATTTTAAAAGACACAGTACATGGAGAACATCAAAGTCTTTCTGTGTGAAAAAAATTTCCCTTAAGCTAGCTAGATAGATAAATAGATAGAAAAGAAAATGTAAGGAAAGCTGTACTGAACAGTTCATTTGGCGCACGCGACCAAACTGCACTGCACGGGCGCCAAGCGAACATTTTATGCACCTGTAGTCACAGATCTCACCTTTGTTTGAAGTTACGCTGTAGGCGTACCCAATCCGCCTATGTGATTGAGTTCAAGCCCAACAGTGACAACACTGCCTACTAGCATCACAGAATACGATGGTCACATAATTTGCTGTATCACCCACCTTTTTCACATTTTTACTACTACCTGCATGTCTCATTCATGGATGTACAATGTTGGAGAGCAAGCATTTGGGAGTTTTGAGAAGCTGATATAGCATTAAAGCCATAGTGAGCCCCTTCATTGAAATACCTGGAGGTGAGGAATAATACAAAAATTGTCATATTCACTCAGTATTACTTGATATAATAATTCACACATATCTAAATTACAGTTAAGTAGAAATTAATTGTACTCACTTGTGTTTTAGACACTAAAACAGTCCAATACATTATAGTCAAACACATTTTTATATTGAAATAATGAAGATTGCTGTGCCACCCCTGACTGGTTGCTGGCCCCTCCTTGGCCACCCCATGAAAACATCCTGGCTCCGCCACTGCTCAAGGGTTGCCATGTCTTTTGAAAAAAAATGGGGGGTAAACATTAGTCAAACGGTTTAAAACATAGCCCAGTTTCAGAGGACTTGGCAACCCAAGACTGCTTTCCTTACAATCACGTGATTTATGAGACTTGCTCTTTTTGTATGGCAAGCCTTTTTGGCATCTCTCTCTCTCTGTCTCTCTCAACTAGTCATTTAGTTTTAAGTAGTTACAATTCCAATTACATATATCTATTCTATATTTTTAGTTTATTTTGATAATTATGAGTGGTCATAATATATGTATGGACATAATATATCTGCAATGCTCTTTGGCCTATAGTGATATATAAAGTCTACACACACCTGTTAAAACAAATACACAGGGTTCTTGTTGAATTGTGAAATAGTTACTTACTTAGTTTTAATATTTAGTATGTGGTTTGATATTTTCTTTTTTTATTGTGTAATGAAAAGAGATAAAGTCATTGTTTTCTTTTGTTTAATTGTTCATGAATCACATAATGCTAAACTGTGTGTAATGTAAACCAAAGCGAGATCACGGACATTACCTGTACTGCATTTATATAATGCACCCTTTCATGTGAGAAGCATTCACTTCCATCCATCTTTCCCACAAGTGATTTATAAAATTTACCATTATGGCAAGCCATTTTATCACTTAATACATCTCTTTCTTTCTACTAGTCATTTAGTTTTGACTAGTCATCATTTCAATTGCAGATATCGGTTCTGCAATTTGTGACTAAAAAAAGGATAAAATACACTAATAATATCTGCAATGCTCTTTTACCTAGTCATATATAAACACTAGATTGTTAAAACTGCAACATTTTGAGATATTAAAAAGTTATCTGAGATAAATCATGATAAATCATGTTTTTCACCATTAAAGCAATATTAAAACCAAACTTGATACATTTTTATCTTGTTTTATACATTCAGTTTTGATAGTTGACCTGCTCTTTGAAATGTTAACATGGTGCCTTACAGTCTCACAGCACAGCCAATGTTATTTCATGATTTTAATCTCAATGACATACCACAACATCCTTTGTAAGCTCTTTGTAGGCTATGTTTTCCTATGAAAAACATGTGACTGCTTCAGTATCTGTTGCAAAATGAGCAAGCCCCAGCACTTTTTTCTTTGCTCGGATAATACATTCATACATGAGGCCCACTTGAACCTTCAAAGGTGTCACACTCATTCAAACAGAGGCGGAACGTGCTCCCTCAGATTTTTCAACCAAGTGGCTTTTGAATGCAGCTTCCAAAAGACAAAAAATAGGCAAAAAAAATTTTTTTTCACAGTGCGGCACATGACCACCTTCTGCATTCACACTTTGGCTCAGTGCTTATGGGGTTATTTCTCTGCCACAATTCTGAGCATGAAAAATTACATTTTGAGTGCACAAAAGTGCATTTTTAGCGTGTGCGAACTGAGTTTTGTGGAGAAAATGTTCCTCTTGCAAAGAAGAAAGTACAACCCCAAATCAGAAAAAGTTGGGACAGTATGGAAAACGCAAATAAAAAAAGAAAGTAGTGATTTCTAAATTTACTTTGACTTGTATTTCATTGCAGACAATATGAACAAAAAATATTTCATGTTTTGTCTGGTCAACTTCATGTCATTTGTAAATATGCATCCTTTCCTGTCATTCAGACCTGCAACACATTTCAAAAAAAGTTTGGACAGGAGCAATTTAGGGCTAGTAATGAGGTAAAATGGTTAAATAATGATGTGATTTGAAACAGGTGATGTCAACAGGTGATTGTAATTATGATTTGGTTACAAAAGGAGCATCCAAGAAAGGTCTAATCCTTTAGGAGCAAAGATGGGCCGAGGATCGCCAGTTTGCCAACAAATACGTGAGAAAATTATTGAAATGTTTAAAAAACAATGTTCCTCAAAGAAAGATAGGAAGAGATTTGGATATTTCACATTCAACAGTGCATAACATAATGAAAAAGATTCAAGGAATCTGGAGGAATTTCAGTGCGTAAAGGACAAGGGCGCAAGCCTAAGCTGAACAACCGTGATCTCCGATCCCTCAGGCGGCACTGCATCAAGAATCGTCATTCATCTATAAGCGATATCACCACATGGGCTCAGGACTACTTTGGCAAACCTTTGTCAAGTACCACAATACGTAGTTACATCCATAAATGCCAGTTAAAACTGTACTGTGCCAAAAGGAAGCCCTATGTTAACAGTGTCCAGAAGCGCCGTCGACTTCTCTGGGCTCGGAGGCATCTGGGATGGACCATCACACAGTGGAAACGTGTACTGTGGTCAGATGAATCAGTATTTCAGGTATTTTTTGGGAGGAATGGATGCCGTGTGCTCCGGACCAAAGAAGAAAAGGATCATCCAGACTGTTACCAGCAACAAGTCCAAAAGTCAGGGTCTGTCATGGTATGGGGTTGTGTCAGTGCCCTTGGCAAAGGTAACTTGCACTTCTGTGATGGCACCATTAATGCTGAAAAGTACATAGAGATTTTGGAGCATAATATGCTGCCTTCAAGAAGACATCTTTTCCAGGGACGCCCATGCATATTTCAACAAGACAATGCAAAACCACATTCTGCACACATTACAAAGTCCTGGCTGCGGAGGAAGAGGGTACGGGTACTTGACGGGTACTTTCTCCAATAGAGAATGTGTGGCGCCTTTTGAAGCGCAAAATGCGACAACGAAGACCCCGTACTGTTGCCCACCTTAAGACTTGTTTGCAGGAATAATGGGACAAAATTACACCAGAAACACGTCATCACTTGGTGTCTTCAGTCCCTAAACGTCTTTTAAGTGTTGTGAAAAGGAATGACAACATTACAAAGTGGTAAATGCTTTACTGTCCCAACTTTTTTTTTAAATGTGTTGCAGGTCTGAATGACAGGAAAGGATGCATATTTACAAATGACATGAAGTTGACCAGACAAAACATGAAATATTTTTGTTCATATTGTCTGCAATGAAATACAAGTCAAAGTAAATTTAGAAATCACTTCCTTTTTTTTTTTTTTTTTGCGTTTTCCATACTTTTTTTTGTTTTTCTGATCTGGGGTTGTACTTTGAGCACACGAAAATCAATTTTGCAGTTAAAATAAGTTTTTGCATGTTTGCAGATCTTCTCTTTTGCGCGTGCAATGTTTCACTAGCTTGCTCTCCTGATGCCTTCCCTCTGTGCTCTCTACATGCAGAAGGCTTGCTTGCTCAACACAACCAGAGAAAGGACTGCTAAATTCTGACTGGCTGCTTTGACAACCAATTTGCAATTCCCTGCATTACTGACAACAGCAGAAGAGGAAAAACAGTGCTTGTATAATTATTATGCAAGTTGATATTCGGATCAAGCACAATTTACCAATTATCTTAATAACTACTATTAATCTCGTATTAAACCATTTATAACCATTTCTTGTTCTTGTATTATGGAATTTTTTAAATTTTCTTTTTTGTAGTGTCTGTATTTGTATGTATGATTGAGCTTTCTGCCGTCTCAGTCTTGAAAAGGTATGCTAAATTACTGCTTAACAAAAAATAAATAAATAAATAAATAAATAAACTCTTTATGTAATCCGTAAAGATGTATTTCTTTCTAAAGGCGTGCCCAGTGAGGAGATGGCGAGTCAGGATCGCCAAATTCATCCTTGTGCAACTGACTCAGAAAACACCAGTTTTTAAATAATTCAAATATCTACATACTATTTCATATCTACTACTTATTACTAAAAAGTTGGGGCCCATCAGGCCCGGGCTGAAATGCAGGGCTCTAGCGCTCTGCTTCTGGCCAGGGACATGCACAGACATTCATTTGGTGTCATTTAAACACTTTAAAATCAATAAAGACCTTCACACTAAACTGAAAAAGGCAGTTGGTGCTAATGTCAAATGTATGCAAATTAGCGCATTTTAATGACAAATGTTAAACATTTTTCAAGGGATTTTAATGCCTGATTAGCATATCAGTGTGCCGATTTTAATTACATTTTAATGTATTCAGCTGCTATTTCTTCATTAAGTTAGCCTATGCCCATGATATATTGCCTTAGCTAAACTTTAGCTAACTTATTACATGGTAGCTCATAATCCATGGAAGTTAGCAAGACAAATTAACTATATTTGCCTTTTGTCTTTTGGATAATTAGCTGTAAATTTGAGGCACATCTTAGTCTTTTCACCACTTATCTCAACTGGAAAGGTAGGGAGGGCTTCTTTCTGTGGCACTCTGCCTGTCTGTGATGTGCATGCTGATCAATGTGTGCTACGCTGCTGTACTGCGGAGACATGGAGAAAGGCATCGGAACTCTCAGCATATCCCAACACAATGTGATATTTTGATTTGTTTGACAGGGAAAGCTGTGCGCAAACAGAAACACACACCTGCATACATATATATTAATTTATATAAAAAAATAAATAATAAAAAAAAACTCCCCAGAAAAAAGGGCACTTTCTCTTGAGGAAGAAAAAGGGCAGGTGCTCAAGCCCCTTTTGATATTTATGTGTGCACGTGCCTGCTCTGGCGAATTCTCTCATCAGAAACAACAACGTGCAGATGTGTGTACAGTGCAAGTAAGAAATTCATTTAACAGTGTAAACAGCTTCAATGATTATAATGGGACTTTTTGAGAGAGCTTGATCTCTGGCTAGACTGAGTTAGTGAAAATGTTCTTTGATAATGAAAAGGTTCTTCTCTCTCTCTTCTGTACATTGATATAATAGTGATATAATTAGAAACTTAGAGTTTTTTTTTTTAATTAAATTCACTTTAATACAAAGTCAGTCGTACTAAAAATATTTTATGACATTAATGGTAGACCAAAACAGCAATTGTTATAGTCATAATGAAAAATTGGTGTTAGACAGAGAAGAAAGAAATTTACTTTAATAGGCTACAGGATAAGAATTTCCATACATAAGACTTTTGGACAGTGATCAGAAGACATATCACAAATTTGTTAGTTTTTCTAGTGGGAGGCCCGGTCTGTTCGTTAGTAAACTAGACAGCAGCAATGACTGCAAATCATATTCTGTTGCCTGTAAATACAGTTATTGGCCACCTAGGGGGCCTTATAGAACTTCCAAGAGAGAATTTCTGAAATGACTCTCAAGGTCAAATGGTTTAGAAATGACTCCAAGGCTCCCCTTTGTCCAAGGCTGTATTCAAAAGCACTTATATCTATACTGATATGTACCTCTGGAACTTCTGTTGAAATAAAAATACAAATACATACAATAAAACATTAAATGTTAGAATAATGCTGTAAATCTTTTTTTTTTTTGTAAATCTTTGTTTTCTTCTATAATGTTAATTCATTATGATTGTAAACTAAACACAAATAAAGACATATAAGGTCTCTCTTGGAAGTTTGCTAAGAAACCCTAGTGGTCATAGCTTGAGAAACTAGCACAAAAAGTAAAGAAATTATAAATATCTATTGAAGATCTACTAATCTTACAATGAATTACACTTCATTGATGGACCCAGAAACAGGATATGAAAAAAGTTACAGGATGTCGCACTTAAGTGTGAAATGAAGAATAGCTGAAGCTTCTTATAAATAACTTATGTCAGTTCTAGCAAGAGATTAAAAAAAATAACTACTGTAACTCAAATTTATCTACGCCAATGTTATTTCACAGAGATATTAAGTTCTAGCAAGAGATTAATTTTTATTTTTTTTTAGGCGTTTCTGTTTTCATTTTAATTTTGTAAATCAAGTTTTAGTAATTTTTGCTTTTATTATATGACATTTTTTAAGTTTATGTGAGTTTTCACGAATATATAGATGGATGCATTTAATGTGTGTGTGTGCATCTCAAAAAATTTGAATATCTTTTTTAGTTTTATACATTTGTTTGGTAGCTTATTTCAAAAAGTGAAACAAAGTGTGTGTGTGCATCTCAAAAAATTTTAATATCTTTTTTTTGTGGTTTATGATTAAAGGGCCCATGTGTAAAAATTACGGGTACAAAAAAAAATGACCTACACGCATCACAAGAATTAAGGGCGATGAGTCATTTTTCAAGAATTGCAAGAGATATCAACCTTAATTAGCTAGTTAGCCACGGCCAACAGGTGTCGTAATTTTGCCATGGGAGTTATGAGGGCAATAACCAGCAGCCAACCTGCAATGAAGAACTACCACGGCTACAGGACTGAACCGAGTCAATAGTGTGGAAAGACAGCCCAACGTCATTTATCAGGGAATTGAGAGAGGAGCGGAAGGATGGCTTAGCCCTTGGAAAGAGACACTACCTCCACCACCCGTTAAGGGGGAAAAAACCGCGTCGGAACCACAAATCAACCGATGAAAAGGAGCCGAACAGAGTAAACATCGCATGCTTTAATGCTGGAGTGCTGGAACTTTGAAAGAAAAGGAGGTTCGACTCAAAAGAGGCTGTTAGTATTTCTGCTAGAAGTGTTGGTCGTTATTTTTTTGGGAAGTTATAACATAGGTCGGGGCTGTTCTATAAACTGCGAATGTTAGCGATGGCTAAAAGTTTGTAATTAGCTAGCTATAACTTCAGATCCGGTTGTCAGTTATTACAAAGCCCGGTCTCTTCCAAGCTGATGCAAAATTGTAAACATTACCTAAGAAGCTGAAATGTCTCGATGATTAATGAACCCGAGAGGAGAGAGCGAGGAGAGTAGAGAGAGAGTCGCCCGGCGTCACCGGGTGCGCGCACTCACTCAATAATTCGAGAGCGGTTAAGTTTTTGCTAATGAAATCAACTTGATATATGCATGCTAAAATTAGCATCAGGCGTATTGGGTACTAAGGTAGCTGGATTATGTTTTCTAAAAAAAAAAAAAAAAAAAAAAATCACCTAATGCGGTACAACATCTTAGAGTCCTATCAGCCCTATTCGACCTCTTAAACGTTGAGACACAAAAAAAAATATGATGATCAGCGATATATGTATGAGGAATATTTTGGTCATAAATTTGAGCCTAGCACTGTAATACTTCAACAGTGTGTGTGTTTTTTTTACTATATGTAGAGATGATCGGTTCACGCAGTGCGCTAGGATCTGCCGTGTAACATTTACAAAGTGCCAAAATGGTTGTTTGAATTGCGTCATAAAATTGACAGAATCTGATAGTTTTTTATAGCTAACTAACCTGCCTGTCTGTCTGTTGGTCTCCGGGTCCCTCTTTGTTTTCGTGGGTTTTCGTGCGGGAGAAAATTGATGGTGTGGCGTGAAAGCGTTGTGAAAAGAGTCAATTGCGTGTGTGGTCTCACGGTGAATGCTTGAGAGTTGGCAGCTCTGGTGTACGTTGGTTGGTGCTAGCTTGGTCAACATCAGCTGTCTGCTGTCTGTTGACCAATGATGTTGACAGAATGCTGTCTGTTCAAATTAATTTAATTTAAGTAATGTGTATTATACAACTCAAAATGTAATATGAACAAAACCGATTATGAACTATTCACTGGTAAGGTGAAAGGGGAGTAGCTTGAAGATGTCATTTTCAAAATCACTGGACATCACCCAACGTTCCTCTGGAGCAAAACGTCCCTTAGGATCGGCTATGGCCCTAGGGTTGTTGTGAAGGTAGGGGCGGACGCATAGAGACTATGCCGTTTCTCACGTTTGTTTACTCTAGAGTAGACCTGCACTTTATTGAGGCATACTGCCCCCATCTGGTATGGAATGTGGAGTATGACTTGATTTTTTTGCCAGACATGACACATGGCACCTTTAAAGCTTACAGCTCATGAAAATCAAGTATCTCAAAATATCAGAATATTTCCTAAAATTAAAAAAGGATATTCAAAACAGAAAAGTTAAAGTTCTTTAAGTATGGTTATTTATGTAGGAGGCACTATTGAGCCTTCAGCTCCTCTGGATTGTTGGATCGACTGTTTCTTATCTTTCTCTTACAAATATCCCATAGATTCCATATGGGGTTCAGGTCAGACATGTTATTCTGGCCAATCAAGCACATTAATATCATGGTCAGCAAATCACTTGGAAGTAGTTTTGGCACAGTGGGCAGGTTAAAGTCCTGCTGGGTAAGGAAATCTGTATCTCCATAAAGCTTGTCAGCAGATGGAAGCATAAAGTGCTCCAAAATCTCCTGGTAGACGGCTGCATGACTATGGACTTGATAAAACACAATGGAGCAACACCACAGACATCACGGCACCCAAATCATCTCTGACCTTCAGAAAACTTCACACTGGACTTTGGATTCTGATGGCTTCTCCATCTTCCTCGAGACCTTGATTTCCAAATGAAATGCAAAATGTACTTTTATCTGAAAAGAGGACTTTTGGACCACTGAGCAAACAAGCCACTTCTTTTTCTCCTTACCCAGGTAAGATGTTTCTGATGTTGTTTCTGTTTCAGAAGTGGCTTGATAGCCCTTTTCCTGAAGACGTCTGAGCATGGTGACTCTTGATGCACTGACTCCAGCTTCAGTCCACTCCTTGTGAAGCTCTCCCAAGTGTTTGAATCAGCTTTGCTTGACAGTATTCTCAAGCTTGTGGACATCCATGTTGCTTGTGCACCTTTTCCTACCTATTTTTTTCTTTCCAGTCAACTTTGCATTGAATATGCTTTGATACAGCACTCTGTGAACAGCCACCCCTTTCAGTAATGAACTTCTGTGACTTACCCTCTTTGTGGAGGGTGTCAATGATCCTCTTCTGGACCGTTGCCAAGTCAGCAGTCTTCCCCATTTCAAAGAACAAGAGATACCCTGAATTTGTACCCTAGGGCTGGTCATTTAATGAAATGCAAATGTAAATATTATAATATTTTGAGATACATGGATTTTTGAATTTCATGAGCTGTAAGCTCTAATTATCCAAAAAAAAAAAAAAAAAAAAAAAAACCTTGAAATGTTTTACTTTATATGTAATGAATCTAGAATATATGAAAGTATCACTTTTTGAAATGATACAACCAAAAAATATTTTTGAGATGCACCTATATATGTATATATATAATATATATGTGTGTGTGTGTGTGTGTGTGTGTGTGTGTCCTGTGACACATACTCGCAAACTGACATCAACCACAAACATCCTGCTCAAGATGATTTTCTACCCAGCAGATCGAACCACATCTTTGTACAGGTGTAAATAAATGACACATTTTATTTTGACTTACAAACTAGACTATACTTGTGTTTTATCTGCATTTGGGCCAGAGGCCTTCAAAGCATTCAAATCCTCAGGCTTTGTTTGTACAGTATAGAGAGTTTGTTATTAACTATTTATTATTTTTTTTTTTTTTTATATTTACATATGTACAGAAATGTCTGTGCTCTCAGTACCAATGGTGAAAGTGTTTTGTTTTTTATTTTTTTTTTTTTTATATTTACATATGTACAGAAATGTCTGTGCTCTCATATTGATAAAAAATGACAAGTATGTCAAATATTTACAATATATATTATTTAAAGCAGTACTACAAACAATAATGCTGTGCAAACATGGTGACACTGTACATTATTCTCCCATCACTCTGGCTATAAATAAACTACACCCCAGTCGCAAGAGTTCTATGTCACCATCACTAAGTTTGGGGTGGTGGTCTCACTTTGTCTGTTTGCTTTCACATGCGGGGTGGGTGGGGGTGGGGTTGGGATGTTCCCCTCGGTCCATTTGACCGAGTATCCATCTTCACCATCTCATGACATGAGACACATTTTTACTTTTGCCTAATGTCTTTCTTGTCAACGCTCTTGGAACTTATGGGAATAAATACATTTCAATGAGTCAAAATTCAATGCACCAAAATTCAGGTCACACAGCTGGATCTTGTACATAGATTGAAGATCATCTTCAAATGACGACTGACGAATACACTACATTATCTTCCTCTTTAACTTTCTGAAAAAAAAAAATACACTACATTGTATTAATATTTGGATCACATAACATGATACATGAAAAAAAAAACCAAAAAAAAAAAACCTTATTTACTGTAAATAAGAGAAGCAGCATCCATCCTAAAACTTAATCTAATCAATGATATTGTTTACGATATTGACATTTTTGTTATATCACAATGACAGGCTTTACTGTACACTAAATTATTTCATAACACAAACTGAACTAATTCAGTGCAGTATCAGTCATCTTGATGTTTGTTGGGTCTCATACAGCATATTGCAGTGTTTACTTCTCTGTTGGATTTTCCCTGTTTGGATAATTAAAGACTGCCTTTTAGCTTGATTTTTCTTCTTCTTCATGTTTGTTTATTCCACCTACGTGTAACAGTGCTGATAGTCCTTTATGCTCCTTTATTACACTGAAATTTGCTAATTTTGTACAGTAATGTTTCTAACTGTAAAATTTTATAAATAAGTGTAATTTTAACTGTTAATTTGTTTTAATTGGTTTACAGTAATTTATAATGGTATATACTGTGAAAGATTTTAATAGTGATTTCATGTAATTTTACAGTAAAATGCTGTTAATTTTACAGCATTTAGAAGTAAAAAAGAACAAATCAATGTATAATTTACAGTCAAAAACTGTAAACTGATATTCCCTGAATTCCCTGCGTGATACTCCACTTTTGAAAGTATTTTGTTTAAATAATTGTTTTTTTAATAGTTTTTGTTATCAGTTATGTACATTTGGGCTTTATGTTACATCTTCTGTTGTTTGATGAAAGTTTATTGCATTATTTAAGTATCATGCGTGTTACCATGATGGTGTTTTGTGTTTGCATGAATGACTCTGTGCACCTTCTATATATTAATATAAACTTCTGCTTGTGGCAAAGCTACTTGTGATGAGCTTTGATTCTTCATGTGGCTTTCTCTTTTACCACCTGCATTATTATGGTGGTTGTCAGCATGTTAAAGGTACAAAACAGGTTTTAACAGTGTGTGTTGTTGAATTTACAGGTTACTGGTTTACTGGTAAAAATTTTCTTGTTTGTAAATTACAGCTTTATACTGTATAATTTACTGTTTTAGACTGTAAATGTGTTAACAGTTTTTCCACAGTTTTTTTTTTTTTTTTTTTAGTGTAATGTAAAGAATTAACTCTACTGTATGACTGTTATACAGTGTTATACAGTGTGTATGAAGTTATACAGTAGGTGTCCACAAAACTGGCCTGGAATGTAGAGTATCATACGATCCATAGGTCAGTGAGTTCAAAACTAATATTGCTACTCATCTAAAGCATTTGAACAGTGATGTCATCAGCTGACACAGGAAATATATGCTAAAATGCCTCGTGTTGAGCACTATGGGAGATAATGATGAATGTCCTTTTAATAGACATGGGCATTATGGGATATGAGTCACTTTCTCTCTGATTGATGATATTATGGCTTTTATAAATGTTTGTGTGTGTAACAGTGTGTGATGTATGCGATCAATTATAATACAGACAAAAACACAAGCACATGGATATTTAACTTCCTGATGAAATGATACAGAGACACAACATATAATAGGAATAAAAGATCTTACCGCTTTCTGTGCTTTTCTTTTGTAGAACGTTGGCTCAGCGTAAGTGATCTCTTCTTCACGAGTCTCAACTGTTTAAACAGTAATGACAGATGGATAAAAATAACAAAATCTTAAAGTAGCTTTTTTTTCACACAATATTATTTAAAAATGTCATAAATTTAATGTAACACTTATAACTGTTTCTCTCTCACACACACTTAGAGAGGAGAGTCTCAAGCAGCGTATGTGCTTATATACATAAAGAAACAAATTCTTTGCAAATCATTTGTAAATGAAACCCAGGTGAGATGTCAAACAAATGTAATGTCATTTGCATTCTTTTTATGGTGAAATGTATTTTTCTTTGAGGCTCAACAAGGAAAACATAACCAACAAAAGCAAAAGGGCCATTGATAGAAATCATCTGAGCACCAGCTGAAGACTGCAAGAATATGTTCATGAAGTGTGAAGAATTTTTTTTTATTATTAAATAATGCCGATTTGCATTTCTGTTTCAAATGTGTTTTGATGCAGTTTGACAAATGCGGAATCTGTCTTTGTGCAATAGAGACGAGTTAATTATGCATTATGCATATATTCTGATATGACTAAAATACAGAAATTGCCTAACCCAGTAAACTACACATTATTTCGGAACATTAATCAACAATAAATAAAGTTATGTTTTTGAAATAAGATAACACTTGCCTTCTTGATCAGTTTTTGTGCATTTCTTGCAGATCCAAAAGATCACAACTATAGCTACAATCAACAGAGATCCAGTAGCAGCAGCAGCAGAAATCAACACTATGTACAATATGGGTAGACCCTGATCTGTAATGTACAAAATTTAATCTGTCCGTTTTATCCACGACAAACACTATGAAACATCAGCACTATATAGCAGCTCATTTAATCAGTGTTAACTGCATACCTGCACATGTGTGACAGAGTTGACTGATGTTAGACCTTTGTGGTCTGGTTGCTGATGGGATTGTTGATCCACAGCTGTAGCTGTTTTTATCCTGATATTCCACCTCCAGAGGTAGAGAGAGACTGGTGCTGAGATCAGACACACTGATGCTGGACAATAAACTGTTTCCTTTGTACCAGGAGAGAGTCACATGACCCACATTCACCCACTGAACACAACAATGAACAATTCTGCTCTGATGAAGATGATGATGATGATGAAATGAACAGTTTGTTATAGAGTTACTGCTGATGACAGGAACCGGCAGATTAGCTAAAAAAAAAAAAACAAACAAACATACAAAAAACACCTTGACAGAATAAACAAATGTGGATAATGGTGTCTGTCAAATCAAACATAAAAAATGAAAGAAAATGAAAGAATTTTGCTGTATTAATTTATATACAAAATAGCTTTCTATTCACCATAGACAGAAACACTGAATATTTTTGATGACCGTTTAGCTCCCCTTATCTCTAGTGTGTAATCTCCAGTGTGTTGAGTTGAGATGTTTGTGATGGTTAGAAATCCAGTGTGATTGTCCAGCTTCAGTCTGTCTCTGAATCTCCCGTCAGGAACATCAGATGTGTTGAAGATTCCAGCATCTCTCCTGATTTCAGCTATCAGAGACATTTTCACTCCAAATTTCCACAGTATGTCATCATCTTCACGTATTTTAGTAAGATCAGTGTTCAGAACGACAGAATCTCCCTCCATCACTGACACTGACTCACTAAACACACCTGATGAACATTAAGAGATTTTGTCCCAATTTATGCCCTTTTTTTTTGGCTAAAGCCTGCAGTCAGTTTGTAATTTGTTTGTAATGGTAGTTTGTCAGTTTAAAATGTGAACTGAAGAACATCCAGAACAGCAGCACATTGACATCTATATTCAACAGATGTGTGAGCAATGTGTTTTAAATGTACCTGCTGTAGAGCAAAATAAATGTGTGCACTTTCAAAACCTGTTTATTGCACCTTAAAAATTTTAAGTTTAATTAATTTATGCATGGGATATTTTGATCCGTACATCAAATGAACTCCATAAAGTATAAAGGTGTATAAAAGTCTTGTATAACTTACCAGTCATCCACCAGCACAAAAAGAACATGTGAAACATTTTCTTCAGTGGTTTTGTGTCTGATCTAAAAGACTATCTGCTAAAAAAAAAAACAACAACACTCAAGCTAGTGTGAACCTCCCCCAGCAGAGTTTGACCCTTAATATGCGCACACACATGCATCAGAATATTACATTATTATTAAATGATGATATTAATATAATGATCTTCTGGCTCTTATTAAGACTTGAACTGTTGTTGATGGTGGAAAACTATTTTTATCAAATGGAATACACTGTTATAATTTAACAATTATAGTTTTTTAAAGTTATGTCTGACTGTGTTAAATAGTACAATGGTGTACCATTGTGTAATATTGGATTGAATGCTAAAACACATCTTATGGATTTTAAAATGTTTTGTAATCAATCAGTTGTTGTGAATTTTAAAAGCAGTCTGCAACCTATTACTGAAGTGTGACATGAGCAGTTCAACATCTGAGTCAAACTGAAACTGCGGTCAAGTCTTCGTATTCAGAGACATGGTGTGAACTGCTGGGTGGACAAACAGCTTTTGCAGGAAAGCGGCCTTTTTTCTTCTTCTTTTCTTTTCTTTTCTTTTCTTTTCTTTTCTTTTCTTTTCTTTTCTTTTCTTTTCTTTGTTTGAGATGTGTTTAGTTTGTGGGTTAAGGGGATCTTCTTTTAATGTTGTATAAATCCATCAAAGCTGATTTAAAAAAAAAAAAAAGTACTCTTAGGTCAGATGGTTTAGAGGTATAATTGGATATTTTGCTTTCATGCATAACTGCTAATACTGACATATTGTTATGTGTTTATGTTATATAAAAATAAATAAAAATAATAATTATGGGATCACGTCTCTTTGTCGCTGATGGTATGACCTAGGCTTTTCAACCTGTACGACATCTGGTGTTCAAAATAAGTCTTTTACTTTAGTACCAGATATGGCAGGAGCGAGGCCAGAAATGTTTAAGTGGGTGGGCCTACATGGACGGGTGGGCAAGGTGTAACCTACTTTTAATATCAACATTCACAAATCAATTATTAAAATTAAAAGTTAGCCTATCTGTTAACATTTGTAACTGAGCTTACAAAAATTTGTATTTTTTATTAAGCAACGTTTACAAAGATTCATTACTACTGTAACAAATTTATTTTATTAGATAATGCATTACCTTACATCAACTAAAGTTTAGCGTAAATCATCACTTTAATCTGAGACGACAGGGTTTTGCAGATGATCTCATAAAAATGAATCTGTCAGTTTGCGTTCAAATGAGAATAAACGTAAACCGTATGTATCTGTCGTAGAAAAGGTAGAATTTCAGTCATGTATTTTCTGAAAAGGTATTTAGTTCACAAATGGTGTGTGATGTATTATGAAGGTTCATTTGGAAATTGTATTTGAGTATCATAAAACTGGGTAATAGTGACACCTAGAGGTCAAATATGCATTAGTTGAATTTGTCGCGTGATCTAGCCATGCGAGCATCAGATCCACAAAGAAAAGCACACATGCTGAGGGCTGTCATCCGATTGTAAAATTATTCGTTAGAAGGAATGCTTACATATAAATGGGCCCAGAGAATCAGGTGGGCCTAGCTTAAAATGTATCTGTTATCAAGATAGGCCAACACAACTTACAGTTACACCTGCTTGAATTCACATCACCGTTTAATCAGAGCATAAGTCTGTCATCATAAGCAGCGTTAAAGGGGTGCTATTATGCTTTTTCACTTTTTCAACTTTAGTTAGTCTGCAGTGTTGCTGTTTGAGCATAAAAAAGATCTGCAAAGTTACAAAGCTCAAAGTCCGATTCAAAAGGAGATATTTTATTTAATAGAAATCACTTTTCAAAAACTACACTGAACGACTCGTTTGGACTTTAATGCATGTTTTCCGGGATTTGTGATATCACAAAGATCGACGAATGGGACATGACCTGGTTGAGCTGCACTAGAGAAGACAACGAGGGTTATCACTATGTCAGAGACACGCTAGCTTTCCCAAGACAGACAAACTTAGAGTGGTTACAATCATCTGGGTTTAAATTGATTTGATTTTGATGCAATATTTACACTGAAGCTCACAGCAGGCAGCTATCTTAAGAAGCATGACATTTCCCGACCAGGCGCCGAGTGCTGTCTATCACAACACACACCGGCCCAGCTATCCAATCATAACACAGACTGGCGCAGCTAACCACCCAATGCGCATTTCATATTTCAGAAGGCGGGCCTTCATTTGATACAGAACATATTACAGTTGTTCATGCCAGACTGGGGAGAGGGGTGTTGTAATAATGTAAAATATGTGAAAAATAATGTGTTTTTCGAACAACCTGAGAGCATGTTCTAGTACAACCCCCAGAACAAAATCAAGATCTTGTAAAAGAGCATAATAGTTAGGCAATATAGAAGAAGAAAACAGCAATAAGAACAGCATGAGCATGGCGGCCACACCACACACATGTGTGGATTAATGGATATGGATAAAGGCATGTATAACAGCATCCAGCGATCTCCGCTGTAGCTAAGGGGGTTGTTCGCAAACTTATCTTCATCACTGAATGGCAAACAAGAAAAAGTATTGTGAAATATTGTGATTAATACAGAATTCACAATGATTAGGCTACCTTCTGAAGCAACTGGCTGGATGGGCCTAGTCCTCAGCCTCAGGCGTCACAACCCACGGACCATTGGCTAAATGTCTGATGCATATGGGACACAAAAGTGGAAACACTTCAGGAGTGTCAAAGTCGTTATCAGATTGGTTGAATTCTACAGGATTTTCCACGAGACGCGTGTGTCGCGTACTTTAAAACGTTCTGCCTGGAAACAAAGATACCGTGGCGCAAAACCCTCTCACGAAAAAAGAAAGCTGTTTTGTTTACAACTGTGATGACGAGCGCTTATCAGGATCAACTAATCGCTGGATTTTCAAAAGTTTGTGAAATATTTAAAGTTCGCATAGAATCTTTAAAATATGTCTGAGAGTTTCACCGGTCTGTTATTGTGAGGGAATATACTGTAAAATTGGGGTAATATGATCATATTTTCTTGACCTGGTATTTGGGGTAATATGATCATATTTTCTTGACCTGGTATCGATCATGTTTGTTCGTTGATTCCATGTAGAGGCTTAAGGTCCCTCAGCAATACCACCCAGTCTTCATCTTACACTGTATTTCCTGCAAAAGCCTATACCAGTACCACTCAAATTAGAAAACATTATTACAAGCTTGCCATTGTGAATCGGGCTACAAGGGAAGGAGATCTGAACACTGGCTAGTTATGTACTTGCCTCAGAAATTGATTTTGGATAATTGTTAACATTACACATTGCACCTCTGTCTATAACACATGCACAAAAGAGCCACATGTTCAACCTTTTCATTGAACACAAAGTAAGTTTTACTGAACTTAAGTGAAATGCTTTAAGTAACTGAAAGTAATAAAAACTCGATCAAACTGAATAATGTTCAACAGAAGTGAAACAAATAAGTATGATGAACATAATAGTAAAACTACAGAATTATGCATTGCTGCTGTTTTTTTCCCTCGACATAACTGCAAATTACAGGCTTACTAACTAGGTGAATGCATGAATTCACAGGCGCGATATACCTGGGACAGTTTGGATAACACCTAATTGTCTAACAGCTGTCAATCAACTCATCAAGAATTAGGCAAAAAACCCTTTTTTTAAACTATTCAGAGAAACGTTGCTCTCAGTGCTCATTGGTCCGAACCGCTCTGAGGCTAAAGTGTGGAACTCCTTGTCCCCTTGAGAAATCTGAAGCAGCCTGTGGTCAACCTTTCCCCCACTGGTAGGGTGATGAAAGACCCTCCTCATCTCTGCAACAAATAGGTCACAATTGTCAGTAAGCAGGGAATGTTGTTCCCACAAAGCCGTAGCCCAGTCCAGCGTGAGCAGAGTAATGTATGTAACCTTGCTGTTCTCGGTTGGAAAGCTGCTAGGTTGTAATCCAAATGCCAGAGTACACTGAGTGATAAAGCCTCGACATCTCTCAGGATTCCCATTATAGACTGCAGGTAGTCTTGGCTCAGGTAGAAGCCCAGGAAATGGAGGGTGGGGACCTTTCAGCTGGAATAGATGGGGTGGGTTAAAACTGGAGACATAGTCTGCTCAGTTAAGCGTTGTAGGATTTCAGTTCGGAAATGCTCATGTCTGTGAATAGTGGAAGCTTGGCCAGACAAAGCAGCTAGGATACAATCAACATAGGAGGTAGGTGTGGCATTTCTGCTGGATCCACTTCCATGGTTCAGTTTTGCTGTGATGGGTGTCTGAAAGAAACAAAAGATGAGCAAAAGGCAAATCCAAAAATACAACATACTTGGCGAGGATAATATATGCATAGTAGGCTCAAGACTGAACACAACTGAAAGAAAGAGGCATGTTTAAACAGACAAACACAAACAACAAACAAACAATGAAAATCAAGTCCTAATGAGTAGCAATATAATGAATTCTACAGAAGCTGGGGCCACGTAGTGGCTGGGAGAGTCATTACACAGCATAAGTGTCAGTGCCAGCTAATGGTTGGGAGAGTCATTACAAGTCAGCACCAACTAGAAGCTGGGAGGGTCATTACAAGCTGGAGCCTTACATCCTCTGCCAAGCAGCTTGGGAGAAAACTGCTTCTATGAGAAGTTCCTTGATCTTCACTCTCTCTAATCTAATCATGACCCTCTGCCTTCTCAGTCCTACTCACTAAAAAAAGTTGGGTTAAAAATAACCCAACAACTAACCCAACTATGGGTTGGTATAGCACCTTCCCAACTGTGGGTTATTTTTAAGCCAATGATTGGGTTAAAAGCCAGTTGGGTTTAAAATAACCCAACAGCTTTTATTCATGAGATTATTTTGATGAATAAAATACACAGTTTTCAAATACAGATTTTTTATTTAAGTAGAAAAACAATAAATCTGTTTTAAAAACAGGTTTTAAGTTTTAAATGACAAATTTACTCAATATTGATGAGCCTAGTATTTAATATAAATATGCACATTTATTTGCATATATTGGATTTTAAATACACGAGTGAACATGTAGAACACATGGCAAATAAATGTTGAAGTACCAACTATTCAAAATACACATTAAATTCAAAACAAATATACACAAACAATATACATAAATTCAAATACACGTTAAATTCAAAACACAAATATGCACATACAGTACAAATATTCAAACAAATGTACACATATGGTTTACCAATTCAAACCCTACACAGGTGCACATAATACACATTTAAAATCGATGTGCACATACAGTACAGAAATATACAACCCTAAACATCTGTGCACATACGGTATACAAATTCAAACCACAAATGTGCACATACCAGTATACCAAAAAATACACAAAACTACATTTGTGTAGTTTTTGTTCCAATGGGAACAAAAACTACACAAATGTGTACACCAAGGACATACCTTTATACTTCAAGAAATAAAAATATCCTTAATAAAAAAAGGCTACAGTGGTCACCATATGCATTTTGTTATAAACACCTAAAGGGATAGTTCACCCAAAAATGAAAATTCTGTCATTAATTACTCACCCTCATGTCGTTCCAAACTCGTAAGACCTCCATTCATCTTTGAAACACAAATTAAGACATTTCTGATGCATTCTGACAGCTCTCTGACCCTCCCCATAGACAGCAAGGGTCCTTACACCATCAACATCCAGAAACATAGCAAGGAGTTCGGTTAAAATAATCCATGTGACATCAGGGGGTTCAACACTGATTACACGCATTTGTGATTTGTTCGTACAAGGTATCATTAAATGCTTGGCCTGTGTATTCATTGCATTTACAGTATGACCAGCTTTTGTTGCTTTTTGTGTTCATTAAATGCTTGGCCTGTGTATTCATTGCATTTACAGTATGACCAGCTTGTGTTGCCATTTGTGTTTGTGTAATTTATTTTGTGGACGTAGTGTCCATGACATCACCCGTAGACTCCTGAAGAGCGTTTTTGAAGCTCAAAGTGTGCAGAGCGGGCCGTCGCCATCTTGGCAGCGCGTCACCGCGCGACTCTCCCGGATAATCGAAAATGGGCAAAGAGGCGGGAACAGGTTGCTGAAACCACGCCCACCTAGCTCGACATGGTGACAGCAGCGGCGATCCACTTGTCACTCAAGTGGCCATTCCCTTAATTATGCAGAACTTTAAGGCTTAATATAATTTAAACGGATGAGTTATAAAAAAATTCACCCCCCTATAAGTTTAAAAAAAAAAATTATAATATAAGATAGACCAGAATTATTTTTTGCACCAGGCTGTAAACATGTTTTTTTTTCTGGTGTAAAGTTGGGCATTTTAAGTTGGGGAGACTATGGGATTGACTCCCTTTTGCAGCCAGCCTCAAGCGGCCAGTCGATGAATTACAGTTTTTAGTCACTTCCTTGTTGACTTCACGAGAGAGAGCGGGAGGGTGCCGCTGTTGACTTCACGAGAGAGAGCGGGAGGGTGCCGCTTCATAATTGTCAGGCGTTAACAGTATTTGCAAAATATGGTCCCACAAATACTAGCATAATTATACAGAAAGTTAATTAGGTAAAGCACTACACGAATTGAAAGGTAAATAAGCATGTAATGGGGTTTAAAGTAAGAACTACATTACCCATGTGTAGGACTACAAAAGAGTGGGACGACAAACAGGAAACCAAACGTCTTGACCTTCCTATTTGACCTGGGTATTTAAGTATGCTTTTTTTTTAATTTTATTTTGCAGAGTAATTGACATTTTATATGGTTTATATGATTATGATTTCTGCAAATGTTTTTTTTTTTTTGCCATTTCTGATTACCCATTGTGCTACGTCTGTATTTGAATATTGCCTGTGATGTGAGTAAATTTTTTCTTTGTCATATTATTGCCACACTTATTTTAAGCAGTCCTTGACATCTCAAAACAGACTTGATATTATTTAGGAAATGTATGAAACACTATTCAGATTATATAATATAAAAACTATATAATATAAAAACTAACTCATTATATAATAAAATCTCAAGGATGAGATTAGGACACACAGGGTTACAGTAAATAAAACAATGCATTTATCATCAGGTTTGTGTGATTGTTGAATGGGAGAGTCAGTGGAGCATGCCATTTGTCACTACATCAAACATGAGACCAGTGGTGTATAAAGTACCTGAAAGTCATACTCAAGTAAAAGTGGCGGTTGGACTTTTTTATTTAATTATGTCTGTAATTTTGTAATATGGGCCTCGGAGAGGTTTTTATTTAACAGAAAAACCAAAACAAGGGGGGAATAAAGTGTCCAAAAGGGGAACAGTGTCCAAAACAACAGGGAATCTGGTGTCCTCGTCGTGCTGCGGGGTTTCGTGGGGGTCTGGCAGTGTTCATGGAGGAAGGGTCCAGGTAAGGGGCGGAGTCCGGCGGCCGCACGCGCTCCCCTCTTCGGTCCGGGGCGCGAGGGGCGCGGCGGCTTCTTCTAGCGGCTTCATCCTCCTCGCTGGCCGCGGCGCTTGCAGGGGATGGACGGCCCGGCATCCTGGCCCGACGGCCGTGTAGACGGGTGCGGTTCTCGACCGGACCGCGGGTCCGGCAGCTCACGTCTCTGGTGGCGCGGGAGTCCCTCAACGCACCCTTCCTGGACCCACGAGGACACCAGTGTGCATGCACGGGGAAGAGACCGGTCTCCCGAGGAGAGGCGCGTTGGGCTTTTAAACAGCGGCGGTGATGAGGCTCCATTTCCTTCAGGTGTGCCCCATCACACGCCGCCAGCCCTGACTCGTCCAGCGCCCCTCCTCTCTCCCACACCCACTCCTATCGGGAGCCTGGTGAAGGGCGGGCGATTTAGGACGGGGGTGCCGGTGATTATCAGGGAGGAGGCAGCTGACTCGTCACAGTCTTAAAGTATGTGATATTTATTGTACTTAAGTACAAAAAGTATTTTTTAAATCTTAAATGCACTTAAGTATTGACAGTAAAAGTACAAGTAAATGCAAAATGGAAAAAAGCTAATATATATATATATATATATATATATATATATATTATATATATATATATATATATATATAATGTTCATACACAGCTGGAGTAGCAAGATTTTGTTCAGTTTTTTAACTGTTTCATCCATTTTGTATTTTTGGGTAAGAATAAGAAGCTCTTCATCCGGTATTTAGTATCTTTCATTCCAGCATAAGAAAACATTTATGGAATCTGCATCTGAAATAACATGTATTAACATTTAAAGTATCTCAGAGGGGACATGGATTTGTTTAAACTGCAGATTAAACTGCAGCCTAATGTTTTGTTTTTAACATAAAACGTTGATTACTGATATTTGAAATAATTTAAAAACATGATCGAACTAGTCGAATTGTGAAATTAAAAGCGCCAGTGACAGCAAGTGAATGTTAATGAGTGAGTCATTGAGATTCAACCGATTCATTAAAACTGCTGATTCATTCAGAAACAAAGCATTTGACTGTGTTAAAGAGTGAATCACTGAATCATTTATTCAACGATTCGTTCAAAAAGCTGATTCGTTCAATAAGTAAATACCATCCATTACTCAGAGATGCAAAACAGTGCTGTGAACTGGTTGGAACTATTTTCGTTAGCAAAACTGAGCAAAAACAAGCAATGTTATGTCATTATGTATGGGTTACCATACTTGGCAAATGTCACAACTTTCACTTTTCACTTTCGCACCCATGACTCGACTTGACCCACATGGAAAGAACTTATATGAGGATATATGCACATATATGAAACCTATATTCATATATATGGTAATATATATGCGCATATAAGAACCTATATGCAGTTTATAGGCACATATTCAATTCAATTCAATTCAAGTTTATTTGTATAGCGCTTTTTACGATACAAATCATTGCAAAGCAACTTTACAGAAAATTAAGTTTCTACAATATTTAGTAGTAGTTTATCAGTGGTGACTGTCAGTTTATGTGCATATGGCAGAAATGTTCAGAAAAATCAATAAAAGACGTAAACAAACAGACGAATAACACTATTAACAGCAATTATGCAATCAAACTTATAGCAAAAATGTGGTAGTTCTGTATGTTGTCTCTGGGTTAGCATCATCTGAGGTCCTCTGAGGGGCTGGCATCATCTCTTCTCAGGTGTTCTGGATCCAGACTGGAGCTTGTGTAAATCCTAGTTACCATGGGATGTAATCCTGTGGCAAAGCAGAGAAACAAATAGAGACATAATTATCGTAGCTGCTGTTCCAGCCAAGTAAAATTAATTAGTTTAACCCAAGCAAAAGAATAACAATGCGCATTTAATCAGATATAACTGCAGTCCAAAATTATGAGATGCATTATTTGAATGCTTGGCCAAAGAGGTGTGTTTTTTAATCTAGATTTAAACAGAGGAAGTGTGTCTGAACCCCGAACATTATCAGGAAGGCTATTCCAGAGTTTTGGGAGCCAAATGTGAAAAAGCTCTACCTCCTTTAGTGGACTTTGCTATCCTAGGTACTATCAAAAGTCCAGCGTTTTGTGAGCTTAGGGAGCGTGATGGGTTGTAGCGTGGTAGAAGACTAGTTAGGTATGCAGGAGCTAATCCTTTTAGGGCCTTATAAATAAGTAATAATATTTTGTAACTAATACGGAACTTAATAGGTAGCCAGTGCAGAGACTGTAGTATTGGGGTAATATGATCATATTTTCTTGACCTGGTAAGGACTCTAGCCGCTGCATTTTGGACTGTGTGTAGCTTGTTTTATTGAGGATGCAGGACAACCACCTAGCAGTGCATTACAATAGTCCAGTCTAGAGGTCATGAATGCATGAACTAGCTTTTCTGCATCAGGAACAGGTAACATGTTTCATAGCTTGGCAGTGTTTTCTTAAATGGAAGAATGCTGTTTTTGTAACATGGGAAATATGGTTTTCAAAAGACAAGTTACTGTCTAATATAACATCCAGATTTTTGACAGTAGAGGAAGTAACAGTACATCCGTCTAATTGCAAATTGTAATCTACAAGATTGTTTTCTGGTCCAATAAGTAATATCTCTGTCTTATCTGAATTTAATAGGAGAAAATTATTGGTCATCCCATCTTTTACATTTTTAACACACTCTGTTAGCTTAGATAATTTTGAAATTTCACCTGGTCTTGTTGAGATATATAGTTGAGTATCATCAGCATAACAGTGGAAACTAATCCTGTATTTTCTAATGATATTACCAAGGGGCAACATATATATTGAAAATAGCGGAGGACCTAGGACAGATCCTTGTGGCACTCCATATTTTACTGGTGATAAATGAGATGACTCCCTGTTTAAATAAACAAAGTGGTAGCGATCGGACAGGTAGTATTTAAACCATTTTAAAGCCTGCCCTTGGATACCTGTATAGTTTTGTAATTGATCTATGAGTATGTCGTGATCTATGGTGTCGAACGCAGCACTAAGATCAAGTAAAACTAGCAATGAGATGCAGCCTTGATCTGAAGCAAGAAGCAAGTCACCTTGGAATTCGACTAAGACACAAAATACACATACATGACCAACCATTAACAATTAATCCAGCCAGACAGAGTGGTGGGAGTGTGGTGTATAAATAGGCCAAGACAATGGGCACCAGGTGTGTGGGTATGAGTGGGTAAGCAGGTGTGTAGAGTAAAGGTAAATGAGTCCGGGTGAATGGGAAATGGTGCCCTCTGGTGGTGAGAGGGAGAAACACTGGGTCCAGAGTCATGACAGGACCCCTCCTCCAAGGAACGGATTCCAGACGTTCCAGAACACCCAACCAGGGGAACGGCCGGGAACCTGGTGAGCGGATCCCACTGCCTCGGGTAATCGCGAGCGGCACCCACCGCCTCGGGGGACTCATGAGCGGCCACCGCCGCCTCGGGGGACTCGTGCGCGCCACCTGCCGCCTCAGGGGACTCGGAATTGTGAACGGCCACCGCTGCCTCGCAGGGAATCTCAGCGGGCTCCCCCACTTTGTGAAAGCCGGAAGCGAGCCCCGCCGCCTCACAGGGAATATCACCGGGCTCCGCCGCTTCGTGAAGGCCGGAAGTGTGCTCCGCTGCTTCGTGATGGCCGGAAGCGAGCCCCGCCGCCTTGCAGGGACCATCCTGGGTAGACACCCTCACCCTGATGGCTGAGTCGCTCAACTGGAGGGCCAGGTTGATATAGTCCTCCAGCGTCTCCTCGGGGTGCCCAGAATGGCATAAGGGACCTGAAGGGCTCGGCTAGGCCTCCCCAGAAACAGACCATTAGGCAGGTCCTTTCTGCAGCCGACATCCGAGCCGCCCCCACGAAGTCCCAGGCATAATCCGCTCTGCTCCTATCTCCCTGACGGACATCGAGGAACCTCCCTGCTGGACCCATGTTTGCTGGCTGGATACACCTCGGAAACCCAGTAAAGACTTGAAATGCACATACAAGATCAACGATTAACAATACTGCCAGACAGAGTGGTGGGAGTGTGGTGTATAAATAGGTAAAGACAATGGGTACCAGGTGTGTGTGTGTGAGTGGGTGAAACAGGTGTGCGGAGTGAACCAGGTGTGTAGAGTTAAGGTGAATGAGTCCGGGAGATGGGGAAGTGGCGCCCTCTGGTGGTGAGAGGGAGGAACACCGGGTCCGGACTCATGAGGTCCGTGTGCTGGAGTGTGTGGTGTGTGCTGAGGCAGAGCCGGCGGGATGGGGATCCAGGGCAGGACCAGTGGCCACCACAGTGGTGTCTTTGTAGCTGCTACCCTGTGAAAAACCTGAATGAGCCCCACCATCTCTGAAGGATCATGAGCGGGCTCCGCCGCCTTGGAAAGGCCAGAAGGGAGCCTCGCTGCCTCGGGGGAATCGCGAGTGGCTACCGCC
>NC_056618.1:1570248-1617748 GCF_018340385.1 Cyprinus carpio | reverse complement strand
GGACAAGCCAGTTCTACCGTAAAATAACCTCTGAATCGTTTTATATATATAATAACCTTTTATCTCACAACTGTTGTAATTAAGGCTTTGGTGAATTGTGCTTCTGAAACGGAAGGCTAGCCTACATCCTAAAATTCAATTGATCAGTACCGACTCGTTTTCTTTCTGTTTTGTTTTTTCTTTTCTTTTTTCGTGAATTAAATGTGTGCAGCTTTTGTCGGATGTAGCCTTCCGTTTGAGAGACTCCCATTGATAAGCTTTGTTGAACTGAAAAAGACTCTGAATGAGGAGTCGACTCCCCTTGATGGAATCGATTCCAACCTTTGGAATCGACTCTCGATTCCCAACGCCCCGCAGTGTGTAGGGTATAAATTGCTGCAAGATTTTTTATCAACTACGTTTAAGTCCCCAGTTCCTGCAAATTTTGCAAACTTTCAGTTTATTCCCATTCTTTCCTATAAATTCCCGTCAACTCCCATATATTCCCATAAATTGGGAAACATGGAAAGTTTCCAGTCTTGAAAAGAAAAAAATTGCAACCCTAGTCGTCACGACATAACTCGTAGTTACCGACAGAAAGGGAATGTATCTGTAACGTCCGTTCTCTCCATCAGGGAATGAGGGTTATGTACATAACCAAGATGGGAACGGAGACGTTATGCCACAACCTCGAATCATTGCTGGTTGCCAGTGGCACGTACGAGACGTTTCTACCATTCTTGGTTTGTGCCTGATGTAACCTGGTGGTTGAAATATTGTACTTGTATCAATACATTATTTGGAGCAGTCACATATCAGCATGCAGACATCTGCGTTTTGTTCAAATTAACTCTGCCATGTAATAGGTGACCAGATTTCTAAAATGAAAAAACCGGGGACATTTGGTCAAAATCTCACTGAAATCTCACTTGTCATTATCTATGACTTTAAAAACGGGGACTATATATTAGGGCTGTGCAAAAAAAATTGAATGCGATTTTCATGCGCATCTCCTCATTAAAGGCGCTCCTGTTATTAGTAGTATATCTCCAGCACGTGCGTTCAGATCAGGATTGCCAGGTTTTCAAAACAAAACCTGCCCAATTGCTTATCAAAACAAGCGAAGCGACCCCAATACCAATAACGTGATATTTAGCCCCTAAAATGCGGATTTTACCAAGGTAACCCTGCCAAAAAAACGTATATTTTAACCCCGTGATGCAGTTTTTACTATATATAATATATATAATACATACACGTTTTGGAAATTTACCAAAACTACCAAAACATGAAATGTATTTAAATTCTCGTCACTCAGCCATTTTATGCATTCAGCCAATATACAGCTTACAAATATATATATTTTTGGTTAAAGTTATAACTGAAGCTGAAATGTGTGTGGTTGATACATGAAAACAAACCTTATTGGTTCTTGCACATCATAAGCACTTTTGAGTTTCGGTTTACCATATTTAATGTGCATGAGATGAAATAAAAATGCAAAAAGAATTAATGAGTACTTAAGTTGAAATAACACTGTAAGGAGTAAAAAGTAGTTTTTTCTTCAGAAATGTAATCGAGTAAAAGTAATCAGTTTAAATTTTACATGAATAAGTACAAATTACCCTAACAATAATACTTAAGTACAGTAATCAAAGTAAAATTACTCAAGTAGCATATTTTTATATATTATATATATATACATCTCAAACAGGCTGGTATTATAACAAAATTATGGCTTTACAAAAATGCATTAAAATAAAACAATAAATATGACATCATATGATAAATAAAACAACAAATGTTATTTTTCGAACTGTATTTAACATTTTTCACAACTGTGCGAGGCTACATACCTACTACCTTTCAAATTTTTGTTTATAAAAATATGTTTCTGTAAATGGATCTTTTTCTATCCCTAATCAGGGTTAATATTTTGCATTTTAGGCTCATATAGACTACAAAGTATGTGCTTTCTGCAAATGAAATTGTGCAAGTGTAACTGATTAGTTTATTATTTTTTATATCATTCATATCAGAGACTTCAGAGTTGTGACGCAGAGTTTCAGGAATGTTTAATAGGCCTATTGTGTTCAAAACAATCCCGCAAACTACATGTCTTGTTATACACTGCACACAAACATTATTACTTTGTTTTAATATGTATATAACGCGGTCTCTTTTGATAACTGATGATAACAGTGCTCTGCTCTCGTCCAAGCTTTTCATGGCTACCGTAGCGGCGTGCGACCAAGTAATCAGTTTGCAGTGCCCTCTGCAGGTGAAAACAGTCGCAATCATATGATAGCTATCTGGCTCAAATTAGTCGGGCTTTTCCAGTGTATTTGCGAGTTGTTTTGAACATGCTGTGAAATGGGGACATTTATGGGGACAACTCTAGTCGGGGACAGGACACTGAAAACGGGTACGTCTGGTCACCCTAATGTAATAAATCCTATGTTGTTTGATAGAAAACAAAGCATTTCTTTCCATTTAAATAATTTTATTATTTATTTTTTTTAGGTGAACCGCGTTTGATGATGACTTCTGACATTTTGTTGATGTTCTTCCTTCTTGGTAAAACATTTGTAATGATTTGTGTCTTTTCTGTTCAGGAGTTTTTCAGCTTTAAATCACGTTTACACTTGACAATAAATGTTCTTAACTCTTGCTGTTTTAAGAAGCTGAGGAGGGGAAAGGTGACAAATTGTTTAGTCTTGTTTCTAAATGAGGGTTAAAAGGACAGACACCAGAATGGCAATATCTTATGGCCGTTAAAACAACACTTATTAGACAAAGATTGCTTGCTTTTAATAATTCATAATAATTCATTGATATTCATTAATACTTGTTTCGTCCTCTTCCTCAGCTTGTTTGTGACAAAAATAGAATTTAGACCACCTTTAAACTATTATTATTATAGTACTGTTGACAGGAATGGGTTAGTTACCAAATTCAAATTTGATTGCTGATGCTGTAAGGAACATAAACTGGCACATTATGACCAGTGATAATGTTTTAAAATAAATAAATAACAGTGATAAATAAGTTTTGCTCACATTGCATACATTTTGGTGTTGCTTAGTAATTTTGCTTGGTAAAAACAAACCAAACCAGAAAAGAAAATGATCTACTGGTCTGAAAACATTCTTTCTCCCTGTGAAATTTTGACTGCCCCAGTAGGTTCATTTAGTGGGGAGACTACTACCTGATTGGTCCATATCTAAAACCCACCTCCACACCTAATCAAAAATCTTAATCTCAAGGAGCATTACTGTACTTGCATTGGTTTTATAAAAATTTAGTTGAAAGTTTTTAATAAGACCCTTGTGGTATGGTAATATAGGACTGGTATATTCTTACTCTCCCCGAAATGATTTAACCTCCTCCTGTTTAGCGTTTCTTACAAATACTGTTATTATTCTCTAGAAAAGCTAAGTTAAGCAACTATGATGTCCCCAAATACTTAAAATTACAGGCAAATTCATTTCCCATCAAGTATTACAGTTTCCAACTCCAAAGTGTTCCATTTATCCACAGTAATTAGCAGTTGTTTAGTTTTTCAATATTTATCACAAGTGCACTGAACTGACATCACTCAACAAGGGCTTTTATATGTTTATGGTATGTAGACGACCTGCCACCTTCTCCTACTCGCAGAAGTCCCATGAGAGCCATATCCTTGGTCTATTTAAAAAGACTAAGAATCTATTTTAACCTAATTAATAAACAAAGAAAAATTGCTTCTTGTTGGGCTCATGCATTTAAAAAAATTGTTCCATACATTTGGCACTGAGGACCACTCTTTGTGGACTGTAAAACAGACCTATTAAATCCTCTCTTTTTGGATAAAAAATATGTCTGAAATATGTTCACAGTTTTCACATAATTCCCTACTATCATATGCCCATAATAATAAATGCCCATTTCTTTTCTAGGTGTTTTAAGTGCTGAAAACGTGTCAGTGAAGGAGGGAGATTTCAGTCACTCTTCACACTGATGTTGAAACACAACCAACAAGAAAAGATTAGATGGCATTTCTATGACACTCGCATCGCTCAAATCACTGGAGATCTCAAATTATTAAGATGATATTAGGTGGTATTTTTATGACATTCTCATCGCACGAATCACTGAAGATTACAGTAAGAAGACTGGATCTCTGACCATCATGAACACCAGAAACCACAGACTCTGGAGTTTATCTTCAAGAGAGCATATTCAGCGGCAGCTACCATGAAGAGGTCTTCAGTCTTTCTGTTCATGGTGAGTCATTATTGTTTAAAACCATGTTACATATGTTAAACCACGTCATTGTGTTATAGCATTGACAATCTGCTTTCTCTTTACCCTGCATCTTTAAACACAATGGAATGATTTGTTTATTTATTTTTTATTGGAAAATCCATCAAACCAGCAATCATTGTCAGATAGTTCCTATGGTTTTACATTACAACAAAAGGAGGAAAAATAAGAAAGAAAAATCAATAACACCCTCCCTACCCGAGGGACATTTTTAGGTTTAATGTGTCTGCTATTTGATAATAATTGGGTTGCTAGTTTTTTCAGGAATTATGTGTTTTATAAGCTCTAAATATGGACAAATTATGCATTTTTGAATTTGAAGTCTTGAATTGTGGTCATATAACCAGATTTTATTGTTATTATTGTTTTCTGTCCAAAAAAAGACCTTCAATCAGCTGCTGGTTTGTGTTTCAGATGTTCCTGATGATGAACGTGAAGTGAAGAGAAGAAAATATCAGTGAAGGAGGGAGAATCTGTCATTTTAGATCCCAGTGTAATGAAACAACCTAAGTTATGTGATGATGTGGTATTTTAATGACAATCTCATCGCTGAAATCACTGGAGATCAGAGTAAGATCTGTACAGATGCTCAGTGTGATGAGAGATTCAGAGAGACAGACTGAAGCTGAACAATCAGACTGCATCTCTCTCAACATCGCAAACATCACAACTCAACATGCTGGACTTTATAAACTACAAATCATCAGCAGCAGATTCAGCATCTGTCATCATCGCCAGCATAAGCATAACCAGTATAAAGAGCTTCCGTGTTGACATCATTGGTGAGTATGGCCTAATCTGTGCATTTCCTTTGAGCAAACATTAGAATGTAGTTTGTTTTCTTTAAAGGACACAGTTGTCACAACAAATACATGCTGTTCACAATGTTATGTTATTAACATAACAATGGCATACTTTTTTTTCTCGGCTGCTGCTGCTTGTGTTGAGCTCATAGTTCTGTAAATGCTGTTGTTGAAAGACCAGTAGGGCTGGGCAATAAAACAATAACACCAATATAATTTTCCTCGATATAATAATAACAAAAGTTAGTCAAAATTCGATATTTGAACCGTGAGCCACTTATATAAAAGACCACGCACTGTCAGCTCAGAGCAAATGCATTTAGTACACTGAGATCATGCGACCACTAAACAGCACTGTGAGTGTCACAGACATGCCAGGCTCCAACACCATTCCCAATCACAGCGCCCTCACCGGAATACTGAGCACACCCACCTGCACCTCATCAGCACCTTAATCAAAACTGGCATATAAAAGACACACACACAGCCACTGTCTGGTTTCATTTTGCAACTAGGGCTTACCTCCATGTGTACTTCAAGGTATACATGTGTTATACTACCTGTCTCCAGCGATCCCAAGTTACCTACTGTGTTTATCATGTGTGTGTGCGCGTCTTCATCCTCCAACGTCTCGACTCCTCAATTGCCACTTGGATCTTCACTCTGCCAAATACAAGGACAGTATCAATACTCTTTCACTTATCATTCACGATTGCCACTTCAGTTTGACTCACCTGTGTTGGCTATACCCTTTGCTTGTATATAAACAACCATACCTGTGATCTCCCGTCTCCGAATACTGTCTGTATTGTAACAGTGAGATCCAGTGAGGAGCACTCAAGTTAAGTGTAGAGTTCTCCAATACAAACCACAAATGTCTCTGTTATTTAAACTATTTTAAAGCCTGATGATACAGCACTGACATTCTCAACATTCTCAACAAAACAGGAGAAAACATTGAGGAAACATAAAGCTTCAGTTTAGAAGGTTAATGTACAAATCAACAATATTTACCACACAATTTACTGTAACACTAACTGTAACCATGATATTGTGGGCAGAAATGTGGGATGTTTGTATAGAATTGTATTATTATTAATGCTGACATCAATTATTAAGAAGTAATGGAATATAAAATTGCATTAATTTATTAAGCTCTAGCTGTTTTTTTTCTGTATTTGTATTGCACTAAATACTGTCTTTATGCTAATGTTTTTTATAACAAAAATTCCATAGAAACAATATTGTTAATTTTTAACAATGAGGTGCAACGCATGGTTTTACCTGAAGTAACATAATCTAAATACTATCAAAGAAGACATAGTTAATTTTTAATACTAACTCACAAACGGTCAGAATATTAAAATTTTACCCTATTAATATGAGGTTAAAAATTTTACCCTTTTTTGATGTTACTGTTTTAGCAACTGAATATAGAATGATATGAATTACGTAGTGGATCCCAACTCAAGCTACTGTAAAATGTGCATTGTGCAAATGTGCATGAGACAAAAACATGTAATATTTATTACATTATAGTTCATATAGTTCACCTGGTTCATCAAATGTTTATCATGTTCTGATGATAAAGAGTAGCTATTGATTGATATGAAAAATTTTGTGATGGGCCATATTGTCCAGCCCTACTCACCAGATGATTAGCAGTTAAATCATAAAACTACCGTTGGTTAATGTCTGAAAGTTGGGTAAATCAAATAAATAAAAAATACTGGTAGTGGATAGTTTATCATTTTTGTTTTCTAGTAATAATGACTGTGTGTCTTGTAGCTGTTTTCGGTTCAGGTCTGTCTTCATCTGCTGTAGCAGGAATAATGTGCTGCTGTCCATTCTGCTGCTTGTTGCTGCTGTGGTTTCCAAGTGTCACGCAAGATGGAACTGTGAGTATATCTGTATGTATGTATGTATGTATGTATGTATGTATGTTGTATGTGTATATATATATGTATGTGTATATATATAAAAAGGGCTTGACTATGTATTTTGTTCAAACAGGCATCAGGGAGCAGCACAGTAATCAGGTGAGATACTATGAGCCCTATATCTGCCTGTCTGCAAAAAACTGTGAAGAGTGTGTATGTGGTTTCTTTGAGATTTCAGTATGTATAAATACCAGTAATAATTGACTCTTTAAGATAGTGCTGCAACGAATACATTTTTTATGGCACTATTACAGTATTTTCCAGTAAGGTACTACTTTTTTCATCACCTGAAACATTCGCAACTTAATGCAGTTAACATCAAGCTGGCAAAACCTGCACAGAATGCACAATCATTTGGTTATGTGCCAAATGAGAGAGACATGAGTATTTGTAAAGCATGTCCCACGGCGCTAATTAATACATTTAGGCTTAACATTTATAACAAATGTAATTTATAGTGAATGCTCTGTTTATACACTTATTTTAATTCTGTTCTGAATATTATTAAATGTAAAGGACTTGTTGTGGAGTGAGAGGAACTAGAATACACATTTTATGATTGTAAATGTATCGTTTTATTTACGGGGGATACCGGTAGACTTTTCACATTATTTATGCATTCGATTATAAAATGTGAATTGTTTTTTTTTTTTTTTTTTTCAACAATTAAATTTTGACCCTGTGCGATGTGTTTTCTGGAAATTATGATATATAATTATTAATTTAACATAAGGTGTGTTGTGGCCCTTTTTAGGGTCAAGGTGTAACAAATGTACAATGTTAAAAGTGTTGTTTTTTTCACTTGCAAGCAGAAGTTCACGGGTGAGCTCCCAAAATAATAAATAGCAACAATTTAAAAAACATATGATGTGATATTTTAGGTCACAATGCTTCACATATTATGGTATTCAAGTCTGTTGTATTGCATTTGTACTGTAGTGACAGTGTGATGCTGATGTTATCAGACTGAAGAGAAACATTTATGATTCTTTGTAAATATTTTGGGAGAAGCAAACCAACATATATTCTGCAAACAACTCCACATCTTAAATATTTTGTGTAACAAACATTGATTCATTTATCTTACCATCTGTGAATCTTTTTTCTTATAGGTGTATGGAACTGAACACTTGTCCTCTGGTCTGAATATGGCTTAATTGTTAGCTCCTCAAGATCATCCTGCTAATGGGGATCCACAGCCACTTTGATAATGTAAGGGGTCAGATGGACACATCTATATAATACCAAATTCCCTTTAAGGGATGTCATGTCACTCAGCAGGCATCTTTGAAATGCCTCTCGGGCATGCAAGTGCAGCTCCTCTATCTTTGAATAAGGAAACATCAAATTCTCCAAAATTGTTCACGAAGCTTACGATTTAATTACATATTTGAAATCCCCAGTGAAATCTGATAAAATCAGTTTTTCAAGATCAGTTTAATAGATTTCAACAAAGAAATAAAGTGTTGCTATGCACAGGCCATATTGATTGCAAATACATAAACAAGACGAGTAAAGAAAACGCGGTACTTATTAAAATAATCACCCTTTACTTAAATATATGAACACAAGAAAACCCCTGTTAACAGGTTAATATAATGTTTCTCGTTCTATGACGAGTCAAATAATGGCAACTTACTCTGACGAACACGGCTCTCCTTGGAGCAGCTGTGAGCGCTGGGTCTTCTTGTGTGACATGTGTCAGCGTTATATGGCCACCTGGGAGATCATCCAGGTACTGGCACTGGAGTATTCACATGTGGTTGTATCATAAGAGAAGAGTACATTTAAATATTCCGGTTATCGCAATGGAAACATATGATGTAGCAATGCGCACTTTTCATTTCTATCATTTAATACTTTTACCTGACAGCTATTTAAAGCACAATAAAATTGTAAGCATTGGCATTTGCCTACAAAACCACCACTGGCTCTGCACCCCTTTACCTTAATTCATTACTTCAGACTTATGTACCCTCTAGAAGCTTGCGTTCTGCAAGCGAACGTCACTTGATTGTGCCATCCCAAAGAAGCACAAAGTCACTTTTACGGACTTTTAAATTAAATGTTCGCTCCTGGTGGAATGACCTGCCCAACTCATCCGAGCAGCTGAGTCCTTAGCCCATCTTCAAGAATCGGCTTAAAATAGATCTCTTCCATCTTTATTTGAACCTCTAACTTTAGCACTCACTATTCTAATTCTATTTTAAAAAAATACCTATCACTAGCTTGCTCTATTCTATCTGTTTTTTGTTTGTTATATTATTTAAAAGCCCTTGCTATGTGTACTGCATTAAGCTAACTGAGACTTGTTATAGCACTTATATATCGTTGTTTTTTTGTTGTTTTTTGATTTGCTTCCATTTGTCCCTCATTTGTAAGTTGCTTTGGATAAAAACGTCTGCTAAATGACTAAATGTAAATGTAAAATGCAAATAAAAACAGATGTAGCCTTGAGTCCCGTGTTTTGATTCCATGTGCTTGTTTTTCTTTCCTGAACTTCTTTGTCAATTCACCATATTGCCAAAAAAAAAAAAAAATAATAATAATAATAAAACAAAAATAAAAATAATTTTAAAACTAAAAAAAAAAAAAAACTAGAATCTGTGAGTGTCACAAATTGATTTTGAGTTCATCAGAAATGCATTAAACCTACACCTTTAACATTTTAGTTATTTAGCCCCCTATAGGAACTGTTTATTATTTATTGTTTTTATTAGAAATTGGGTGTTAGACCTCTGAAGTGAAATAATGTCACATTTCTCCAAAACGATACAGTAAAGTGGTTTCATATGAGGAGTATATTCTTTTCTTTCTTTCTTTTTTCTTTCTTTTTTTATGTTCCCTAAGGGCAATTGATTTTACAGCAAGACCAGCACACACAAACACACACACAAAAAACGATTTTACAATAAATTAAAAATTACATTAAAAAATACACAGGACAACAAAAGACCAACCACCTGTTTTTATATATATATATATATATATATATATATATATATATATATATATATATATATATAAATAAGACCTCTACCTGTCAGTCAGGCCCACCCACCCAGTCTGTTGCTTCACTAATCATTGTGAATTATTTTGCAATCAAAATCACTTCACCTATAAAAAAAAATTAATTGTTTTTTTTTTTTAATTTTTGTTTGCCATGTACTGATGAAGATAAATTTGCAAACAGCCCCTTGCCTTTTAGCTACAGCAGAGATGCTGTATGCCTTTATACAGTACACGCCTTTGTCAATATTAGGGTTTTCCTGGCACGTCATATGAGTCCGTTTAGTCCTTCTGCGCCAGAGAGTCATGTCACGTTACTTCTATGAATCCGTTTTGTGCTTTCTGCACCGAAAGCAAGGAACTGAACAGCTCTGCTAGTGTTAATTCACCTATTACTCCATCACCAGCAGCGCTCCATTCTCCAGTGTATATGCCAGTGTAAAAGTACATGAATCTACATTTTCCTACTATGTAGTTTCCAAGGCATTGTTGTTTATTTCGTTTATGTGGCCACTAAGCCAGGCTATTACAAAGAATGGTTGTCCAGTACTGTATTACATAGCTACTGTCCTGCTGATTTGATGCTGTCCATTTGTCAGATGCGCGTGTGGTGTGTGGCCGCCGTGCTCATGCATGCCGTTCTTATCGTTAAGTTCTTAACACTGCTTATAATGACATACAGGCTTATGCCCTGATTAAACGATGATGTGTATTCAAGCAGGTGTAAACTGTTATGGTGCATTCAAGTCATGTCAGATACATCGTATTTACGAGTTAAACGCACATGAACGCCACCACAAGTCGTAATTACAAGTGGGAAACTCAGAATTTTCTGCTGCGTTGTCCTCCTTGGAAGTTCATACTACGACGAGTTGACAAGTCATAATTACGATGTTGGTTGCGTTCAAGTCAGTGTAGTCGGAAAAAGATGGCGGGTGTACCTTCTTTCAATAAATTACAAGAAAAATACAACAGGGTTGTCATTCTGTCATGTTTCTCATTGACACGACCCCAACTTGGAAACTCGGAGCTTAAAGAAAATTCAGAGTTTCCTAATCATAATTAAAATCAAATTATCTTGTGCATGGCATGGCAGTAGATTATTCATGATTCCTGTGGCTGCCGTCGCAATATCCAGGTGGATGCTGCACCCTGGTGGTGGTTGAGGAGAGACCCCCACATGATTGTAAAGCGATTTGGGTTTACAACAATACACAATAAAGCGTTCTATAAATTCATTCATTCATTCATTCATTCATTCATATATACTTAAACTTGTCAGTGTATAATAATAACCTGCTGTATAAATGCTACATCGTGGAGGAGCAGTGATAGCCAGAGTGGAGCATCATCTAACCATTTCTCCACCTCTTTTTTTCAGCACAAGAACCAAATTTTCTTTCTCTCTGTTAGAAAAAGAACTGATAAAGATATTCTCTTTTTAGCATAAGAAGATTGAAGACTCTTTGTAATGAGACAAACCTTTCCCCGTTACTTAATAATAATAATAATAATAATAATAATAAACCTAACATTAAACTCCCCAATGGTATGGTCTTTTTTTTCTTCTTTTAAAAAGGCAAATACAAATGAAAGCACAATTAATTTTCCTTTCTATTGGAGCATCAATATGCAGCACAGAAAACAACATGCTATTCAGTTTTTTTTTATATATATATATATAAAATTTGGTTTATAAATACATTACTTTAAAGTGACAACAAAGTAAAAATACATATGATGTATATAAATGGGTTTTATGCCGTTTTTCAATATATGTGTGTAGTGGTATATAAAATTACACATTCAGGTATCTCACATGGTCCGTTTACTAGCACTGCATGTCTAACACAACTTTTCTATACCAGTTCCCACATAATACAACAACTCCCTCTAGTGGGCATTTGCCATTCAACATTGTTAAGTGAATACAAAATCTTCCCCAGACTTAATTGATTACGTCTGTACTGCATTTCACTGAACATTACCACCAGTATAAACAGTATTCTCAGTTAATTCAAATGTTTTCTGATTTGATTTTTTTTTTTTCTGTGTTACGTTTCACCAAATGCAGAACATCAGATTCCCCTGCCTATAAGGCAGAGTGGAGTCAGTTCCAGCCTATAAATACACCCATATTACAAGATATTGTTCAAAACTTGAAAACCTACTTTTGTCAAAATGATATGATGCTAGTCATTTGTTTTCGTTTCCTAGGCTTTCGACTGCGTATCACAGAGCTTAATGCACTTAACAAAAGTCTGTGTACAGGTTTGGTTCCATTAGTATGCTGTTATGTCACTTCAGCTTAAATGGCCAAATGTGGCCCTGGATGAGATGAAGAACTACAGACCTATCTCACAGTTGCCTTTTGTATTTAAATTTTAGAAAAAGTGATTTTGCAGCAATTACTTGTATTTTCAAATGAAAAATATATTTAATGAATTGAAAATTATATTTCAAATGATAATTATATTTTAGAAATGTTTAATCTGGATGTAAGGTGGCTCACAGTACAGAGTCGGCACTATTGAAAGTTTTTACTGTTGGATCTTAGTGCTGCTTTCGACATAATAGATCATGAAATTCTCATCTCTCGCTTTGAAAATCCGCTAGGGCTGAAAGGCATTGTCTTGAAATGGTTTAAATCTTTTTAAAGTGACAGATATTTCTCAGTTAATTATGGAGATTCAATCTCGAGGAAAAGATTGCTTCCATGGGAGGTCCCACAGGGATCAATTATTTTCTTTTGCTGCTTTTTCCTTATATCTGCTGCCCTTAGGTAGCATATTTAGAAAGCATGGAGTATCATTCCATTGCATTGCCATGATACCCAATTCTACTTGCCACTAAAACACCCAACAGAATCTCTTGACTCCCTCTTAGCATGTTTAAATGATATTAAAATTTGGATGGATTTTTTTTTTTTTTTAATGCTAAATGAGGAAAAGACTTAGGTTATTGTTTTTTGGCCAGCCAGAAGATTCTACTAAATCACTTTTAGATTTAAGCCCATTGGCACCATATTTTAAAACATCTGGCTTCCTGTTTGTTTTAGAAAAAAATATAAGATTTTAATTTTTGTATATAAATCATTAAACAACCAGGCACTCCTGTACCTCACAAGCCTCTTGATACCTTATAACCCCCCTAGAGCCTTGCACTCAGAAAACTTTAAACTTCTGATAGTGTCTAGGACAATTCATCATCAAAAAGGAAATAGAGCCTTTGCAGTAATGGATTGTGGAATGAGTTGCTTTTACATATCAGATCTGCTAAATCTCTCTCAATGTTTAAGAAAACTGCTGAATGCTTACTTTGAGGTGGCACCTTATGTGAGTTCAATTCTATTGGAGGTTATTTGTGATTGTTAGTTTGGTCAGTATGTGTGTGATGGTGTTTCTGTTGTTTGCTTTTATGGTAAAGCACTGTGGGTAACCCTTGGGTTACTTTTTTAGTAGTGTTATATAAATAAATAAACCAAACCAAACAATGCTCTAATAACCAAGCATGTACAACATGAACATTTATATGTGCATCAATACAGTTCAACTTAAAGGCATTGTTCACCCAAAAACTCTTCTTACATTTCCGACTTCATCAACAAAGCTATAGGCCAATAACACTGTTTAGCATGGTTAATAAATTAGTCCAGCCACCCAGCCATAGTCTCAGTCAGTATGAATGTGATGATTTGTGTGGCTCCTTTCCTTTTTTTTGCCCCACTTCCAAACAATTTAATAATTTAAATGAAATAATTCCACCTTGACAACTCCAACTTTAATTGCAAAAATAATACAGAACTCCAATTCTTCCTCTTGCCAGTTAGATCCTGCACCCTCATTCTTTCTGAAACACTGTACTTCTGTCATTTCTGTTCCTATTTCACACTTAGTAATATGTCCTTTATCTCTGCCACTGTTCAAACTTCACTGAAAACTGCTGCTGTTAGTCCTGTTCTTAAAAAAAACAAACCTGGACCCAACTGATTTCACCTACTATCTTCCAATCTCCAATTTACCATTTTATTTAGAAAATTATGGAAAAAGTTCTTGCCAATCAGTTAGTCTTTTCTAGCTTTCAGCGATCAGTTCAATGCACTTCAATCTGGTTTTCATTCTCAGCACAGCACTGAAACTGCTTTAGTTAAGGTTGTCAATGATTTGTTACTCTGTGGTGACTCAGGTAATCTCTCCATTCCTCTGCTGCTTGATCTAAGCTCAGCATTTGATACTGTCTGTCACAACAAATTACTCTCCCGCCCGCCCTCTCAGAAATAGGTGTCTCAGCTGCTGCCCTATCCTGGTTCTCTTCCTTTCTCACTGATAGACAATACTACATCACTATGCATAATTATAAATCTCCCCACTACTTTACTTAGTCAGGGTGTTCCCCAGGGCTCTGTTCTTGGGCCATTACTATTCATTACTTACTTCATGCCTTTTGGACATATTATCCGTCGTCCATGGTTTTCATTATCACTGTTATGCTGATGACATTCAGATATACACTGCATGCTGACCAGATTCTATTCACCAGACCACATCACTATCTACCTGTGTTAACGAGCTAAAGGCCTGTCTAAATTCTAATTTTCACAGTTTGAATTTGAACAAAACAGAAATTTAATTACTGCCCCCCCCCCCCCCTTTTTCTGACAAAACACATAGTAAATGCTACAAATCTCACCCTTGATGCCACATCAATTTTTTCCATCTGCTACTTTCAGAAATTTAGGCATTACTCTCGATCCTTCTCTGACTCTAGATATTTACATTAGTAAACTATCCAAAGCTGCATTTTTCCAGCTTTGCCGTTTAGCCCACATCTTCAATTGGTGGCAGGTCATTTTCCATAATTGCACCTAAATTATAGAACTACATATCACTGGCACTGAGGACAATAACCTCACAATCTGTATTTAAATCACAACTCAAAACTTACTTGTTCACCCAATACTATCAGTCATAACATGTTTTTAGACACTCTCCTCATCCTGTACTACCTGTAATTCTCTGTATTTTCGTTTTTTGTATTGTTGTTGCATTTACTACTCTTTGTTTGTTACTTATTGACACTATCCTTTTACCGTTGTTACCTATACTATGTTATGTTTTTCTGTTTCCAGTATATAAATATACCATGATATGCAACTGCAATCATGGCTATCCCTGGACTGGGCAAATGTCTACTGTCCGCTTAATTTGATTAATTGATTAGTTGATTGTGAAATGACTGTTTATGATTATGTGAATCGAATGTCTATTGTGTTACTGCTTTTGTACAGTGTCCTTGAGCTTGGGAAAGTCACTATATAAATCAAACATATTATTATTATTATTATTATTATTATTAAAAATGAAAATTTCTGTTATCATTTACTCAACCTCATGTTGTTCCAAACCAGTATGATTTGCTTTCTTATGTTGAACATAAAATAAGGTATTTTGAAGATTGTTGGTAATCAAACAGTTGGTGGTTGCCATTGACTTCCAAAGTAGGAAAAATAAATACTATGGAAGTCAATTGTAACCACCAACTGTTTTATTACCAGCAATCTTCAAAATACTTTTATGTTTAACATAAGAAAGCAACTCACACAGGTTTGGAACAACATGAGGGGGAGTAAATGATGACAGAATGCATAGGGTCACTGATTTTGATTTCCCTTTCCTGACATGCACAGGTTTTCTCACCTTTTACATGGTCACCTTCTTTGAGCTTCAGAATCCTTGCTTTACGCTTTGTGTTAAGGTATGCATTCATCTTTTGTTAATGTTGCATAATTATTTTGTTCTCAGTTCATACATTTCAGGGTTCAAATTGCACTGTGGAAGGACTGATAATTTTGTTCTCATTTTCCTCCCAAACAAGAGCTCGAAAGGAGACAGTCCTGTGGTAGTATAGGGTGTAGCTCTATATGTTTGCAAGAATTCTACAATAAATGATGTCCATGGACCCCTCTCTCTCTCCACAGTCAGAATGGCAATCATCAGTTCCTTATTCCAAAGCTCACCTGCTCCATCTCCTTCTGGATGGTATATGGAGGTGCGAATGTGCTTGACATCTCTTTCTTGCAGTAAATGTTTGAACTCAGATAACAGGAACTGAGGTCCATTGTTGGTGACAATCTCCAGTGGATTCCCAATTAACTTAACTAAACTTCCCAATTAACGTAATTTCAGTAAACAAGGCTTCATTATGTCATAAGTGCTTTGAAAGCAGGAAAGTCTTTGAACCAAAAAAAAAAAAAAAAAACATGGACGTAGTGTCCGTAACGTCAATTATAGGTTTTCTGGGGCGGTTGCACCAGCTGTACGTAAATTACAACTTAGCCTAGTTTTGACAACCTCCTGCTCTCTATCGTGAAGCCAACAAGGAAGTGCCTAAACCTGCAATTCATCGACTTGGCCGCTTGAGGCTGGCTGCAAAAGGGAGTTAGTCCCATAGACTCCCCATGTTAAAATGCCCAGCTTTACAGCAGGGAAAAAAAACATGTTTACAGCCTGGTGCAAAAAAATTATTTTGGTCTATATAGCTAATTTTGCCCTTCATGACAACTGTGAGGGGGGTGAATTTTTTTATAACTCATCTGTTTAAATTATATTAAGCCTTAAAAATACTTTATAATTAAGGGCGTGACAGGTGGTTGAGTGACAGGTGGATTGCCGCTGCTGACACTGCCGTCAAGCTAGGTGGGCGTGGCTACAGCTCTTGCCTTTTTGCCCATTTTCGATTATCCGGGAGAGTCGCATGGTGACGCGCTGCCAAGATGGCGACGGCCCGCTCTACACACTTTGAGTTTCAAAAATGCTCTTCAGGAGTCTATGGGTGACGTCACAGACACTACGTCCATGTTTTTATACAGTCTATGGTTTTGACATAAATGGACACTAAATTACAACATACACATTACTAAATGTTTTTCATTGCATTATTACACTTATTTGAATTGTAACTCTATGTACAAACTAAATATTTACGGAAGCATCTGGTCAGGATTATTGCTATTTTATTAATGGTTGGAATAAAATAGCAGACTCAGTGAACTGTGTGTGTGCTCTTCTTTTACCAGACAACCTGCAATCCTTTAAGCATATATGATGCTGCTGACATTTACACTCATGTACATATTAAGAGAGAGAACAATATGTGAATAAACGTACTTTGTTTAGCGTCTTCAACACTCCATCCACAGCACGCCGCTTCAGCATATCAGATAAAATAATGAATGGCATTTCTATTGATCCTTATTTATTTCAATTACAGTTTCAGAATGTTATTTACATATAAAAATAGCTTACATATAGACTAATGTTATTAGGCTTAATATATAGTTTTTAATGGAAACTTTTTTTTTACCATTAGTATACGTGAGGCAAAAGAAGTTAGAATAAAGGATAAATTTAAATTAATAACATTTTAAACAAGTTCTGCTCATGTATTTGAAGGTTTTTATTGGATTATTTAGGGTAAATGTCATATTACTGTATGCGACTACGACTAAGTATCTTGGAGAAAAGCCCAGGAACCAAGGCATAACAGTATAACATCAGTTACCGATCTTTGACTCTGTTTTGGAATGCTCAAATTAAGTTACAGTGCTATATTTGTTTCTGTTTTGGAATGCTCAAATTAAGTTACAGTGCTTTGCCTCAGTTTACTGTCCAACTTGTGTACTTTCATAGACCTGTCTGCACTTTATTATACAAACAAATTAGATAGATTGTGATCTAACAAACTGCTCCATATAACAAGTAGTGCTATCATTAGCGAGATGTGATTTTATGTTGTGGACACTAGAGAGCGATAATGTGCTTGTGCAACATTAGCTACATTATCCAACAGAGTGTAACTTGTGTGAGAATAAAATAAGAACAGTAGGCCTAAATAAAAAAACAAAGGCACAAAGTGAAGGCTGTGATCAATATTTAATAGTTAGGTAAATGTCCATGTGATAAGCTAAAAATAAAAGATTTTAGTTGAGTTTCTGGATGTATTGCTATTGGTGAAACTATTAATGAAAAAAAAAAAAATTCAGACATCACAATAACACCAGAAAATGTGGTACAAAGAGTAAAAACAAAACAGAGGCATGCTGGCAGAAAATAAATGTGAATAAAACAAAAAGTTGTGAGGAAAGGCCTGTTTAAGCTCTGACATCAGTTCCAGTAGATGCGATCATGATTTTTTGGGGACATTTTCATACACAGCATCCGCCTTTGATTTCTGCAAGGAAACAACAAACTCAGGAACACTGATGATATGACAGAAATTGAATAGCAGGCTATCTTATCTTTCTCTCTGAATAACAAAATGGCATTGTTTTAATAACAACCTGATCAATGTTTCTATAAACTTCAGTATTTATTATTAATGGTGATTATTGTGTAAATGCTGAAATGATTATTTGATTGATCAGTTTATTCTTATATGATGAATTGTATGTTGACAGCTATAGCCCATCCTGTGTATACAGAAACTGTAACTGCACTCCAGATTTGTATATCACTGCTTGATTAAGATCAGGTGAATGTAATAGGCTGTAGTTTTTTATAGCGCTGTTGTTTTTTTTTAAATGTGCAAATCTTAAAGGAATATTTCACCCAAATATGAAAATTCTGTCATCATTTACTCCCCCTCATGTCGTTCCAAATCTGTATGAGTTGCTTTCTTATGTTGAACATAAAAGTCATAAATTTTGAAGATTGTTGGTAATTAAACAGTTGGTTGTTCCCATTGACTTCCATAGTATTTTTTTTCCTACTATGGAAGTCAATGGCAACCACCAACTGTTTGATTACCAGCAATCTTCAAAATACCTTTATGTTCAACATAAGAAAGCAAATCATACAGGTTTGGAACAACATGAGGTCGAGCAGTGGGCGCACACACAGAACACTATTAAACACCGTGATGGTATATATTTACAAAACCCACGGTGTATGATACAGTCGGAAGATGAAATTAAGAAGTGTCCTGCAATAACTTTTTAATATTTCGTTATGTAGTTTGGAGTAGACGTATCTTCGATGCGGGATATAAAAATCACTGAGGCATATCAGTAACGTTACCTGCACAGCAGAAAATTCGTCCGAGTGCCGGTACATAAAACAGAAAGCGAATTTGTGGCTTTAAAAGCAGACGTGAATCCCAGTAGTTATGTGATTGAATTGAGGATTTAGGTAACTGGTACATGATTAATGTCTCCTTTTTCTCTTTCATCTGTGGAATCAAGTACTGTTTTAAAGTAGTATGATTTTTTTTTTTACCCTTAACCGTAAATTACTGTAAATTACTTATTACTGTATAGTGCAGAACTGCATCTAAAATACAAGCTGTAACTAAAATAAACGTGTGTACTTTGTATATATTTAGATAACTTTTTATTTTGGATGCAATTATTCGTTTTACAGTACTATTCAGAATGTTTTCCATTTGTTACACAAATTCTGAAAAAGACAAATTGACCATTATTTACCTAGCATTGCTAAACTATCATTTTCAGGAAACAATCTAAACAAACTGCACCTTGACATTTTTAATTGTGTGTTTGTTTGTGTGTGTGCATATATAAGGAGAAAGAAGTAATATAAGATATTTAAAAGATATTTATTTGTGTAAAAACTGTATATTTAATGGTAACACTGAATAACTCCAAAACAACTACACAATGCATCCAAAATTACTACACCATTCTAAATTTCATATAAAATGTCATGGAATGTAGACTCATGTGCTCCACCTCAGAGCATTCAGCAAGATCTCCTTGAAGTAAATTCAACTTCAGCTTCATCATGGACATCAGAAATTGATACATTATGTGCATCTTAAAAATTGGAAGGTGTAGAATTTAACAGTGTACAATAAAGTGCTAGTGTCATTCTTGAGAATGGCAAGGGCTAAGGGATCTTCACTGTGGAACTGTGTTGCCTTGTGTTACATTATTTTATCCCCTGAGGCATAAGTGTTGTCTGTCAATGCCTGGACTTCAGGGATCACTGTACTGGGGGAAGCCTGGTCTCATGTTCACATTGGACATCATCTGCAAAACACAACACTGAAGTCAGTCAGATGCTCAGGAGAAACTGATAAATTCTACACCCCCTATTTACAAAAAGTAGCAAAAGTCTTTTGTACATGACACCATGGTGTTCCAGTCCCAGTACATTGGTACGTTTATTCAATACAATCACAGTAATGTTACCTGGCTTTCAGGGATAGTTCACCCAAAAATGAAAATTTTCATAATTTACTCAACCTCGAGTTGTTCTAAACCTGTATAAATTTATTTGTTTTACTGAACACAAAGGAGGGTATTTGGAATAATGTTAGATGAAAGAGAAAGTGAAAGTGACGTGACATTCAGCCAAGTATGGTGACCCATACTCAGAATTCGCAATTAACCCATCCGAAGTGCACACACACAGAGCAGTGAACACACACACACACTGTGAACACACACCCGGAGCAGTGGGCAGCCATTTTTTTTATGCTGCGGCGCCCGGGGAGCAGTTGGGGGTTCGATGCCTTGTTCAAGGGCACCTCAGTCGTGGTATTGAAGGTGGAGAGGAGAACTGTACATGCACTCCCCCCACCCACAAATCCTGCCGGCCCAAGACTCGAACTCACAACCCTTCGATTGGGAGTCCGACTCTCTAACCATTAGGCCACGACTTCCCTTTTTATACAAACTATTCTTGGATCCTATTCACTTCCATAGTATCATTTCTTACTACTACGGAGGTGAATGGGACCCAAGATTTGCTTGGTTACAAACATTCTTCGAAATATCTTCCTTTGAGTTCAGCAGTAAAAAGAAATGAACACAGGTTTGGAACAACTCGAGAGTAAGTAAATGACAGAATTGTAATTTTATCTATCCCTCTATGCTCTTTTTTGTTACAGTTTTCTACTGTTATCAACAACTTCAGCTAGCACTAAATATTATTCATCCCCAATAGGTGTGTCATTGATAAAGAAATAGTTTAAACAATGACTTTTGTTAGTGCACGTACTGTAACTTAACAAAAATCATACATACCTGTTAGTGGATATATCCTGACGAGACGTAGCCTCAGAGTTTTCACTGGAGCATCGTTTTCTCGGGGAATGGATGATTTTCCGTGGGTCTACCATCAACGAAAGTGGAAAGAGCAAACGAACGGAAATTTTGGTGGTTTCTTTAAGTTTAAGGCTTTTAGTTTTAACCAAAGCCAACGAGCTTCTCCCTTCGGAAGGACGTGCAAATCATAGGGTAACCCCACCCACATTCAGCTCTGGTGCATGGATTATGGTTAAAACAAGTGTCTTGCAGCTATTTTTTACTCTTGAACCAGCTATTATGATACCCCTTAACTGCACAAAGTACGCCAGTCTTTCTGTGGTCCATATTAAAAGTAACCTAGCCTGTAAGATCTACACAGTGACTGCGAAACTACTGAATCACAATACAACTACTATTAGCGGAAGTGCTTTACCGGAAATCTGACACATTATAGTTCGAAAATGGCGGCGCCCGTGCTTAAGTGAAAAATAAGGTGGATAGGAATTCCGTTTTTATGACTGGATTCTACAAACCAGACTGTATTCTGCATCGTGGAAATTATAGGGCCGTATGTCTCAGAATAGTCAGTGAAATTTGGGAAAAGAAATCAATTACATCTGTATGTAAATGTGTGTAAAAATTAAAATGTAATCCCCTTTGTAATTGTTAACATTATCATAAATAACTGTAATTTAATAACACATTTTTTTCTCAGTAGCTGTAATGGATTACAGTTACATTTATTTTGTAATTAAATTACGTAATGCCGTTACATGTAACTAGTTACTCTCCAACACTGAGGGTGAGTAAATGATGACAGAAATTTTCATTTTTGGGTGAACTATCCCTTTAATCTTCAAATGCTGACTTAAAAAAATACTACTGTTCCTACAGAACAGATGCTAAGATGGAGCAGATAGGGGGAAATGCCATCAGCCATCCAGTTCATCAGATGACTTTTTAAATAGATAAATCATCAAGCAGGTTACATTAAGTGTGTTACAATAGGCTTTTTTTCACACAAGGGCAACACCAGAGATACTACTTGTTGCAGCACACTAATCTTTAAAAATATTTGTGCTTAAACATTGGTTTTGGATTGATCTATTTTTAAAGTTTACATCCAAAAAAATGCTGTTTTATAAGATTTTACGACAAATGGGATTCAGTTTATGTTACTTGTGATTTATCTGTTTATCTCTGTGGTATTTGCAAACAGTGACTGTTGAATAATTCTGGCAGGAATTCAATGACATAAGGCTGTAATCTGATTGGTTATCAAGGCGCATATGATCCAAGTTGGCTGTTAAGCTTTCTCCAGTGGTAGATCCATGGACCCTTCCATCCCCCAATAATAAGTAAATCTCTGACTTGACAACCAAAAACAATAATGTTGGACTACATTGTATGTGCGCAGTCATGTAGTGTTTCTTTACAAATTGACATCACCTACTGGCCTGGCATGAATAATAATTTTTTTTTTGTCGTTTTTGTGAATCTGTGTGAACAGGGATTATTTTTACAATGCTGATGTCTGTATGCAAAACCTTATAAATGATAAATTTGTATTTAATGTGTGGATAGATACATTGTTGTTCACTTTGTAGTACCATGTCTATTCACTGACGCTTAAAGCACACAAAACTTCAATCAGCAGCTTCTATCCAATTAACTGACTGCAGCTTTTCATCTTGCAATTCAATTATGAATGATCTTACCGTTTTTCGTGTTGTTGGTTTTCCCAGTGTTGAATCAGTTCTGTCTTCCTCCAGTGTCTCAACTGCATTGGCAATAATACAGATGTGTTAAAATGACAAAACTTGCAATCAAATGTCTGTGTGTAAAAGATTAATATTTGTGATTCAAATGCAGGCATTGTAGTTATTATTTGTAGTTTGTAATTGCTCTCCTGACCTGTTTTTCTGCATTTCCTGCAGATGCAGCACATCATGACTGCAACTACAATTAACAGAAATCCAGCAGCAGACATCAGCACAATGTAAAGTAAAGGTAGGCCCTTATCTATAATGGACAAAATGAGTCTGTTAGTCGGACCTTCAACAAGACTGAGATCTCAGTCTCAGAGATGAGTTTAGGGAATAAAGATGCATATCAGTGCTGCTGTACCTGCACATGTGTGACAAAGTTGAGTAATGTTGAGATGTGTGGTCTGGTTGCTGATGGGATTGTTGATCACACAGCTGTAGCTGTTTTTATCCTGATATTCCACCTCCAGAGGTAGAGAGAGACTGATGCTGAGATCTGACACACTGATGCTGGGCAATAAACTGTTTCCTTTGTACCAGGAGAGAGTCACATGTCTCACATTCACCACTGAACACACCAATGAAACAATTCTGCTGTGATGAGGATGATGATGATGAACAGTCTCTGCTGATGACAGGAACAGGCAGACAAGCTGGAAAAACATAAGAAAATGAACAGAAAATTGAATAAATCTAAACAAAACAATAGTGTTTTTTTAGAGTAATATGTTTATAGTCAGTAGTGTGTCTATCATTTTAAACTATAAAATGATGTACACATTGCAATATTTTGATAATTAAAAAAACTTTTTTTGAGGTTCAATACAAGTTAAGTTCAATTAACAGTATGTGTTGAATAATGATTACCACAAAACATTTTAACTAACAAACATTAGACTCTTACAATGGAAATAAATTAGGCTGATGTGTAAACATTAAAATACTCAAACAATATTAAAGCAAAAGACATTAAAAAATGAGTGTTAACATGATTTTAGTGTAAAAAACGTCTTCGTTTATAGTTATAGGTGCTTCTCAATAAATTAGAATGTCAATGAAAAGTTAACTTATTTCAGTAATTCAACTCAAATTGTGAAATTCACGTATTAAATAAATTCAATGCACACAGACTGAAGTAGTTTAATTCTTTAGTTCTTTTAATTGTGATGATTTTGGCTCACAATTAAACAAAAACCCACCAATTCACTATCTCAAACAAATTAGAATATGATGACATGCCAATCAGCTAATCAACTCAAAACACCTGCAAAAGGTTTCCTGAGCCTTCAAAATGGTCTCTGACAATCATTGACACTCTTCACAAGGAGTGTAAGCCACAAAAATTCATTGCCAAGAAGCTGGCTTTTCACAGAGTGCTGTATCCAAGCATGTTAACTGAAAGTTGAGTGGAACGAAAAAGTGTGGGAGAAAAAGATGCACAACCAACCGAGAGAACCGCAGCCTTTATGAGGATTGTCAAGCAAACTGGATCCAAGAATTTTAGAGAACTTCACGAGGAATGCACTAAGGCTGGGGTCAAGGCATCAAGAGCCACCACACACAGAAGTGTCAAGGAATTTGGCTACAGTTGTCATATTCCTCTTGTTAAGCCACTCTGAACCACAGACAACGTCAGATGCATCTTACCTGGGCTAAGGAGAAGAAATGGACTGTTGCCGTTGTTCCAAAGTCCTTTTTTCAGATGATAGCAAGTTTTGTATTTCATTTGGAAACCAAGGTCCTAGAGTCTGGAGGAAGGGTGCAGAAGCTCATAGCCCAAGTTGCTTGAAGTCCAGTGTTAAGTTTCCACAGTCTGTGATGATTTGGGGTGCAATGTCATCTGCTAGTGTTGGTCCATTGTGTTGTTTGAAAACCAAATTCACTGCACCCATTTACCAAGAAATCTTGGAGCACTTCATGCTTCCTTCTGCTGAACAGGTTTTTGAAGATGCTGATTTCATTTTTCAGCAGGATTTGGCACCTGCCCACACTGCCAAAAGCACCAAAAGTTGGTTAAATGACCATGGTGTTTGTGTGCTTGACTGGCTAGCAAACTCATCAGACCTGAACCCCATAGAGAATCTATGGGGCATTGTCAAGAGGAAAATGAGAAACAAGAGACCAAAAAATGCAGATGAGCTGAAGGCCACTGTCAAAGAAACCTGGGCTTCCATACCACCTGAGCAGTGCCACAAACTGATCACCGCCATGCCACGCCGAATTGAGGCATTAATTAAAGCAAAACGAGCCACCTACCAAGTATTAAGTACATGTAAAGTAAATTAACATACTTTCCTTAAAATTATTGACAGATGCAAGGTGTCTTCAATGAATGGCAATTTATAAAGTAGGCTATTGCGTTCCATATAATATTAAACTTGTGAGCGTAAGGCACAAGTTAACACAAGCCCAACCCATTGTAATGTAACAGAACAAAAAAAGTTAATGCTTCGGAAATCAAGGACCACACATTTCAAACAAATGTCACGTAGCTCAATCAGATTGTCTGCAACAAATGACTGCACTTCTTTTTGAGGAGTTCGAATCCCGAAATGCGACCGGGCTTTTAAGACCTTTATTATTATTATTAAACGTACTTCTGCCATGAATTCACTTATTTTTACTTTTATAAATGATACCAAGATCATGTAGTGAGAACGCTTAATTGTAATGGACATGTTGCATATGTTTGCAAACGGATCTGCGGCGGATAATTTCACAGCTGGAATTCAGAACAAGAAGTTAAATCAGCACTTAAACTGACAGTAACAAAAAAGCCCATGGACAGGTTATTGTTGACAGGATGCGACATTCGGGAAGTGCAAAAAAATATCATGATGTTATCTATCAGAATTGTTATCAACGCTGTCAAAAACAGTATTATTTAAAACCCTTTCACCCTATAGCACGTGAGTTTAAAATATTCTAGCTGAACCCCTGGCATGAGTTTTTTAGCCTATAGCACGTGAGTTTAAAATATTCTAGCTGAACCCCTGGCATGAGTTTTATGTGACACAGCGAATCCACAATAGATCCGTATGACACATGGATCGCTTTTTTTTTAGTTTTTCATGTTTTATTCAAAATATTCACATACATGCTCACTACATTATGAAATATCTGATATTCCGATTCTGAAATATGTGCAAGTAATTATATTTGGTAGTTTAAACACTTTATATCTACGGTGTTATTTGATCTATACCAGGTGATAGCGCCGCCATGTAGGGATGGGCGATATTACATATTGTGTTTTCAATACAATACCGATACTTTTAATGGCCAGTATCATCGATATCGATACCAATACCATACTTCTAAACTGAACTTTTATATTATGAAATTTATTTAATTATTATGAGTACAATGGGTAATAATAACTACTTAACTTTATATTTGAAATTCATTTCAACATTTTTATAAGCCTTAATTGCAACTCTATTAGGTTATATTTTTGTTTACACAGGATTAAAATAGGTTTACTGTAGTGGTAACCAAGGAAATCTACAAATACTATAGTAAAACTATGTTCACTTTACCATGGTTCATTGTCATAAGGGACTGACACTGAAAGGCTGTTGCATGCATAAAATGCAACCTTTTTATTCAGAGAGTGTATGATTTATATTAACAATACAGAATGGAACATGAGCAATATGAACTTTTAACATTTACATTTAAATAAATGTACTGCACACTAGGGTACAATTTCAATAGGTTTATTATGAAATAACTCAATCATATAGCCTATTTTTTCTGCATTGTTCTGGGCTGCCTTTTCAAAAAACATAAATGCTTTCTTATTATAGGCTACTCTTGGGAAACGCAGCTCTATTTAAATGCACTTTCAGAAGTGAGTGAACGCTCTCTGTAATGGATTGATTCCCTTCCACACAATTATTTGCTAACATAGGTTATTTGTCCAATTTAAGGCATATTGTAGGCATTATTTTTGTTTAATAAACAAAATCACTGGTAAATAAACACACCGTATCAATATTTTTTTTAGTTGAGTATCAATACTTTCGATACTCGCATCAGTAGGGATGGGCGATATCTTATTGTTTGCAGTATACCGGTAAAAATTCTCCCCACGATAAAAATTTGTCTTCCCACGATAATAACGATAAAGTCTAGTTGATGACACATTTCTGTGTGCGACTGTGTGGAGTGATGTGAAGAAATGCGGACGTGAAATTAAGCAGCTCCTCCTACAATCTGGAACGGGTTTGGATAACACTGTACAGTGAGGTAGATATTGGTTTGATATAGGGATGGGCGATATCTTATCGTTTGCGATATCGTGGGGAGAATTTTCACCGGTATAAGAATTTGTCTTCCCACAATAATCAAAGATATTATTTATTGACATGCTTTTTCTCCAGAACTGTTTTCTATTTTAATGTATTTTTTTGTGTAATAAATTCCTGAGATGGCAAAGCATTTGTGAGTGACATTTTTTGCTGAGGTCGCACTGGCGACTACCCGCCGAAAGCTCCTCCGGATTTAACCGCTAAATAAGTTTTCTCAGGCGGATGATTTGCTTCATTCTAGCAGCGCCCGTCTGTGATAAAACGAACTTGGGCCGAAGGTTAATACACACAACTACACCGAGTGTGGGCCTGCCGCGTGTACAACAGCTTTCCAGCCGAGATCGGCCCATAGGGAAAAAGCCTTCTGTCAGCCAGAAGAAGTGTTTTGTAGAGTCAGCGTGGCTCGGGCACATTATCTTCTCACCGATGCCGAGACTGAACCGACAGAGACGCATTTCAGCCAGAATCAGGCCGAGTGTTATTCCTATCTGGGTATATATTTTACATGTTATAACTTAAAAAAAATTTTTTATGTAATGCCTTTTTCCTAATTGATTTGCGATCAGATCTTTTGTTATGTTCACGTATTAAACAGACGATGCGCATCAAAGTTTTAGTGGAAAAAGAGAGTTTCAAACAGTCCTCATCTCTGCCGCACATCAGTGCTGACGCACACAGTCTGATAAACGCAGCTCCGCTGTGCAGCGAGAGAGAGAAATGACGGAGATGTAAGAAAGGAAAGTGCAGAAAATACAGCGTCTATTTTGTGCAAACTTGAACAAACTAGAACAGGTAAAGCTGTCAGCTGTGTGAATATTGGCGATATCGTTAACAATTCTCGTTTATAATAATTACTAGTATGGCTTCTTCTAAACAAGATCTTGGTCTGTGTTCTTTTAATGCGTGAACTTCATTATTTGAAGTGCAAATGCCGTCCAGTAATTGCAAAAAGCTCTGTGCTTTGTAACTTTTTAATAAAAAGTACCAGCTTTAAAATTATTCCGAATTCATAATGAAATTCAAACAATAAAGTTTTGGCGCTCCTTAATGTGGCAGGCGCGGTCGCTTTAGCGCCTCAGTTCAAGGGCAAGTGAACCCATTTAATCTTTCTCTTTTACTAATATAGTACATAGTGAACATGATTTAACATCAAAAGGTAGGCTATTTTATAAGAGATCCTACAGTACAACTTACTGAAATGTCTCATGTAGGAGGAGCCCAAGCTACACTCTGTGGCCAAGTGATGCTCATGCTCCATGATACTGGTACAGATTCTGTGTAATGAACAATTCTTTGTGACTGTAGATTTCAAGCTGGAAAAGACATTTAGTTCCCACTTTAAAGTGAACCTTAGTTCCCAGGACATCTACAAGCTGGATCATAATGCTGATAAAGACTAGAAAAGATGCGACATAAAACACATGACAGTATGATTGAAATGTTTAAAATGTAAATAAATAAATAATAATAATCGTAAGATTAAAATGATGATAAAAACCAGACAAGATGAGAAAAATTATTTGGATTATGAGTTTTTTTCTTATGTGTTAAAATGGATTATTAAAATGATGATAAAAACCAGACAAGATGAGATTAACTTCATAACAGGTTTCAAATAACTTATTATTGAGATCACGTGTCCATTTTTACAAAGAATATACCACATTGTGTCATGGGGACTCATGGGGCTGTTAGCCTTGGTGGATCGATTTGATACATGATCGACATTAAGGGCTGCTTATGAATAAGCGTGCACAAATTATTGAGATTGTGTGAACTTAATTTGTCATTTATGGAGCCGTTTTAGCCCTGATTGATTTGTTAGGTTATTTCAAGTCAGGTTTTGGACTTTAATCCCCACTTTCCTCAGGTCTCCATGGTGTTGTGATGCATCATATTCATGCAGCAGCAGCGGTGATAAGAGAGCATGCTTGAGTTTACAGTTTAGAGAGGAGAAATCAATCTACATTTAAATATGATCACAGATCGTTGGTCACTTTCTAAACAATAAAATGATAACGCATCCACTAGTTTATATATATAAATAAATAGTTTTTTTACCGATGCAATTATGTTAGAAATGATGCAACGTGATATAAATGCCAACTTGTAGCCAATGCTCACCTTTGAAACTGATGCATCGTATCATTAAAGGTGGGGTAAGCAATTTTTCAAAAAACCCTTTAGAAAAACTGATTCAGTCCGATGAGCAAAACAAACTCGTAGCCATTTCACAAGTTCATATTTACTTATAATTAAATAAAGGTTATGCATATTTGGTGTGCTGTCCGGGGACAGAGCTCCGAGCCCGGCAAGACTCCCGAGCCCGGGGCACCCTCCCCGTCTGGGGAGAGGAGTCTGAGCTCGGAGTCCGGCCCAGCCCAAAGTGCTCCCCAAAAAGCAATTAGAACAGGACAGCAGCCAGATACGCACATTTATGACTCCCCAAGAAGCTGGACTTAATGTTAGATGGGTGCTGGACGTCCTTTGGTACATAATTGTTGCGGCAGTGTCTAGGAAGAGAATTTGACTTCCGTGGAAGCGTCCGCTTGAAAGAGAGAGATGACGACAACTGCTGGAGATGCGATAATTGTGGCAGTAGGGAAGATAGAAAAGGTTCCTGCGGGAGCTGACACTGATGCTGCAGTGGGGAAATATGGAAGAGCCCTGTGGGAGCATGCACTGCTACAGCAGTGGGGATAAGTGGATGGAGGCTCCTGCGGGAGCGGCTCCTGCTGCGGCAGTGGGGAAAAACAGATAAGGCTCCTGCGGGAGCAGAAAACTGCTGCGGCAGTGGGAGAGAGAGAGAGATGAAGGCTCCTGCGGGAGCAGACACTACTGCGGAAGTGGGGGAAATCAATAAGGCTCCAGCAGGAGCAGAAACTGCTGTGGCAATAGAGAAATACAGATAGAGGCTCCTGCGGGAGCAGACACTTCTACGGCAGTGGATAAATACAGAAAAGACTCCTGCGTGAGCGGCTACTGCTGTGGTAGTAGGGAAATACAGAAAAGGCTTCTGGAGAAGCGGGCACTGCTGCAGCATCTGAAAAGAGAAATCGGCTTCTGCGGAAGCAGGCGCTGCTGCGGCATATGAAAAGAGAAATTGGCTTCTGCGGAAGCGGGCACTGCTGCGGCATCTAAAAAGAAAACTCCTACGGGAGTGGGAACTGCTACGTCATCTGAAAAGAGAAAATAGCTTCTGCAGAAGCGAGCACTGCTGCAGCAAATTAAAATACAGACAAAGGCTATGGAAATATGGAAGAGCCCCTGCGGGAGCAGATACTGCTGCAGCATCTGAAAAGAAAACTCCTGTGGGAACTGCTACGGCATCTGAAAAAAAGAAATTGGCTTCTGCGTAAGTGGCCACTGCTGTGGCATCTGAAAAGAAAAAATGGCTTCTGCTGAAGCGAGCACTGCTGCAGATTCAAATAAAGATGAAGGCTCCTGCTGGAGCAGGAACTGCTGCAGCAGTGAGGGAATTTAGGCAAGGCTCCTGCGGGAACGGGAACTGCTGTGGCCGTGGGGAAATATGGATAGGCTCCTGCGGGAGCGGGGACTGCTGCGGCAGTGTGGAAATATGGAAGAGCTCCTGCGGGAGCGGGCACTGCTGCGATTGTGGGGAAAGACAGGAAAGGCTCCTGCGGGAGCGGGACAAAATCAAAATCTGTGTCCTGATGTTGCTGGCTATGGGGGCTGTTCCAAGGCGAGAGTGTTCGGAAGGATGGGTAGGGGCGTAGCTGAGGATGGAGAGAAGGAGGGGCAAGCATGCAGGGGGGAGGAGGAAGGTTAGGGAGAGGGGGGATGGTGGGCATCGGGGCCTGCACCATTAGCGGAGGCATGCTCACGCTTTGGACGGCTCAGGGAGGGGGAGCACTGAGGGGGGTAGGAGGAGGGGAATGGCGGGCTTCAGGGCCTGCGCCAGGAGAGTTCAGAGGGATGGGTGGGGTGTGGCAGCGGAGGGGGGGGGCATGAGAGGAGGAGGAAAGATAACTGCTGGAGCCGCCTGCAGAGATGTGCTCACACTTGCGGAGGCGTGCTCATGCTTGGGATGGCACCAGGAGTGGAAGAAAAAGGGGAAAAGAAAGGGGAATGGCAGGCATCGGGGGCCTGTGCCATTAGCAGAGGCATGCTCACACTTGGGACAGCTCTAGGAGTGGAATACAGAGATAAAAAAAGAGAGGGGAATGGCAGGCATTGGGGCCTAAGCCAAGGGTGTTCGGAGGGATGGGTAGGGCAGACAGAACATAGAGAAGGAAGGGGAACATGAGAGGAGGAGGAAAGATAGCTGCTGGAGCTGCCAGCGGAGACGTGCTCACGCGTTGTGGAGGCATGCACACACTTGGGATGGCTCTGGAAGTGGAAGAAGAGAGGGGGAAAGAGAGGGTGAATGGCGGGCATTGGGGCCTGCGCCATTAATGGAGGTGGCCTCACACTGGGGTTAGACTGTAGGCCATGAGTAGGGGAGGGGGTTGTTGGAAAAGGGGTGTGGGGTGGTCTGCACCGCTATTGGAGGCATGCTCACGCTAGAGTTTGCTACGGGAGCTGGAGGCCACTGAAAAGGAAAAAAGGGGTAAGTAGCAGCAGGAGGAAGGTCTGAGATATGAGGGTCTGCGTTGCAAGCGGAAGCAGCTTCCCACTTGCTTCACGTGCTGTAGGCCATAGGAAGGGAATCCTGAAGACCCTGTGTGCAGCCTGCACTGCTAGCGGAGGCAGCCTCACGCTAGCGTTTGAAATGGGAGCTGGAGGCCACTGAACAGAAAAATGGTTATTAGTAGCATGAGGGAGCGGAAGAGATGTGGGCATGTTTACAAATGGAGGCAGCCTCACATTTGCTTCAGCTGTTGTAGCTGTAGGCCGTGGGAAGGGGTTGGGGTGTGTGATGACTTGAAGAAACTGTGTAGCCTGCACTGCTAGCAGAGGCAACCTTATGTTAATGTCTGCTACGTGAGCAGGAGGACACTGAAAAGGAAAAAAAGGGGGTTAGAAGTAACAGGATGGAAATACTGGGATGTGCGGGGCCGGTAGTAGAAGCAGCTTCATGTTTGCTTTGGCTGCTGTAGTTTTTTGGCTGTGGGAAAGTAGAAGGGTTAGTAACATTTGACGGGGCAAGCTAAAAATGCCTGGGTAGCCTACTGTGTTGCCTGTTTAGCAATTGGTTGCCTGATTTGACAATTCCTCAACCCTTGTCCACATTAATACGTTCCTGTTGAAAAGCATCTTTTCCTCTCGTTTTGGCCTTCCAGCCTTTTTTAAACGCTCTCCAGAGCGGATAAATTTGAGAATGCTGTGGAAACAGAGGCTTTTGAAAAACGATGATGTGTCTTTGTAACACATTGAACCAATAGACATGTTTATAGCAGTAACGTTAATTTGCAGTTATGTGCTATTCACTTTCACACTGTTTCTAAAGATATTTACTTTGTACTCTTTTCATATTACAGTCCTAAAAAGACAACAAAATTTACTCACAATTGCTGTCCTATGGAAAACACGAGGGCAGTTGTTTCACACTGTTTCTAAAGATATTTAAAACACGAGGCAGTAGCGTGAAAAATTCTGAATAATCACCTGCCAGAAGAATTGCATGAAACTTATGTCTGTATCATCTCCGTGAGGTTTATTCATGCACAGTAAGGCAAATGTAATGCCTTCAGACATTTCAGTGTTGGATGACGACTCTGAAAATTATTAAATTGCAACACACTGTCTGCGCCGCTAGTGGAGGCAGCCTCAAACTGCGCTGCGGCCGGAAAAAGCCGCGGCAGGAAGCGAGTGAGGGTTTGCTGCAGTGAGATCTGGGGCGCGGCCCAGGCTCGTTGAATGCCTGCTGCTGCCGCGATCCAGTGCTCGAGGAAGCCGCGGTCTTTGAGCGGGGACAATGGTGGTGTCGAGCAAGGCGAGCTCGGGGCTTTGCACGGTTTATTGGCCACAGCGTGTGGCTGGTCGAGAAGAGCAGCTGTCACGATAACGCCTGGTGCTCGGCGGCCGTGTTTGGCGAGGTAGGAGTTATCATTGGGCCAGCAAATGCGGCAGATCTGAAAAAATCCCCAGTATAGATTTCTTTGTTGGATGGAAAATTGGGTCTGTGATAAGATGGCAACAGAGCGAACCGAATGCTGAAAGTCGAGAGATAACGAAGGTCGGACGTACTTGATTATTTATAGGTGTTTTCTCTTGAGCTGATTGGTAAACGGTGTAATCACTAATGATGAACTGACCGTGTTAATTATACGTGCATGCTCCTCCTGAAATTTATGAAACATTACTTAGCAGTAAGGGGCGTGTCTACTCATGATGTGGAGGAGAGAGAATTTAGTGCACAGGATGGGACATTAGCTGAGCCGAGCGACAGAAAGATAAATATTGTGGATAAAAAAACAAGAGTCTGCAGAACAAACGAAGGGTTAAGGCAAGAAGAAGTACACTGTTAGACATTTTTGTAACTTCGACAGTTATTTACTGTATATCACCCAGTATAATACTGCAAATTCCATTTGCAGTAAGTAACTGCCTCTGTGGCGCCATTCCATTGAGGGTTGTTATTATTTTCTCACTTCTTACATTTGGATTGACAAGATTTGTCCGCACCATGTCTACAACATGACAACAGCTTTGTGACAGACTCTACTAGACATGTTACATTGCTTGTAATGATTGGCAAAGTTTGTCCTTCATGTCAGAATCAGTACCAGCGACTGGAAGTACATCTCTATGCAGAAATATACCGGGGCATCACTTTACTCTCCGCATCCATTGTAGATAGTATCACTGATTATAATGGGTTTTATATTGTCTTTTGTTGTGTTGCGCTGTGGGGTAGCGCCTCGGGTTTTGCCCGGGGGATGAGACTCTGAGAGTGGAAGAGTTCCGGGAGAACATCCGCGCTGTGTATTGATGCACCTTACGAGAGAATAAGACCAGCAAGCAAGGTAAAAGTATGTATGTCTGTGCGTGTCTGTGTTTTGTTAGATTTTTGCACACAAGTTATCAAAATTACCCGTTAACATTGAGGTAAACTTTACCAAGGTAAACTGTGCTGTCCTTTCAAACAACTTTGTCAGCATATGGAATTAATTAACCGTACCGAATTTAAAATGATTTTTTAACAGCAACGCTTATCTTATATTAACATTAAGTTAACTAGCGTGAAATTTTGTTCAGGTGTTAGTTATTAGTTATTGGCCAGTAGCCTACTGAGAAAATGAAACCATATGCTAGCAGGTTAAACTAGTTTTTTGGCTATCTTCCTTAGTTTTAGAATAGTTTGTTATAGTTTTTAATGGAATGTTTAACTGCATTTTTTGTATTTGTGTTTTAAAGGCAACTACAATAAAGCATCAAGAAAGACATGAGCAGGTCAGCCACCCTGAGACTGATAATTCAAGAGAACAAATAATTTATGGTTTTGAGAGGTTTGTGTATTATGTATGGGGGTTTGCCTTTTAAAAGTGTGTAATTTCTACTTGTCTTTCAGGGAACACACATCTGTCACTAACAAAGTGGATAGTGAGAAAAGGTGGTGGCCACGTGTTTGGAGCAGCACCTGGGTTTTACAGACATTTATGTATTTTTTTTTTTTTTTTTTGCCTAAAGATTCTTTGTGAGGATAAATCCAGAGAATATAATACATAATGCACTGCAAAATTTTATAAGACAGGAGAAAATTGTGAAGATTAACTGTTCCAGCATTGAAAGACTGTATTTTTAAGTGTTATACATAAACAAAAAATTAAATAAAGAATTTGATATATTTCGTAATTATTGTGTCTGTTTTAATTGAACGCCAGTAGTACATACAGTATTTAGGATAAAAATAAAATGAATTCTATATAAAAAAATCTAATTAAATCTATATTAAAAATAAATCTACACCGTGTCCAGTGTAGACTTTTTGTAAGCTCAGAGTGTGCAGAGTGGACCGTCGCCAATCTTGGCAGCGCGTCACCGCGTGACTCAGGCGGGAGCTTGTTGCTGAAGCCACGCCCACCTAGCTAGACGACAGTGTCAGCAGCGGCAATCCGCCTGTCACTCAAGTGGCCATGCCCTTAATTATGCAGAACTTTAAGGCTTAATATAATTTAAACTGATGATTTATAAAAAAAATTACCCCCCCTCACAGTTGTCATGAAGGGCAAAATTAACTATATAGACCAAAATCATTTTTTGAACCAGGCTGTAAAACATGTTTTTTTCCTGCTGTAAAGTTGGGCATTTTAACATTGGGGAGTCTATGGGACTAACTCCCTTTTGCAGCCAGCCTCAAGCGGCCAGTCGATGAATTGCAGTTTTAGTCACTTCCTTGTTGGCTTCACGAGAGAGAGCAGGAGGTTGCGGCTCGGCACAGATGTGTGGGGTAGATATATCAAATATGGGCAAGACCTTTTGGGGTAGGGCATGTTTGTTTTGTTGATTTCAAATGTCAACATTGGCAGCCAGAAATCGCTTTCCCCACCTTTAACTTTTTATGCAGATGCACCAAGCAAATTGGGGAATCTTCCCATCCCTAGTAAACACCAGCCATGAAGAAGTCTATGCTATATCATTCCATATAATTTTATTAAAAACTATAACAGTAATATGTATTGTTATGTGAATAATAATCAACTGATTGCCTAAAATCATCCACCACTATCTATATTAAAGCATTAACAAATTTGATTGCAATAAATAGGGTATGATTTAAAAATGATCATTCTCCAAAACAGAGAAAAACATCTCTCTGGACCTCACTATTTTTAAAAGGCTGGCTACTGCCTTGCTGTAAAGATGAGTCTTTTGTTGTCATAATCAACATTACAGTTACAGTGGGGAAGCTGTGGCCTAATGGTTGGAGAGTTTGACTCCTAACCCTAAGGTTGTGGGTTCGAGTCTCAGGCTGGCAATACCACGCCATTGAGCAGGGCACCAAACCCCAACTGCTCCCCGGGTGCCACAGCATAAATGGCAGCCCACTGCACCAGGTGTGTGTTCACAGTGCGTGTGTGTGCACTTTGGATGGGTTAAATGCAGAGCATGATTTCTGAGTATGGGTCACCCTGCTTGGGCTTTGTTACGTCACTTTTTTTTTTTTAATGTGGTTGATCGAGGTTAGCTTGTGTTATATTGCTTTAATAAAACAAAAATATTTGAAGGACAGGAAAAAGATAGCTTTTACTCACAAAAGACATGAAAACAATGAATGTTTTTTTGTTGACCGTTTCGCTCCACTTATCTTTACGTTCATAAAACTCCAGCGTGTTGAGTTGTGATGTTTGTGATGGTCAGAGATCCAGTGCTGATGATCCACCTTCAGTCTGTCTCTGAATCTCCCATCAGGGAAGATTTTTTTCTGTCTTCTGATTTGAGCTATGAGAGAGTCTTCAGCTCCAAATTTCCACAGTATGTCATTGTCTTGTATTTCACTGGCGTCAGTTTGTAAAGTGACATAATCTCCCTCCATTACTGACTTCACTTCATCACCACCAAACATACCTGGAGAACGCACAGGAAACAAATTAAGACTCTTGCTGGTTTTCAAAGCCTAAAATAAATTCTAAATGTGAATTGACATCCCAAACCTTTGAAAGAAAATCATTTGAATATTCTATATCTTTGTGAGAACAAATAATGTGATCTTTAATATGTTATTAGCTTAAAGCAAGATAAATATGTGAGGTTGCATGACAAGTTAATTGGAGCTGGACACTTTCAGTGGGTTAAAGAACTGATCTCAGATTATATCCCACAACAACATCTCAGTTTGATTTCATTATCTGGGAAGAACACCAAGTAAAATTAATTTGAACAGTAGCAGCAGCTTTATAACTCTGAAATGCAAATAAATCAAGCCATAAAAATGATTTTATAACTTACCGGTCAAATTCCACCAGCATAAACAGAACAATGCAAACTTGTGAAACATTTCCTGCAGTTGTTTAGTGAAGTCTATGCTTGTGCACTTTAGGTGTTCATCTGGGTGTGTGAATCCTTCCACTGCAAAGTGTGATGCTTCTAGTGCTAGTTGGTCAAATTCACATGGTCTTTATGCATGATATATAGCTATAAATGTTTAAGACGTTTTAATAGTAGAACATATTCGATAAAAAAAAAAAAAAAAAATCAAACCTTTTTTTGTTTTAAATGTTTTATAATCATTTCATTGATGAAAATTGTGAAACCAAAAGTAAAAAGCAATGTGTTCTCCACTCTTTTTTTATTTTCATTTTACTGGGGTGTGAAATGAGCAGCTTATCTGAGTCAAACTGAAACCTGTTTCAGCCAGTTTTTTTCAGAAATGTGGTTTGATCTGCCGGATGGACAAACAGCTTGTAGGTGGCGATTGGTTTTGATGTGTGTTTAGTTTGTAGGTTGAAAGGTTTTTACCTGTCCTGGTGTTGTGAGCTTGACAGTTTATGCCCGCATAGAACAGCTTTACAGTGAAATCAAATAAGAATACATCAAAAACAGTCAATTGAGAGTCTGACATCAAACTGGATTCCTTAGATATAATGAATCATGATATGATTATGTTCTGGGCAACACTCCACACGCCTGTCCATGCAGCCATGTAGCCAAATCACAAAGGGGAAAGCGTCACCCCAAGTTAAGCAGCTGAGGATGTGCAACAAGCATGTTTCTTAAAAATGCTTAAATCTCATGCCAATCCCGAGTACCCACAGAGCAGTACGAATCCCCATCTCCAAAAGTCCCCAGCCTGGTCATATCTGCAAAACAAAATACAGCTTCCGATTCTCTCCGGAAAAACAGCTCCTGGAGGCATGCTGTGGGCGGAGCTATAATACTGATGTTTCCTGTTGTTTCCGTTAACATATATTCACTTATGTGCTGATTTCCAACAAAAGACAGAAATCTGATGCAGTTCTACTTACCTTAATGGGGTCTTTTACATGTTTTAATAGCAAACGATGTGCAAATCCAGTGTCAACCTGGTCTTGTTCATAAACATTCATCACTGAAATTACGAGAACACACAAACCCACCCACTTGTTATACTCCATTGCTGCCCAGAAAAGCAAACTGCATCCACGGCTCATGTAACGCTGGGTTCTTTGAGAAGCTGGACATGGTAAACCTTCCCTCACATCCAAAACACACTTATTTTGAGACATTCTCGAACAAATCCTATGCAGCGCTGCCAACGTTTTCCCGATGAAGCGCGTTAATGGGCACAGTCTCCCTCTCCTCTGGTCGACGTGTGCACGGGTGCGCTTTCCCGAGAGAAATGCTCATAAGTAGTTCCACCATCGTCTCCGTCATTAGATCCATGATCGAAAAAAAAAAAAACCTGCCGAAACTTGTACCACCCAGTAGTAAGATTTTCGCCACAGAAATTCTCCATTCATCCAAATTGGCCATGTTTAGCACGAAAATCCATGTCTTTAACACCGTGAACAACTCTGAATCATGAAACACCATCGTAGTCCCCTTTAAAGCAAATGTGTGATTGTAAAGGGGAAAGCATAGGCTATGACCCCTTGCTGCGGCACGAGGAGCATGTAATATGCATTAATGCTGTAAATTGCATACTGAAGGGTGGTAGTCCAGCAGGGGAAGCATATCCTTCGGAAATTTAGAATGACAGTCCAATCTGAATGAAAATGCTCCATATAAACACCTCAGTCGGAATAAATTGCCCAAACCAAAATGGTAATCGGTTTGAGAGGGGTGGGATAACCTTCTATAAACCTAACTAAATTATAATCCTGCCATGTAACGTGTTAAACCGATTACTTTGTATCTATGTAATCACATTAAATAGTCGTAGTCCATCAATAGTCATAGTATCAATAGTAACGCTGTGCATCCTGTGATTTGTAGACACTGACATTACAGTAGAGACTGGGAAATGGTGGACATAGAAGTTAAAATTTAAATTATTCAGTTAACATACATTAGAATGGAGAACACTTTCTGTGTTATGAACAGTCATATCTGCTCTCATGACCGGAGCAGCAAGCTGGTGTAATAAATGAAGCACAATGTACTGCTTTTCAGCTTAGAAATAACATGATGATAGTGAATAGCTCAATGAAAACAACAAATTGACCAAAATTTGCCTTTGTCATTTGTATGAATTATTACAGATTCATAAAACCCATTTGTAAATGTTTTGTGATAGCTCGTTGCATGCACTCTCTGGGTTCATAAAGCCGTCCCCCATGAGTCACTGTTTAGCAAAACTTTGTGAGAAATTTAGTATTTTTCCAATTAAGTACAGAATTTTTTTTTTATTTTATTATTGTTTTTTATAAATTAATTTGTTTTATATATATAAGAATACAATTCATTTCAGAGCTGCATTACAGAGGGACTTATGCTACAGTTATTTCCCCTTGCTGAACTGACATGCCTGTGTAGGCCTGTTGGCGTTTTTACCTCTTCATGCAGTTAACATTATCGTGGATGTTTTCATCCAGCATCACTACAGAACCTTTAATGTTCTCATATGTCACACGACACGACAATAACAATAATTCTGTGTCACATCTGAATGGATGAAGTGACTTTTGCTGTTTATCACTTTGTTGCGCAAACGCAGCGCTGTGTGGGAGACTTTGCTCTTGCGTGCAGCTGGTGAATGCAGTGCGTAGCGCCACTTCACACTTTTTGCAGTTTTTGCTTTTTGCAGTTTGGTGTAATTTAGAAAACAGTGCCTAATGTGGGGGAGGTTTCCCTCGCTTCAGCTCTCAACTCAAACGGTCCAGAAATGTCCCGGTATGAAGGTAAAATGACGTCATAAAGATTTGCATGCGCAGGGTAATATTTGTGAAAGTGTACGTGACATTGCAAGCATAAAATAAATTCGCATGCACAAAATACGTTTTTAAAGGTGTTAATCAAGTTATACGCTCAAGAAAACAGGACTTGCGTCATTTTACTATGTTTCGTAAGTGTAAGTCATGTGTTGAAAAACTGCAACTTTTGGCACGTTTTTTTTGCACTGAAATGGGGCCAAAAGCTTTGCAAGTCTGTACAACGGCAATTTGCAAGCAAAAACAGTGGTGTTAAAAACAATAAAACAGATTTCACCCTGAAGAATATGTCTCTGTGTGTAAAATAAAGCTGTTGCAAAGGTGTAAACAACGTGTTGCGTACGCAGGGCAAAACTTTTCCTGCAATAACCTGATATCCGCTGCACCGTCTTTCTTTTACCTGCGCTTGCAGTTTTGGCACGATTCTTGGCACGATGATTCGCCGAGGCGCCGCATGAGGCGGTGGTTTGGGGCAATGTGTGTGGCTTGGACTATGAATACAGTGATGCACTGGAGTTTTTCCACTTTGCTCGCTCTCTCCCACTCGAGTGTGTTTAATCAGCAAATTTGCTTTTACAAACTATGTTTGTCCACCGCGGCTTCGGACTCGGAATACGCTCTGGCCGGCACATGTGGTTCTCTCCCTCCGAGCGGACAGGAGAAACGCGCATCCCCTTTCTCAGTGAGCTGTTGAATGTGGGCACATGTGGTTCTCTCCCTCCGAGCGGACAGGAGAAACGCGCCTCCCCTTTCTGACCTCCTCCAAGGGGTTTCGAGGTCCTGGAAGCAGCCTTAATCAGCGTGCATCACGAACGCCGCGGGTTTCGCCACCATTGCTGACATTGCTGAAAGGGGTTATACAGTGATGGATGAAACTCTCTAGCCGAACGTATCGCGCTGAACTCGGCCGCGGCCTAAAGTCTCGTCGAAGGCGTGTCGAGTCACATCTAATCTCGGCAAATTTACTTCACTTGATGGCGGTTCTTAACGAGAAAGATATCACAACCGGAGGCTGTGAAAAAGCTGCGGGAGGCAACAGATTTGGCGCTAACGTTAAGTGCTACCAAACATACTGCCGAGCAGTGAAACGTTCTATGATGGGGATGTTAACGGTCGAGGGCCACCTTGGCTAATCTCGCCGACATTACAGAAAACCTGAGTTGGACGGCAAAAGCCTCTCGTCCTCAATCCCCTTACAGCAGTTCCTGATACTTCTGCTGTTCATCAGGGACTGTTCCCTCCACTAGAGAGCGCTGTTGGACTGTTGGTTCACTATTGCACATTCTAACTTCTGTCTGCAGTCTCTAACATTGACTGTCTCGCAGCAAAAGGGGCCTCGAGCATCATTGGGTCGAGCTATCACTTTGAGCGCCCCTCAGACACTCTGCGCAATCCAGCCTTTAGAGTTTGAGGGACGGCACAAGGGGCTGACAAAAACGGCCAATTTATGACGGCTCACACAGCTGCCGCGTTCTCACTAGCAGCGTGGCCCGATGTTTATCTTGTTGGATTGAATGCTGCCGTTGATACGCTTCAGGATTATACACAACGAAACGCAGCGACTTTGACGCATGCACTTCCCTCTTCTTCGTCGGGGACTGTGCCCTCCACTAGAGAGTGCTGTTGGAGCGTTAATGCGCATCCAACATTCTCACTGCAGTCCCCAGGCTCAAACATTGACTGTCTCGCAGCAAAGGCACCTCAAGCATCATTGGATCGAGCTATCACTTGAGCACCCCCTCAGACACTCTGCACAATCCAGCCTTCAGAGTTTGAGGGACGGCACAAGAGGCTGAATAAGACGACCCGTTTATGACGGCCCACACAGCTGCCGCAATCACGCTAGCGGCGTGGCCCGATGTTCATTTTGTTGGATTCAATCCTGCCTTGGATACGCTTCAGGAATAGACACAACGAAATGCAGCCACTTTGACACATGTGCTTTCCTTGCTTACGGACGCTGTGAGCTTTTCGTGCTCGGACATTAATGCATGTGGGAACGCTGCAGGCGGGGGGCTTGGAAACCACTACGTTTTCCGGGCCGCAGGGGTAGCGCTTGCCCGGCATTTTCACTATGGGTGTTACAGACAATTCGTCACGGATACACCATTCAGTCCAGAAAAGGCCCGCCTCTTTGCCGCGGGAAATCTTCCCATGGTTGTTAAACCAAATCGTGGTGATGCGGCAGGAGCATCTCTGCTGGGGAATAGGGGCTATAAAAGTACACCCCTTTCAGATGGAGTCAGGTTTTACAGCCGCTATTTTTTTGTAAAAAAATAAATAAAAAAGTGGTGATTTACGCCGTTTGAATCTTGCACACAGGATGAGCAAAATCAAGATGTTAACGGTAAAGTCTATTCTGTCTCAGATTCAACCAAACAGTTGGTTTGTCACGATCGATCTGAAGGATGCATATTTTCATATTCAGATCAACAAGAGACACAGGAAGTTCCTCAGATTCGCTTTAGAGGGCAAAAAATGTTTCAATACTGTGTTCTTCCCTTCGGCTTAGCCTTGGCTCATCGAGTATTTTCGAAATGCATGGACGCAGTTCTGGACCCGTTGAGGCTCCAGGGTGTTCACGTATTGAATGACCTGAACGATTGGCTGGTGTTAGCACAATCGCAGACTCAAGCACACTTCCATCGGGATCTTGTGCTGAATCATCTAAACAGCCTGGGCTTATGCACAAATTTCCAGAAGTGTGTTTTAATTCCCTCTCAGCGGATAACCTTCTGGGAATAGACTTGGACTCTCGCGCAATGACAACAAGACTATCTCTCCCGGGCATTCAGTCTCTCACGTCATGCCTGAACCATTTCATAGCAGGTTGCGCAGTGATGGTGAGTTTGTGCCTCAGACTTTTTGGGTTTAATGGTGGCGGCATTCTCTGTTATTGATTTGGGCTTTTTTAAGATGGTTGCGCAGTGACAATGAGTTTATGCGCCAAAACATTTCACCCCGTTGTTTTCCACATTGTACGATTTCGGTGACACGGAGGTGTGTTATATCGATAAAACCATGGATGTCAGCTAAATTCCTTCAAACTGGAGGTTCAGCTGGGGATTTGTGCTTCCTGGGAGACTGACACGACGGATGCGTCTTTGACCAGTTGGGGAACTGTTTGTCAAGGACGCCAACCTCACGGAGCATGGACGGCGACACAATGCGGCTGGCATATAAACAGGTTGGAATTGCTGGCAGTTTTTCTAGCTCTCCAATATTTCTTGAATCTGCTGATCGGCCGTCATGTACTACTCAGGTCAGACAACATAGCGGTTGTGTCGTATCTGAATCAGCAAGGAGGATTATGCTCTCACCTACTGTGCAGGCTGGCGAGGATTATTCTTCTTTGGTCTCAGAACAGATTTCTGTCGATCCGAGTGGTTCATGTCCCCGGGCACTTGAACTTCGGAACGAATTGTTCTCCAGACAGAGCCTGGAGCAAGGGGAATGGAGTTTGCACCCCCAAACGGTAGCCTTATATGGCAAGTATTTGGAGAAGCGAAAGTGGACTTAATTCGTGTCGAGCACGCCTACGCATTGCCCGCTATGGTTCTCCCTACGCCCCTAGGCTTGGATGCGTTAGCTCATGATTGGCCCAGGACCAGCTTATGCCTTTTCCTCCAATTCGACTAATTCCAGCAGTGCTATCCAGAATTTGGCTGGACAGTGTGGAGCCACACAGCCGTGGTTTGCGGATCTGGTCAGTCTGTAGCGGGCTCTCCGTGGGAGATTTCCCTCAGACAGGACTTACTATCGCAAGCACGAGGGATGACTTGGAACCCGAGGCCAGATCTATGGAAGCTGTTGGCGTGGCCTCTGAGTGGAGTGAGTTAATATGTCCCGGTTTTTCAGTTGGAACCACCAAGACTATAATGAATTCTAGGGCAGTTTTTACGAGATGCTTTATGCTTTCAAATGGAAACTGTTTACTGCCTGATGTGGAATCCAGTTTACTGCCCCGTGGCTTCAGTACTGGAGTTTCTTCAAGACTGTTTTTCTGATGAAGTAACACCAGCCACTCTTTAAGTTTACGTGGCAGCCATTTCAGCTAACCACGTATATATACTATAGATGGTACTTCAGTGGGCCATCATCCGCTGGTCTCTCGCTTATACAGGGTTTGCGACGGCTAAGGCCTTTCCGCCCTGCACGAGTTCCTTCATGGAATTTATTCATTTGTGTTGCAAGGTCTATCATATTGTTGCACGTTGCACCGATACTTCAAAAGTATCGCGATTCTCTGAAATTAAAAATGTCATGATTCCTAAATTTATTAGTATCGATACTTCAAAGAATGACCGCGTTCCAGATTTGTAAGAGACGTATTTCATGTTGGTGTGTGCAACGCACGCTTCCAGTGCCTCCCTATGGACGTCTGTGTTTTTTCTCCTCACGCACGCATCAAAAGAAGCTGCAGCTGTCATGTGACAAACACTACAGCGAGATGGCTGCATGTGCGAGCACAAGTGGTACTGTGGCAGCCGGTCCACGTATGTTAGAAAAAGATGACGTGAGGAGTGAAATATGGAAGTACTTTCAAAGTTCAGTAACTGAGATAATGCTGCTAAATTTATTCTTTTTTTTTTTACCTTGAATGTCATTGCTCTAATTTATTTTTTTAATATTTTGATATTTCATATTTTGCTCAAATGTTTAATATGTCTGCTGTTCATATTGTCACGGGAGGAGCAAACGACAGACACAGTGGGCGTGGCGTCAGGCCTCGGAGAGACTTTTATTAATAGAAAATAAAACAAGAGGGAATAAAATTGTCCAAAGGGGGAGAGTGTCCAAATCAAACAGGGGATCTGGTGTTCTCGTCGTGCTGGGGGGTTCGTGTGGGTCAGGCAGTGTTCTGGAAGGAAAGGTCCAGGTAAGGGGTGGAGTCCGGCGGCCGCACGCACTCCCCTCTTCGGTCTGGAGCGTGAGGGGCGGTGGCTTCTTCCAGCTGCGGCATCTTTCTCGCTGGCTGCGGCGCTTGACGGGGATTGACAGCCTGATCCTGGCCGGGTGGCCGTATAAACGGGCGCGGTTCTCGTCCGGACCGCGGGTCCGGCAGCTCACAGCTTAACGCACCCTTCCTAGACCCTTGAGGACACCAGTGTGCCTGCACGGGGAAGAGACCGGTCTCCCGTGGAGAGGCACGTTGGGCTTTTAAACAGCGGCGGTGATGAGGCTCCATTTCCTTCAGGTGTGCCCCATCACACGCCACCAGCCCTGGATCATCCAGCGCCCTTCCTCTCTCACACACCCACTCCTGTCGGGATCCTGGTGAAGGGCGGCGATTTACGACATGGTGCCAATAATAATTAGGGGGGAGGCAGCTGACTCGTCACAATATGTTCATTTATTAGTGTGTTATATGATTAGAATGTTGTCCCAGTTTTAAAATAAAGCACAGCAATGATATTTGAGAGTGTATTTTCCTTTTCAGAAAAAGTATCGAAAAAAGTATTGAAATCGCAATTCTTGACTTGGTATCGGTATCGAAACAATAATTTTGATATCGTGACAACACTAGTCTATGAGTTGGTATATTTGTGGAATTGGTAATTGTAAAAAATAAATAAATCCTACTTTAAAGACAGTTCTTCTTGTGGCTTTATCCTCCCTCATGAGAGTTGGGGATTTGCAGGCTCTTCTGTTTCGCCCTCGTGCATGGACTTTTCCCCAGGGTTTGTGAAAGTACTGTTGCGACCAAGGCCTAATTATGTCCCTAAGGTCGCCTCGAACCCTTTTCACTTTCAGCAAGTGGTCTTGGAAGCTTTACCCCCTGCTGAGGTGGGGCTAGGAGATCTTTGCCCTGTCAGAGCGCTGAAGACTTATGTTGATCAAACAGCTCCATGGCGTCCGACCAGCTGTTGTCTGTTAGGACACAAAATAGAGGCCATGCTGTCAAGTTTTACAGTCTGGATGTGAGGATGGCTCATGGCTCCGGGTTCTGTCCGCTTGAGCAGATACTTTCCTTGGATCCCAACTATCAGGTACATCAGGCGTTATGGTATAGGGTTCCCATACGGTGACGTCACCGCAGCATCGAAGTGACCTATGAAAGGGAACATCTCGGTTACGTATGTAACCACGGTTCCCTGAATAGGGAACGAGATGCTGCGGTCCCGGCGGTTCCGTACCTTGATAGAATTTTCTTCAGTTCATGAAATCTGAGCGAAATAGCGCGTGGCACTCAGGTATACTATGCGTTCGCATGCGTAAGGCAGTGCCAAGCGCTATTTGGCCAATAAAATTGGCGGGATGGTATAGGGCTTCAGACATTCATCACACCGAAAGTTGTTCCCATACGGTGACGTCACCGCAGCATCTCGTTCCCTATTCAGGGAACCGTGGTTACATACGTAACAAGATGTTTTCTATTATCTGATTGGCTCAATAACGCGCCAGGAAGACGTCACTTGCGTCATTCCGGCTCAGCATCGTCCTCAGGAGTTAGTTTTTTTAAATGCACTCTCAAGTCAGGAAATTTTCCACATGCTGTAATGGAGAGAGGTTATTCAGAGAGGTTATTCAGATTATTGGTGAGATTAACCACAGCCAACAGTGTATTCACGACACTGTGAACATCTAATTGCCATGACTTTACCAGTGCCCTATATTGCAAAATTGCTAGGAGTGAGCACAAGGACCATACAACGGAGAATGTCGGAAATAGGGTTGGCAGTGAGAGACCATACAGTGGTGTTTTGGATGAGGAGCTGGATGCATTAGTGTCAACAGTAAATCCAGAGACCCTTATTCTGGATATAGAATGATGAAGGGTTTGCTGCAGGCAATGGGGCATAGAGTGCAGTGGGAAAGAATCCGGGCATCCATGCACCGAGTTGATAGTGCAGGCATTATTTCTAGGCTGACACAGTTAGGGTGTGTTGTTCGTAGGACATATTCTGTGCCCAGCCCAGGAGCATTGATGCACATTGATACCAACCACAAGCTCATATACTGTATGCTAATCTTGAAACAGTAACAGAAATGTTATTATATGACCTTTGATTTTTTTTTTTTTTTTTTATTGTTTTAACTTTATATACATTTCTCTAAAAAAAGAGACAACATTGTGATCTTCGGGGGTATCGATGGTTTTTTCTAGAAAGGTATGCAAGTATGTTTTACTACCCAACTTCCTAAAAATGTCAGGGTCTTTAGATGTAACCCTGTCTAATTATGGGATTAAATAAAGTAGTCAGACAAAAAAATTACAAAAATAGGTAATTTGTGTTTATAGCTGTAAATTAAAGATTATATGATAGATTTCAATACAGAACTGTGAAATTTACTGAAATTATATAACATTTATTGACTACATTTTATTAATTTGCACAGAAAATACCGGACATTGGCTTCCTAAACAATTTTAATCTTTGTTTTACTAAGTCAATTAAAGTTAAAGATATACAAATTACATTGTCACAGAATGTACTTAGGATAATTGTATTTAGAATATATTGAATCACAAAAAAAATACTTTAGCTGGGTTTACCCATGCAGAGTTTCCCATTTCATATTGTATTGATATAAGAATCACACACTCTAGACTGAAACTGCCCCATTTTTTCTAATGTTTACAC
>NC_056618.1:1553505-1569583 GCF_018340385.1 Cyprinus carpio | reverse complement strand
CAGATTCTCCCTCTTTCACTGACTTTATCTTCTTTTCATCTCGTTCAGCAGCAGAAACACCTGAAACACAAACCCACTGCTGGAGGACCTTTTTTTGGACAACAACAAACAAACAAACAAACAAAACTACACTGGGCACGAAAGTGAGTATGCATGCTTTTTCTTGACTTTAAGTCTGAAAAGCAACATATATCCATGTTTTTATTTTTCAAATCCTCATGAAAACAGATAACAAGTGAGGTGAAAAGATGATCAGTAATATAATTAGAAGCATTACAAAAAAAACACACAGATGTATATTTTTTATGAACCAAAACGTACTCTGTTACGAACGTAACCTTGGTTCCCTGAGATACGGAACGAGTACTGCATATGGGGAAAAGCTCATTTTTTTCCTCGATACTGAAGCCTTTTTTCAATAATGCAGTGCAACTGCACTGCCATTGGTTTAATCTGTAAACTTTTTTAAACCAATGACAGCGCTGCATAGCTGCGCGAGCCTGTGGCGATGCAGCGCCGCAAAGCCTGCCAAAAATGTGCGGGGCGAATGGATATACAGAGGCAAAATCGCCAGAGTACACGCAAAGAGGGGCGTAGTCCCTGGAGGTGGCATGATGATGGAGTCTGATAGAGGCCATCGTTATCATACCGAAAGGGACCCGAGCATGCAGGTCGGGATGTGCCACGTATAGAATCTGACAAAAGTGGACGGCGAGAGGACCGCCGGGAGTAACATAGAGGAGAACACAGAGCGAAGTGGAATATCCAGGCGAGAGGTGATGCTTTGAAACCGAAGAACCCTTGGTGCGGCCACCAAAGCAGACAAAAAGCTGGTCAGATTGCCGGAACGGCTGTGACAGCTCAATGTATATCCTCAACGCCCTCACTGGGGACAAAGCAATTCTAGCTCTCTCGGCCAGCCTGGACAAAAGGAGGCAGTGCCGTAGAAGGGAAATGACCTGTGCTATGAAACGGGTAAAGAGCACTTTAGGGACGTAGCCATGCCTGGGTTTTAAATGACCTTTGAGTCATTGGGCCCAAACTCAAGGCATGCAGGGCTCACCGATAGGGCCTGCAGATCGGCAACATGCTTGACCGATGCTAGAGCAAGTAGCAGAGCGGTGTTTGAGCGTAGAGGCCTTAAAGGTCAGCTGACCGCAGCGCCTCAAAGAGCGGGTCCTTTTTAGTCCTCTGAGGACCGTGTGAAAGTCCCAAGTGGGCAACAGTGAGGGATGTGGAGGGTTCAACCGCGCTAGAACCTCTCAGGAAAATATACAATGAGGCTGTTTCGACTCACTGATTGGCCAGCAATAGGAGCATGAAATGCTGCGATGGCTGCTACGTACAACCTTGAGCGTGGAAGGGGTGAGACCCTTGTTCTAGACGCTTTTGGAGAAAAATGACAGTATCGGAGATACGTCACACTCAACAGGGGTTCTTCGTTTCATGCTGAGCACCAGTCAACGAAAGACTGACCATTTTCTGGGCGTAGAGGCGTCTTGTAGACGGGCCCCTCGGGCCTGAGCAATGGTGTCTAGCACGCCCCCCGGGAGGCGAAGGCCTCGTGATCGAGGGACCATAGGTGCAGGAGCCCAGAGAGTCTTGGGGGGGGGCCCCTGTGGGATGCCAGGATTGGTCCTGTTCGCCTGAGAAAGGAGGTCCCGCCTCAGGGGATCGGGGCCCACGGGGCTTTCGCGGGAAAGCCTGAATAGCTCTGAGGACCAAACTTGGCTCCTCCAGAGTGGGGGCCACCAGGAGGACTATGTGCTTGTCTCTCCCTTACTCATCTGGATGCACCTTGGGAAGGGATCAGGATGCGATTGGAGGAAAAGCATAAAGAAGGAGGCTGGGCCAGTTGTGGGCCAGCACATCTGTGTCCTTCGGGAAAATAGGCTGGGCAAATTGAGTTACTTTTTGAGGCGAAGAGGTCGATCTCTGCCTTCCCGAAAATCTCCCAGATTTTGAGAACTGCCTGTGGATGGAGCATCCACTCGTCCGAGGGGACATTGCTTCCGAGATAGTATGTCTGCTCCCAGACGTGTCCTGCCAGGTATATGGTCGCCTTTAAGCGATCGCAGCAGGGGGTAATGCCCATTCCAAGAGGCGCTTTGCCAGCGTGCAGAGGAGGCTGGAAGAAAGGCCACCTTGATGATTTATGTAGGACACCACTGTCATGCTGTATGACTGGTCTAGGACGTGACGCCCCTTCAGGATCACCTGAAAGGATTGAAGGGCTCGTTCCACTGCCAGCATCTCGAGGCAGTTGATATGCAGATGGCTCTCCTCATGTGACCATGAGCCGAAGGCTGGTCTGCCCTCACACAAATGCCCCAACCCAGGTTGGACGCATCTGTTGAGAGCACCGTTCCTTCTGGAAACCGCCTGTAGGGGCTTCTCCACGTCTGAACCAAACAGGGTTTATCCAAGGTTCAGGGCTGCCAGACAGGCATGGTTGACCCTGATCGCGGAAAGCACCCCGTGCAGCTAAGCATGAGGTGGGACCCGAGGTTCAGGCAGTATTGCAGGGGCAGCGATGCCGTGAGAAGGCTGAGCTGTAAAACTGGGGAAGGCAGAAGCCATCAGTAGGGGGGGCCCCCCCCTAGCATCCCTCTGAAAAGAACTTCAGAGGGAAACAGGCTTTGTTCCTGAGTGGAAGCCCGCTGAGCTGCTGAATTACAGAGTAGAAAGCACTGCTCCCAGGAATGTAATACGTTGGCTGAGGGGAGCAGTGAGTTCTTGGCAAAATTGACCCTGAGTCCTAGGCACTCTAAGTGGCTCAGGAGCACGGATCTGTGATGACCGGTCTAGCTCGGTTCAAGCGACTGGGCTAGAAATGAGTCAGTCGACGAGAGAGTTCAAGAACCGGATTTCCATCTGTCTCAGAGGGGAAAGCGCTCCGTTCATACAATTAAGTAAAGTGGGAAGGAAGGGACTGTATATTGGTAAGCCACGCCGCGGAATGCGAATCTCAAGAATCTCGTCTGTGATGGGGGGGGCTATCTGGATGTGAAAGTAAGCATCTTTCAGGTCCAGATGAGAAGAACCAGTCCTCGGGGGCAATTGGGTGAGGATCTGTTTCCCCAATGTCAACATCCTGAACTTCCGAAATCTTCATGAGGAGAGGTTCAAAGAGCCTGAGGTCTAAGATGGGTCTGAGAACGCCATCTTTCTTGGGGGACAAGGATAATAAGGCTGTAGAACCCCGAATCCGCTTGAGGGGAGGAACTATTTCTATAAGCTCCCTTCCTAAGCAGAGAGTCATCACTTTGGTGCAGAGGGACACTGAGAAATCGTCTGGATTTCTACCAAAGCAAAGAGTATAGAAAGCCCAAGAGGCGAAACTCTGTTGTGTTATGGGTAACAGTCTGTAGATGGCGCTATGGAGGCGCCGGGCCGCCATTATGGACTGAAAGCTGCTGAAATCATCATATGATCAGTTCTTTCAGTCAGTTCAAAATGATCAGTTCTTTCATCAAATGATTATTCTTTCAGTTATTTTGCTCGCTTTTTAGAAATCTATACAAAACTTGAACTGATATTTATTGTTTGTTTGTTCCAAATCTCTACCAGTGTAGAGGTTTTGCTGTTCATTTTAGAAATCTATACAAAACTTGAACTGGCTAGTAGCTGGCTAGTAGTACACTAGCTTCCGAAGATGGTCAGAGTTATTTTTTTGTTCTATGTTGTGCATTTGCTAGATTATACACCTTTTTGACCAATGCTTCCCATTCTATGTCAATGCCTCTTCTCTCACAAAAAGAAAAAAAATACAAACAAACTTCTCATACACAAAATGCAAACACAATAGATGCGTGGTGTCGGATTAATTGGACGGAGGGATCTTATGGCACCACTGCCATGTTAGTACTGTTTATAGTTCATGTGTGTAACTTCATCGAGTGCACATCTTTTTTTTGTACCTTTCCTGTCGTGTAATAGGACATTCACAGATTGTTTTGTTCTTGCCATTGAAACGCTTCCACTGTGTGCACTTTCGGCTGAAGATGTGAAAAAACAAGCTGTTAAGATTTTCAGGGAAATACTATGTAAAAGATGAACTCGTCTTTAGAAATGCTCATTTATAAGTTTATTTATTTATTAATTTATTTATTTCCAGACTTACACTCAATGTCAAAATCAACATTTGCATAACTCTTATTTACTGTGTGTCTGCCTCATATATATTATTTCATGAACTTTCTGTTATGCATGTAACAAGGACAATTGCAATAATCGAACATAAATATTTTATAGATTAAAGGCCTATAGTAATTTTATAATTGTATCTTTGCAAACACGGTGGTATATGGTAGTCTAATGAAGCCATTCGGGTGGGGTGTGACATAACCCGTACTTAAAAAACTATTATCGGAATCGTATAGTATTTTGGGACAAAATACAGTATTATAGTAATCTTATATAGGAATACTGGGCCTATAGTAATTTGGGATTATACTACAGAAGTACGATAAGAATATTTCATAGAAATAATATAAAAAGTTAAAAATATTTTAGAGGTCTTACAGAACATCACAGAAGCATGCTTTGGGTTTATGTCTTAATCCTGTATAATATCCTAGAGCCGCTATAGTATTTCTATAGTAGTCTTATAGCACTTCGATAGTAATATTTTGTCCCAAAATACTATTTCTATAAGGGGTAATTAGGCATGCATAAACCGAACTACATAGACGGATATTTTTCTGTCATTTAACATCGGTCATCCTCATTAATGTATTTTAAATTGTTTTCTATATTTAGATATAGATTTGGCAGAAAAAATTAAGTTATGTTAAGTTTTTGTTATGTTAAGTTTTTCAGTGCCATTGACTCCAATTATTTCTCTGCGCTTTGGCTTCAGGGGCAACTGTTGCTATGGAGCGCTCTATTGAGTTTCGCATTCGTGCGCTTCTATACTCTTGACCAAAGTGGGAATCACCTCACGGAAAACGCGGGGGTCTTCGGGTGAACTTCGGAGTGAGTAGCCGTGTTTATTATATCCCCCAAAACCCACTTGGACACTCCGGGGATGGCCTCCTAGGCCTCGGCCCGCGTTGACACTGCGGCTGGATAGCGCGGATGGCAGGCCCCTGAACAGGGGCCTGAACACTGATGAGTGTGGAAGAGGAAAAATGCTCTGATTTTGAAAATGCGAAATATGTGTTCGCCTCTATATAGCCATTTGCTCACGCCCATTTAGGGCGGGGAGCTTTGGCAACGCTGCATCGGCCATTAGGCTCGTGCAGCTACACAGCGATGTCATTGGTTTAAAACAGATTAACAGATTAGGACTAAAGGCAGTGCAGTTGCACTGGCGTTATTGAAAAAAAGGCTTCAGTATCGAAGGAAAAAGGAGCATTTCCCCATACGCAGTATGAGTGAAGTATCGAAAGGGAACAGATGTTAGGAATAGACAAATCAGTGATTTAAATGGTTTATTCATTTCAGTTCTATTTATGAACACTGAGACAACTCTCCAAATCTTAACACTTTAACGAGGTAAAATGTGAATTATTAATAGTTATGATTACGGTTTTTTATGCACTTCCATTGTGTTAAATGGATTTAGTCAACAATTTTTGCAGTTGCTTTCGAGTAATCTTTTAACCAGAACATGTATCATTTAATACATAATCAAATCAGATGCATTTAAACTGCACGTAAGAGTTTTGTTCATTGTACATTCACTAACTCAAAATGTTGCTTTCATTATAAACTACAAAGTCTGCATCCAAGTGCTAAAACACAATGCTATCTGCTGTCGGTACAGGGTACTGAACATAATAAACCAACAAGGCACAACCTTAAACAAATACTTGAGCTGTTTGAAAATGCTTTCATAATTAGCTCATCTTGACAGCGGAACAGATGCATTCAAATAATGAAAGAAGGTACGCAAGTCATCTGTACATTACCATCCATTGAAATGACGACAAAGTGCAAAGTCGGAAAATGTCATGCGTAAACTTCTCACAATTTGATTTGTCCGTCTGGGTGTCACTTCTATAATAAACAAGTATATAAGGTTAAGTATAAAAAACATATATGACGCACCATGCAGCAACATTGTTGAAGATCCGTCACTGTTGGGCTGTCATCAGTGTACAGTAAAACTCCAGCAGCTGGTAGTTCTGAGGTTGTGATGGTGAGATCGCCGTGTGACTGTCCAGCTTCAGTCTGTCCATAAATCTCTCTTTACACTGATCATCTGTGCAGATCTTACTGTGGTTATAAATTATTTCTGCTATGCGAATGGTATTAAAATACCATCTAATTCTGTCTTGTTGGTTCATTTTAATATCAGTGTGTAGAGCAACTGAATCTCCCTCCATCACTGACACACCATCTGTATCAACACCAAATGCATCTGAAAAAGAAACAAACAGCTCATTAATTAAAAGCCATTTTTGGAGTAGTGCTGTAAAAATTGTCACAGTTGCACTCAGTTTTGTTTGATTTGCCATTTTGCTCAGCTGTTTTGTCACTAATCACCTCAATTGCTTTTGTATTTAAAGGGATAGTTCACCCAAAAAATTCAATTCTGTCATTAAATACTCACCCTACTAATTATCCATACTCATTCCAAATCCGTAAGACCTTCGTTCATCTTCAGAACACAAATTAAGATATTTTTGATGGAGTCTAAGAGCTGTCTGACCTCCCGATGGTGAACGAGGTCTTCAGGTTTGAAACGACATGAGGCTGAGTCATTAATGAAAGCATATTCATTTTGGATTAACGAAACAGTTAAGATCATTTTTTTTTGTTCATTATTGTTGGATCTTGTGTAATGTGAGTGGTCATTTTAAATATTGAAGAGTTTGGTTCCAAAGTCACTAAATCTATTTTGATTATTTGAGTTAAATTTTTTATTTTTTTTACCAAGAAAGGGCAAGAGAAAACAAACTCTTTCTGTTTCCAACTTTCACATAGATCTTAGGGTATAATAACATTAAAAATTCCCAATCCAGTTTTTGATTTTCAAAGATTATTATACAAAAGTTGATAATGATTTCCCCCAACATACAATAATTGATGTGATACTTTTTTCCCTCAAAATGCAATATATCCACTGAATCAAAATGAAAGTTGTTTTTCATATTGAAACTGATGAAAATACACAACATAGTAAGTTGATCCACATATGACAGCCTCTGAACATGGTCAGTACTAATTATATTATATCATAATCAATATTTATACACAGGCACTGGACTAAAAATACATCCATCAGTCATCACTTCCAAAATGAATTCACTGGTTTCTCTTGTTTGCTATAAATTAATTACAGCAATAAAAGAAAATTTCATGAACATGAACAACACATCACACATTAGACCACAGAAAACCAGTGGCAGCTAGTGGATTTTAAAATAGAGGAGGCACACTAATTGTATTGGTCTGGGGGATCCTGCCAATATTACATATATTTCTGCTTTAATCCATTTTAAAATGGCTTTTGGTGGCTTTTAGTCAGAAAACGAAAAGAAAACAGCAAGATAACATAAATTAATTTATCTTTCCTATCACTTGAAACACAAACATCCATCCCTTCTTAAAAGTCTGTGCTAAAAGAGAGCTACCTGTTGTGCTGTTTAATTAGGCCTTCTGCTGTAGCCTATAGTTATAGTTCCCTTTATTTTAAATTTGTATATATACTGTTTGAATGACAGCTTGGAAAATCTTTTGGCGATCAAATATTCAATATCGCTAATCATAGCCGTAGCCAGCCTTTGAAAAATTAGTGAGGTCCAGGGGGTTTCTATAGACCCCTTATTATAGAATTGGGCTATAATAACCCCCGTAAACAAGGGAGCACATAATTTTTTCAGCCTGGTTCTCATAAGAGAACCTGGAGATTTGGTTTGGTCCTCACACTGCATACAGCGTGACCCATTTAATATTTGGACCCATTAAATATTATATAACTATTAAAAAAAAAATAATAATAAAAGTTATAATATTATTGTTCTATTTATTATTTTTTAAATAAAATAAACTAAATAACAATGTGTGATAATATTATTAAAAACAAAAGGTAAGCCTAGTATTTAATACAAATACAATTATTTTATAGTAAATTTGAAAAATAAAATGCTAATATTTACTACTACTTTCTTTGTTTGACTGTTTAAGAAGAATCTCTTTATGTATTCCCCAATTGAATGTCGCTATGGATAAGAGTCTAAAAATAAATAAAAGCGTTTTCATCATTTTCAAACTTAAACTCAGCAGGCTTTTATTTTGGCGGGTTGCCGGCAAGTAAGTAAAGTATACGCGCTTCCGGATTTAGCGCTGCTGCTGTTTAAAGAGCGTCAGTGAATGAATGTTACAGTTCTGCATTGTGCTCTGAAAAACGGCATGGGATAGCCTAGATTCTTTCAGTTTGAGAAAGAAAAACTTATATAGTACAGTTTGTCGATCTAAAATGGTAATTGTTTATTAACAGCTGTCAACAATGTCGGTACGCAAATGCGTTATCAGAACTTATTTTTACAGCGCATTTTTTTTTATTTTTGGTCGCACCTGTGGACCACTTATGTGCACCCCTGCTTATTATTATAACAAATTATATACTTTATTAACACTTTAAAAGAGACAGAAATGTAGACGTTTGTGAAAGATGTTTTTTTCTTGGTTTTGGAGGGATGCTCTTTTTTTAAATCAAACCCTATTTATTGCATCAAAGTTTGTTAATACTTTACTATATGTATGGGGTGGATAATTTTATCAGTTGTTTATTATTCATGATTTACATGCATATTGTTGTTGTAGTTTTTTTTTATTTATAACCATTATATAGCTGATAACTTTGTCTAGTGCCCTTATGGATGTTTATAGCATGATTTGTCAGTTTAACTACTATTACTGCATGACTTTAGCATAGATTTCTTAATGGCTAGTGTTTGCGTATTTCATTTAATTCTGTACCCTAATTGTTCTACAGATCTCTGCACTAGTGTTAAATGCTACAGGTTTTGACAGTGTCGATAACGTTTCTGACCGGTAATGTATATATACTTTGTTTGACTGTTTAAGATGAATCTCTTTATGTATTCCATAGGTTGTATGTTATGGTTTGGGTGTTGGAATTTTTTTTGGGTGTTTGGTGTGTGTATATTTATGTATTTAACCCTCAATACCCATGGCTGAAGTGCCCTTGAGCAAGGCACTGAACCCCCCGGACGCTGGATCTATAGCTGCCCACTGCTCTGGGATCTCTCATATATATATGTAATCGTATATATATATTATATATATATATATATATATCAAAAACACATGATATATATACATGTATATATGTATATACATATATACATTCAGTATATTCATATGAACGAGTTTTTAGTGATTATTAGTAATAATTTTATTTTTTTTATTTTTGAGCATGTTCATATGAAGAGTTTAACAGCAAATTAGTCATACGGGCCTGACGTTACTCATCATAAGTTCTTAGTGGTAAATTATCGCACGCCCAGCCGCCACTGGAGATGCGTTCAGTTCAATAGCACGCAATTTACGTCTCTATAGCCCTTCATTGACTGCACGTTGGTCCCAGAAAATGCCGGAACATTGCTGAAATTTCCTTATGTGTGGTAAACTGCAAACGTACTGGACCATCCCACCTGATCCAGGGTCGTGCCTAGTAACATTGCTGCCCTAGTCCCGGAAATAGAGGGCTGTCGGAACAAAAGCCTCGAAAACCAAATGCAAGGGTGTACGAGAAGATGCACGCATCGACAACTCTTTACGGTCATCGGCAGATCAACATTCAAGAAAGAAAAAAAACAAACCTGTAATGAAGCAGAGATCCATGAGTTCTCCTCCATCCGCCGTGAAGTTTCAATCGCTCGACAAAGTTTAAGTGAAAGTTGCCTAGCGTTGGACTCCCTGTGCATATCAGCACGCCACATCTTGAAAGGGACAAAATCAAGCTGCCCGGGAACAACCATTGGGGGCTATGATGAATGGTTGACATCAGCAGCGAAGGCTAGCCTCTATAATGTCTATTTTCAACACTCCTCAGCACTGATGCTAGAACATCCCAAAGCTGATTGGCTAATACTTTTTAAACAACGGAGGCGCAAGAGCTCATCTCTTTCCTCGCCTACCCCCTCTCTGTCACTCAGACCGGTTGTAATTACAATGGAGAAGACTCCGGTACATTTGGTAAATATATGCTGGGGCTTTCATGTGAATGGTATTACAACTGTGAAATGTAATAAACAAAAAAATGAAAGAGGTTCTGGACATGAACTGAAATGAAATTCTGTGAATTTTATTAATATTAAATCAACTCATTTTCACCTCAAAATGTTGGGGAAGGTGCCTCTCCCTGACAAGCTGCCACTGCAGAACCGACATCATTTTCTATTCAACTTCCAAAAGTGTATCTATCTTTGCCATATTACATCTATTTAGTTGACTAGTGCTATGTGCTGTCTGAAGCATTAATGGCGTGTGAAACACCAACACCGACAGCTACGCGTATGCGCATTCATAATCGAACGCAGTTCATCTAATGAACATGATATAGCGTAACTTGTCAGTGATCTGGCTCGCAATGTAGTAAATGTTGCTCCATCTAAAAAGCCACGTGATGGAGATTTATAGGTACTATTAAATCACAGAATCAGATTTACTGACGAGATGCGCATGACAATCACATGCGATTTATCATTTATCACCCTATGTTTGTTTGTTGATCACAAAGTACAAAATAGATGAGGAAAACTAGGATGCCGGGTGTATTCAAAGCACCGCCATTACTGTCTAGAGTGGATATATCGCATTCTGCATAAAAAGGGAGACTGCTGTTTGTTCCGTTTTTGAAAAAAAGGGAGAAAATTTGACCTAGTAACTCGAATATCACATTTTGCGTAAAAACAAAACAAAAAAAAAAAAAAAAAAAAATTAAAATGTTTTTTTGATTTCTACATGAAGAAATGATGATTTTTTTAGATAGAATAGAATAGAATTTTTTTAAATGGCGTTTATTGGGTTTTGGAACCAAACTCTTCATATATTTATGGACCTGCTCATGTCAGCTGTACAGCCCATTTCTGATGTGGCCAATGGTTTTAAATTAATTTATTACAGAATATAACTTTTTGTGGTTGGTTCAAGTCATATCAAGCCACAGTGAATTATTTTTTTTTTATTATGTAATGTAAATTTTTGTGGTTGGTTCAAAGGGTGGAGGAACCCTTTTGCCAAAAATGTGTGAACTTTCACAACCATGAGCTGCTGGGCTTGATCAGCCAGTTTGAGGCATACAAAAAAAAAAAAAATTTGCAAAACAAAATAACACCTTTCCTCAGTAAGAGAAGGAATACAACACGGAGAAAGAGTAAATATTGTTACTTTTTTTTTCATGTGCATAAAGTGGATAGAAAACATCTCAATTATAATGTCATAATATAGGTCAAAGCAACTTTAAAATATTGAATTGTATTCTAAATCTGCAATAGAGAATGCACTGAATGACTAAGTTACACTCACCAGTGATGGTAACACTGAAGCTCCTAATGATGCTGAATCTGCTGATAGAATGATACTCACCATAGACTCCAGAGTCTGTGGTTATACAGTTTTTGATGGTCAGAGATCCAGACCCAAATTTCAGTCTGTCTCTGAATCTCTCTTTACACTGATCATCTGTACAGATCTCACTCTGATCTCCAGTGATTTCAGCGATGAGAGAGTCATTAAAATACCACATCATCATATCATTTGGGTGGTTTATTACACCAGGATCTAAACCGACAGATTCTCCCTCGTTTTTCTTCATTTTGTCAAGCAGAGCAGCAGAAATGACTGAAATACAAACCAACATCTGTCAAAACTAACAGCTTACCAAAGGAAATGATTTCTTTTTAAATCAGACTGAACTGTTTAATGACTCAGACCAAAATACTGGATACTGAATATCACCACAATAAATATCTATTATCCTATTCAAAAAAAATTTTTTTTTTGTGCACTCATTTTATGAAGGTAAATGCAGCATGTGATATAATCATTAAGCTCCAAGAAGCTGTGATTTACAGTGATGTTAGAGCAGCTAAGGATCATTGTAGACACAACGCTCCTAAATAACTCGTAGCTGTTCTAAAATCACTGTAAACCACTGTTAATTATGTAATCGAAGAAAAGAGCCTCAGTGCTTCATTTTACCATCACTATCATTTTGTTTCTTCTCATTGACTTTTATAGCAACGATTTCTACAATTTTAGCAGTTAAGTCAATGTTGAAATACTTCAGACAATATGTACACACAATAAACTATACAGTTTTCACTTGTAACCTTTAGGTAAATTAAAGTAATGAATGATTAGTAAGAACCCAGTTCAGACAGGTTTTCATCAATTCATTTAATTTGATTGTAAATCTTTTCTGTGTCGGAGGGAAGTCAGACTGTGTCTGTGAGGTTCATAACCGTAGCACAGGAAGAAGCCCTTCACCTACAAAATAAACACAGATGAAACAAAACAGTCGCTGATGCACAGTATATTTGTCCACCTACTGTAACAGATCAAATCAGATTTCTGATGAAAACCGACCGCAGCAGCTTTCAGTTTGACTCAGATGTTGAGCTGCTCGTGCCATACCTCAGTAAGACTGGAGATAATATCAGAAGATCTTTGTCATTTGCAACAACTGAATGATTATAAAACATTTTAATATCCATAAGACTTGAAACATCTTAAACTCAAGTTGTGTAACACAATATAGCTACACACAGAGTTACACTTATCTACTATTTTTATTAGGTTATTACAATATGTTTTTAATTTTACCACTATCAAATACAGTTAAAGTCTTAATAAGAGCCAGAAGAACATTTATATGTTATATTTATAACATGTGACATTACATTCACGGTGTGCATGTGTGTGTGAACTAGGAGGGCCAAACTCTGTCGAGGGTGGATTCACATCAGATTGATTTTTATCAGCAGAGTCGTATTATTACATCAGTTTTCAATGAACAACTGAAGACAATGCTTCAGACACTTAGTTTGTTCTGTTTGTGTAGTTGGCATCTGACTGGTAAGTTACGAACAAATTTCTTCCTGTTTTAGAGTAATAACGCCTCTGCTGCTGTTTTCAGTGAGCCGGTTTTAATGAGACAATTCAATTGACTTATTGACTTGTCCTGTAACTGCACATATTTATACTACTCTACAAGGAGATAAAACACACTAAAGACCAAATGACTGGTTCACATTGTCTGTTCATGTATATCAACTTTCTTTGGCGTCTCTGATCCTATTCTTCAGTTCATGTTTAAAGGTTACACAACATCTGATTTCACACTTTATGTCCACCTGAGCCTTAATCTGTGACAACATAAAGCCTCCAGGTGCGTTTAGTGAGACAATATCAGTGATGAAGGGAGATTCTGTCACTTAAACACCGATCTTCCTGAAATACATGAAGACGATGACATACTGTGGAATTGTTGTAGCTTGAAAACATTCTGATAGCTGAAATCAACAGAGATGCTTGGAATCTTCTACAAATTTAATGGTACATGATGAGAGATTCAGAGACAGACTGAAGCTGGGACAATCAAACTGGATCTTTAACCATCACAAACATCACAACCTCAACATGCTGGAGGTTATGAAGTAAAAGATAAGTGAATGCTAAACTGACATCAAAAAACACATTCAGTTGGTTTCTGTTCTATGGTGAGTAGAGATCATTTGTTCAAGGGATCACATTCTTGCGTTTTATTAGAGAGTTTGCTTCCTTAACCCTAAGGTTTGGGTTTGAGTCATTCAACTGCAATTGGTGGTTTAAGGTTGCCTTAACACAAAACGACAAACACTGAGCTTAATGTGCTACAGAAGCAATAGAATGGCTATTCCTTTACGCTACATATTGAAATGTTCGGGTCATGTTTATAGTTTTAGATGACATGCTCTGCACTTTAGATGGGTTCAATGCACAGCCTAAACTGAAAAATACTGGCTGATTGTTACTTCACATTTCACTTCATATTTGTATCATTAAACAAGTACAAAGCTGATTTTCAAATGACTCCTAATATCCCAACATCTCTGACAGTTACCAGCTCGACTGTTCATCATCATCATCAGCCAGTCATCATCATCATCATCATCATCATCATCATCATCATCCATCAGAATTGTTCATTGGTGTGTTCAGTGTTGAATGTGGGCTGCGTGACTCTCTCCTGGTACAAAGGAACACAGTTTATTGTCCAGCATCAGTGTGTCTGATTTCAGCATCAGTCTCTCTCTACCTCTGGAGGTGGAATATCGAGGATAACAACAGCTACAGCTGTGTGCTCAACAATCCCATCAGAAACCAGACCGGACATCTCAACGCCACTCTACTCTGTCACACGCAGGTATGCTGGTGTTAATTTTATTGGTGATTTAGCTGATCTATCAAATTATACAGTGCTATTGTTTCATATTGTATCTGGCCGGGTCACAGATTCAAATCACTCTAATGGCTGGTGTTACTCGCTACAGATCAGGGGTGCACCTTTACACAGTGGTGATTTTCGCTGTCACGGGTCTCTGTTGATTTTAGCTACAGTCATGATGTGCTGCATCTGCAGGAAATGTAGAAAACAGGTCAGCAGAACATGCAACAATCTACACAAAGTCCGAACACAAGAGGAAGAAAGAACTGAATCAGCATTGTTTAAACCAACAACGTGAAAAAAAGGAAGATCATAAAATATATATTTTTGTAATTTTTTTTTAACAGTAGGTGGCACTGTGCTAAAACTGCTCATGTACCCTCAGGTCCTGCTTGCTATAACACACACCAAGTTGAGAAGCACCCGGTTGCAGCCTGCAGATCGAGGCGGGGCTGCACCTACTTTGGTTTGATCGTCTTTCATAGACATACATGATAAGAAATGTGTGTGTAGTTGGTGTAGGACAGAGTATGTAAAAATCTAAAAATGCTGTGCAGTTTTATGAAGCCTTCATTATAATGCACAGAAGAAAAAAAAGTCTGTAACTCTCCATGTCTGTGAAATGATTATGTTTTGTTAAATTAAGGTTATTTTTAGGGTTAACAGACGAACAACCCACTACATTTAGTAAATTAATTGGGTTTATTATCCAGTGGAGTGATCAGGCCTTTAGATAGAAAAATGAATTATGAATTAAATAATTTTTGAAAATTGTATTATTTCATAACATTAGAGTATGAGAAAGGAAATGAAAAGGATGTATCAGTATTGCTTTAATTTATATAACATGACATATTGTTACATTATAATAAATCTGTAATGCAGTTGATAAATGACACTGCAATAATGTGTCTGTGTGCCATTTCAATTTTTATGAAACTTGAATTTTTTCTTTACTATATTGCAATTTTCCTCCCTTTATTTCAGGAAAATATGCTGCTCCTCATTATTTTAAAGTGAAGAAATTTATTTCTATCGGCCAGTGATGATTATAAAAGACATACCTGTAATCTGTTGCTATAGTAACGAACACAATTTCATGATCATCGTGCTCTTATTTTAGTGCAGTTGTCTCACAGCCACTGCGGTCAAATATTGAGATAAACTTTATAAAGTATCATCTATTTATATTAAATTAATATCTTCTCCGATACCCATTTTATGACCATTTTTGAGCCGATACTTTTTCAATCAGCTGGAATGATTCGGGACATTCTACAAACCTGATTCCAAAAAAGTTGGGACACTGTACAAATTGTGAATAAAAACAGAAAGCAATAATGTGGAAGTTTCAAATTTCAATATTTTTATTCAGAATAAAACATAGATGACATATTAAACGTTAAACTGAGAAAGTGTATAATTTTAAGTGAAAAATAAGTTGATTTTTAATTTCATGGCATCAACACATCTCAAAAAAGTTGGGACACAGGCCATGTTTACCACTGTGTGGCATCCCCGTTTCTTTTTTATAACAGTCTGCAAACGTCTGGGGACTGAGGAGACAAGTTGCTCAAGTTTAGGAATAGGAATGTTGTCTCATTCTTGTCTAATACAGGCTTCTAGTTGCTCAACTGTCTTAGGTCTTCTTTGTTGCATCTTCCTCTTCCT
>NC_056618.1:1477382-1552508 GCF_018340385.1 Cyprinus carpio | reverse complement strand
AAATCGACAAACCCTGATGTGGAACCGGGAAACATTGTCATAAACAAATTACCACTTTCACATGGTTTGACAGTAAAACTACAGGAACAAACTTGTGGCAGATGGTCAATGTTTTTGAGTGATTTTTAAATGCTTCACTACAACTTTTCCCCACTTCAAAGCTTTTAAATCTTACCGAATTTGGACAGTTATTTTTAAATGTGACAATATTGTTTTTATCCTTCATCGTTTTCCCCACCTTTATAAAGAAAACACTCATTTCAAAATAAAGATTAACACGATAGATGCCTGCAGACTCCCACGCTTTTAATTCACCACTGATTTGCAACTGCACCTCCCGCTGATCAGTCTGTGGAGCTCCACATGAAGTTGAGGCACACTGCTGTTTTCCCAGCATGAGATCTACCGAGATCCGGACCTCAGCATTCATAGCTTGTAATAGTGAAATAACACTAACTGAACTCTTGGTGACACCAAAGACAACGGACTCTCATCTGAGGCTGATCAGCAGTCTAACAGCATTGCTCAAGGTCAAAAATGATAGATGCCAATCAAATCTATGAAGCACGGCATGCATGTTTACACTGTTTGTAAAAGTACTCAAAATTTTAAAACACGATACAGAACTGTGCAACTGTAATCATACTTAAACAGGAGAGGAAAAAAAAAAAAAAAAAAAAAAGAAGAGAAAGAGAAATAAACACTGACTGCAGCCCATGAGGCAGATGTATCTGTCACTTTTGACCAGCTGAAGAACCTCCATGAGAAAACAGAAAAAATACAAAGAGTTGCAGAAAGTGCACAAAAACAGCTGGTGCCATTTGAGTACTGTCCTTTCATGACAAAGTGGTATTTTTGTGTAAAAATTGGCTAATACTTCTAAAATGTCCAGTTCTCGGGTGTGGGGGGGTTAGAAATTACTGATGTGATGAGGGGGAGGTTTTGTGATAAAATGATGATTGTAAAAAAAAAAAAAAAAAAAAAAAAAAAAAAAAACCCACACACAACACCTCTTCAATCAAGCAATTTTTTTTTTTTTATTTCAGAGAAGGAGGGAGAGAGAGACAGAAAATCTTTCTAAACTGTCATACTGTAGCAAAAAGGGTACAAGTGCCATATGAATAAAGCACCTAATTGAAAAGATCTCCAGTAAGTGTTATTCAAAATTCTTATGAAAGTTTCAAAGAAAAAAATTTCCCTGACCACATCAACATTTGCCCGGTCCACGGCCCTGGCCTTGACCCTGGCCCATGCCCTGACCCTGGCCCTGGCCCTGGCCCATGCCTTGACCCATGCCTTGACCCTGGCCTTGACCCTGACCCTGGCCTTGACCCTGGCCCATGCCCTGACCCTGGCCCATGCCCTGACCCTGGCCCATGCCCTGACCCTGGCCCATGCCTTGGCCCATGCCTTGACCCTGGCCCATGCCCTGGCCCATGCCCTGGCCCATGCCTTGACCCTGGCCCATGCCTTGACCCATGCCTTGACCCTTGCCCTGACCCTGGCCCATGCCCATGCCTTGACCCATGCCTTGACCCTGGCCCATGCCTTGACCCTGTCCCATGCCCTTGGCCCATGCTTGACCCTGGCCCATCCCTGGCCCATGCCCTGGCCCATGCCCTGGCCCATGCCTTGACCCTGGCCCATGCCCTGGCCTTGACCCTGGCCCTGGCCCTGACCCTGGCCCATGCCTTGACCCTGGCCCTGGCCTTGACCCATGCCTTGGCCCTGGCCCTGACCATGCCTTGACCCTGACCCATGCCTTTGACCCTGACCCTGGCCCATGCCTTGTCCCTGGCCCTTGCCTTGACCTTGGCCCTGGCCTTGACCCATGCCTTGACCCTGCCCCTGAACCCATGCCTTGCCCTGGCCCTGGCCCTGACCCTGGCCTTGACCCTGGCCCTGGCCCAGGCCTTGACCCTGACCCTGGCCCATGCCTTGACCCTGGCCCTGGCCCATGCCTTGACCCTGGCCCATGCCCTGACCCATGCCCATGCCTTGACCCTGGCCCTGGCCCATGCCCTGACCCATGCCTTGACCCATGCCTTGACCCTGACCCTGGCCCATGCCTTGACCCATGCCTTGACCCTGACCCTGGCCATGCCCCTGACCCATGCCCATGCCTTGACCCATGCCTTGACCCTGGCCCTGACCCATGCCCTGACCCTGGCCCTGGCCCTGGCTGCTTGGTTCACTACATGCATGGCCACGAGTGGTAGGGCAACACTTCTGTGTGGCAGGACACTGGCCATCATCGACACAGCTTTTAGCACACAGTGGAATGTTCTTCGGGTCGGGACATTGACCTGGCTTCACTGCATGGACACAAATGGTCATCTTTAGTTTGTGCATATTGTCTATATGCCACATCAATATACAGCACAAAAACACGTAATGCATGAATAGCAAGTTTTGCCTACAGAGTGAATTATAGTCCAAGTATTATTGCCATTTATTCTGTAAAGCCATCCTCAGTTTAAAACTTAAGGGATGAACTCAAACCTACTTTAGACAAGAATAACAAAAGGACAAAATGTATTCTCATCAACTACTGACCAAAAATATTAGATTATGTATTCACACACTTTTGGAGGACCACTAGCATCCATTAGAAACTGAAACTCACTGGAAACAGGCTCACAGTGAAATCCAGAACATTTGCTTCCTCCAGAGCAGTCTCTATCAGAAGAACATCCTCGATGGGACCAGCAGGCCCGTCAGCTTCCCAAGGCAACTCGCACCTTAAAAAAAAAAAAAAAAAAAAAAAAAAAAAAAAAAAAAAAGTAAAGTACATATTATCTTTAAATCTAAAGCACTTTAAAACCTACAACCTACTCCAAATCCTACATTCAAAGACTGAGAATCACTTATTTCTGCATTTCTTCAGGCTGTGTAATGAAGTCAACAAATACTCTTACCTAGAGTAGCGTCTGTTATGCTCAAGTATCCGAACAGACACAATGCAACAGCAATAAAGAAGCAATGCACTCGAGCTGTCATCCTCCTGACCTACGATCTCACAATGATTTCTGCTGGAAAACGCACTGAACTGCTGTGTCAGAAGTTCAGCGGACAACAAAGCAAACCAAACTAAAATGTGTTGCTGTAACATCAACCTCTGTAAAATGGGGTTTTAAAGATCCAAGGAGATCAGGTCAACTCCAACCCTGATCAAACTCACCTGTCTGTAGCTTTCTAGTAATCTGCATGGAAGGCCTTGATTAGCTTGTTCAGGTGTGCTTGATTGGGGTTGGATGAGCTGAATGCTGCGTTCAAACCATGCATGCTGAAGAACTTTTATCATAGTTTATAGTTATATGGAAACGAAAGTGGTTAACATTCAACCCGTTCTTTTTCATCAGTATTATTATTTGTGATTTGAATTTTGTAAACAGGCTTCGGATGCTTTCACTTTCAAGCACCTTAAAAAGAAGTTTGCCTTTTGTAAACTTGCATTTATGAATGTGAATCGTGAAAGTGATTCAGAAATTGGAACTTTGTCCGAGGAGGAATCAAGTGATCTAAGAAGTGATTTGGCAAAATGGGCTGTAAAAAATAAGGCAACGCGCAAATTGGTTGATGAGCTGCTCTTGGTGTTATTTAAACATGGCCGCCGGCTGCCAAATGATGCCAGAACCCAGTTAGGAACTCCACCTCAAATAGAAGTCAGGGATCTATGTGGTGGCCAATTCCTCTACTTCAGTGTGGAGACGGGACTTTTGAAAATGTGCTCACAGTATCCCGATTTCTTTTCAACAGAAAATGAGATACTGCTAAATTTCAGTGTAGATGGTGTTCCATTGTTTAAATCATCAAATGTACAAATTTGGCCCATTCTTTGTAGTGTAAAAAAGTTTGAGCCATTTTAGCGTGCACTATTTTGTGGAACTGCAAAAGCAAACAGCATTACTGATTACACGTCTAGTTTTTTAACAGAACTGAAGGCACTTCAACAACATGGGGTTGAGTTACAAAATGGAACATTAAATGTAAAAGTGAATGCTTTCATTTGTGATGCCCCAGCGAGAGCATTCCTAAAATGCATCAAGTCCCACAATGCCTACAGCAGCTGTTGCAGCATGATAATGCACGGCCCCATGTTGCAAGGATCTGTACACAATTTCTGGAAGCTTAAAACATCCCAGTCCTTGCATGGCCAGCATATATTCGCACTGGACTGTCACCCATTGAGCATGGTTTGGGATGCTCTGGATCGGCGTATATGACAGCATGTTCCAGTTCCTGCCAATATCCAGCAACCTCGCACAGCTATTGAAGAGGAGTGGACCAACATTCCACAGGCCACAATCAACATCCTGATCAACTCTATGTGAAGGAGAAGTGTTGCACTGCGTGAGGCAAATGGTGGTCACACCAGAGACTGACTGGTTTTTGGAAAAAGTCTTAGATCTTTGAGTTCAGCTCATGAAAAAAATGGTGGTCAAAACAAAAATGTTGTGTTTATAATTTTGTTCATGTAGCTACTTTTTCTTTATATTTTTAAATTATAAAATCACTAAGCTAAAATATAAAATCAAGAAATCAGATTTTGACAGAGTTTTGCTCACTTTTGTGTATAAAGTAAGAAAAATCACAAAGTGCTTTGAAAAATAAACTTTTCTTCAATTTGCGACTAAATCACACATTATCACTGAAGTTGTTGGTCAGATCCATAAAAGACTACAGAAGAATAATGGTACATTTAATAAGAATTCAATATATACCTTTTCTACATAAAAATTTGAGTTTGCACGTTACTGTTGTTAATAAAATAAAATAAAAGTTTTTCAACTCAAGCTTAGTGCTTTACTCTCAAATGTGTACGAACATAAAATAAGAAAGAATTTAACATAATATTATATGTAACTGCACTTAATATGCATATCAAACCACTTTTTTTTATATCCTTCTGAAATGAAAAGAATACTGCACATTGTAATTTATTTGAGTTAAGTCTATTATCAAAGCATTTGTCAGTAATACAGTTAAAATGGGGAAAATATGTGAACGATTGCATTGCAGGGCTGATTTAAGGTGTGCCCCTAAATTTTCTGCTTGTACTCCTAAAAATTTTCAGTCAGGGGCTACAGTGCTCCTAGTAAAAATAGTTTGTCTGGAGCCCTGTAAAATATTAATCAGTTTGGACATCTTTTTGCATGTTTACTGAAGAGCACTTTGGGACTCGGTATGCATTTATGATACAAATGTAAATGTCTGTAAATGAACATAAAAAGCTGTTGCATGCCTTTCTCATAAGCCCTCACCTGTTAGTAATGCTAATTTTATTTAACAAAGTTATTAATGAGATCATTTAAAGAGTAATATAGTGACTTTATTAAATGATCCTCTATGAAAATACAGTTTTAGTGTGTTATAGATGTACTTTCAGGAGCAGATCAGGGTCAGATTTGAATTCTGATAGGTAGATCTCCAGGAACAGGATTATACAGCCCTGTTATATTGGTAATGTATGATGGATTTTGAACTTTATACTGTTTTATTGCAGGTTTTCTGGGATGACAGTTGAAGAGAATCATCTGTTTCCTGTTGTCTTGTCCCAGTGGTCATCTGAGACAAGGTCTTTACAGGGGATCTGTCTCTGGGGCTCTAGTTGTCCTGGTCTCTCCGCTGTCATTCAGGGCTGTAGACGTCCTTTCTAGGTGCTGATCCACCATCTGGGCTGGATACATACTGGATCCGGGTGACTGCAGTGACCCTCTGACTTGGATACAGACTGTATCTGGTGGCTACGGTGACCTCGGAATAAGAGAGAAACAGACTAATATGAGCGTAGATGCCATTCTTCGAATGATGTAGCAAGTACATCGGGTGTTATGGGGAGTGTTCCCGGTTCCGATTTACCTAATTAATGCAGCCTAAAAATCCTTTAATGGATTTCGATATTAGAAGTGTATTAGTATGTTATGTGTAAGCCAGGTTAAAGAGATGGGTCTTTAATCTAGATTTAAACTGCAAGAGTGTGTCTGCCTCCCGAACAATGTTAGGTAGGTTATTCCAGAGTTTGGGCGCTAAATAGGAGAAGGATCTGCCGCCCGCAGTTGACTTTGATAGTCTAGGTATTATCAAATTGCCAGAGTTTTGAGAATGCAGCGGGACGTGGAGACTATAATGTAACAAGAGCTCGTTCAAATACTGAGGTGCTAAACCATTCAGGGCTTTATAAGTAATAAGCAAGATTTTAAAATCTATACAATGTTTGATAGGGAGCCAGTGCAGTGTGGACAGGACCGGGCTAATATGATCATATTTCCTGGTTCTAGTAAGAACTCTAGCTGCTGCATTTTGGACTGGAGTTTGTTTACTAAGCGTGCAGAACAACCACCCAATAGAGCATTACAATAGTCTAACCTTGAGGTCATAAACGCATGGATTAACATTTCTGCATTTGACATTGAGAGCATAGGCCATAATTTAGATATATTTTTGAGATGGAAAAATGCAGTTTTACAAATGCTAGAAACTTGGCTTTCTAAGGAAAGGTTGCCATCAAATAGCACACCTAGGTTGCTAACTGATGACGAAGAATTGACAGAGCAGCCATCAAGTCTTAGACAGCATTCTAGGTTATTACATGCAGAGTTTTTAGGTCCTATAAATAACACCCTCTGTTTTTTTCAGGAATTTAGCGGTAAGAAATTACTTGTCATCCGTTTTTTATATCGACTATGCATTCTGTTAGTTTTTCAAATTGGTATGTTCCGCCGGGGCCGCGAAGAAATATAGAGCTGAGTATCATCAGCATAACAGTGAACGATAACACCATGTTTCCTGATGATATCTCCCAAGGGTAACATGTAAAGCATGAAGAGTAACGGCCCTAGTACTGAGCCTTGACGTACTCCATACTGCATTTGTGATTGATATGACACCTCTTCATCACTGCTACGAATTGATGGCAGTCAAGTACGATTTAAACCATGCTAATGCACTACCATTGATGCCAACAAAGTGTTCTAGTCTATGCAAAAGAATGTTGTGGTCAATAGTGTCGAACGCAGAACTAAGATCCTATAGCACTAATAGAGAGATACAACCACGATCAGATGATAAGAGCAGGTCATTTGTAACTCTAAGGAGAGCAGTCTCAGTACTATGATACGGTCTAAATCCTGACTGGAATTATTTCTGTTATTATTATTGATATTACTGTTTTTGCCATCATCGCAAAATATTATCATCATCGCCATCTTTAGCATTTATTATTAATATTGTTATTAATATTATTGCTGTTGTTATCAATGTTATTATATTATTATTTATATTACTATTGCTGTCAATACAACATATTATCATCACCAGATTTAGTATTACTATTTTTATTATTATTATTATTATTATTATTATTATTATTATTATTATTATTATTATTAATAATAATCATGTTATTATTATTGCTATTATTATTAATATAAAGGTTATTATTATTATTATTATTATTATTATTATTATTGATATTACTATTTCCGTCAACACAAAATATTATCACCATCTTTTAGCATTAATATCACTACTGTTATTGTTATTACTGTTGCTGTCATCACAAAATATTGTTATCATTATTATTATACATGCTATTGCTATTTAAATACTTCTACTATTACACATTTGTCATTTCTGCTTTTTTCATTACTGTTACTTGTAACGGTAACAAATGGGTGAGGAAGCAAATGCAAGAGTTAAATGTAAAGTTTATTGAGAACAGGAATGTAGAACTGAGTCCAAGGGAAACAACAGGTGGTAACAGCGATGGAAGACGATGATCCAGGAAGTGGCGGTGAGTAGATGCAGCAGGAGAGCGTGACACAGGCCTGAGATGAGCAGTCCGTGGTGGTAGTAGGTGCATCCGGTGGTGAAGAGTGGACGGGGTTCCGGGGAAGACAACAGCGAATCAAACAGCACAGAGAAACAAGGACGAGAATCAGGCAACCAGACGGGAAACTGCATAAAACGCTCTGACAAAACACAAGACGAAAGACAGGGCATATATATAGGGATCAGGTGATGAGTAACAGCTGGTGCAAATGAGCAATCAACGGCGACGCCCACATGAAACAATCAGTGCAGACGAGCGACACACAAACTCCACCCACATAGTGAAAACCTGAGACCACGGTTTACCAACCGTGACAGTACCCTCCCCTCTAGGAACGCCTCCTGGCGTTCCCAGCCGACCCTACCTGTCGATTGTAATCATCAATCAGGGAGTGATCCAGTATGTCCCTAGCAGGTACCCAACTCCTCTCCTCTGGACCGTAACCTTCCCAGTCCACCAAGTACTGGAATCCTCGTCCCCTCCGTCTCGAGTCCAGAATACGATTAACCGAATAAGTGGGTTCCCCATCTACGTGACGCGGCGGGGGGAGAACCGGGGTGGGCGGGTTAATTCGTGAATAAAACACAGGTTTAATTTTGGACACATGGAAGGCGGGATGAATCCTCCTGTACGCCGGAGGTAGTTTGAGGCGGACTGTCACCAGACTAATGATCTTGGTGACAGGAAACGGGCCAATAAACTTGGGAGCTAACTTATTAGAAACGGAACGGAGAGGAATGTTCGTAGTAGAAAGCCACACTTTTTGACCCACGACGTATACGGGAGGCTTAGACCGGTGGCGATCGGCTTTGGCCTTGGTACGCACCCTCACTTGGAGCAGAGTCTCACGGGCTCTGGTCCACGTGCGGTGGCACCTCTGGACAAAAGCGTGAGCGGAGGGGACCGCGACTTCAGATTCCAGACTGGGAAAAATAGGTGGCTGGTAACCTAAACTACATTCAAACGGAGAGAGGCCCGTGGATGACACTGGTAAAGAGTTATGAGCGTACTCAACCATAGAGAGTTTGTTAGCTCCAGGAAAGAAGGATTCTTGGAGACTAAACATCGCAATGTTCGCTCTAAATCTTGGTTGGCTCGCTCAGACTGACCGTTGCTCTGAGGGTGGTAACCCGAAGACAGGACTAACCGTCGCTCCTAGCAATTTACAAAACTCCTTCCAAAATTTGGATACAAATTGGGATCCCCTGTCAGAAAACCACGTCTACCGGGAGGCCATGTAACCGAAAAGACGTGATCAATAACAGTGACCGCGGTCTCCTTGGCTGAAGGTAATTTGGGCAAGGGAATGAAATGTGCCGCCTTCGAGAATCGGTCCACTACGGTTAAAACAACCGTCATGCCATTAGAGGGCGGGAGGGCGGTAATAAAATCTAGAGCGATATGGGACCAGGGTCTCGAAGGGACAGACAGCGGCTGAAGAAGCCCATCCGGAGGTCGGTTAGACGAATTAGCACTGGCGCAAACTGAGCAAGCCAAAACAAATCGTGAACGTCGCGAGCCATAAGTGGCCACCAGAATCGTTGCTTAACTAAACCCTTGGTTCGGCTTATCCCTGGATGACAAGCTACATTAGAGCAGTGACCCCACTGAATAACGTTGTACCGTAACTCCTCCGGCACAAATAAGCGATTCGGTGGGCATCCGGGCGGAGGTGTTACCCCTTCTAAGGCCGTCCTGACCTTTGATTCGACCTCCCATACGAGTGCTGAGACGACTATATTCTCAGGTAAAATACACTCGGGGAGTCACCGGGCGTTCGGAAGGATCAAAAAGACGTGACAAAGAATCGGGTTTAACGTTTTTGGAACCCGGGCGGTACGATAGAGAAAAATCAAAAACGACCGAAAAAAAAGTGCCCACCGAGCCTGCCTGGAATTGAGTCTTTTGGCAGTTCTAATGTATTCTAGGTTCTTATGATCGGTCCAAACGATGAAAGGTACCCCCGACCCCTCCAACCAGTGACGCCACTCCTCTAATGCTAATTTGACGGCCAACAATTCTCTGTTACCAATGTCATAATTGCGTTCTGCAGGAGATAACCGATGCGAAAAAAACGCGCGCACGGATGCATCTTGTCGTCTGAGGCAGCACGTTGGGAAAGAACTGCACCTACTCCCACCTCTGATGCGTCGACCTCCACCACGAACTGCCGTGTGGGATCAGGGGCTACTAAGATGGGAGCCGAAACGAAGCGGCTCTTGAGGTTGGTAAATACAGTCTCGGCTGTATTAGACCACCTGAACCGAGTACTGGGGGAGGTCAAGGCGGTCAGAGGTGAGACTATTTTGGCTGAAATTACGAATAAACCGTCGATAAAAATTGGCGAACCCCAGAAACCGCTGTAGGGGCCTTACGGGAATCTGGACTTGGCCAATCTATCACAGCCTTAACCTTGTCAGGATCCATATGTACTCCCTCAGACGAGACGATGTACCCTAGGAAAGGAACAGACTGTGCATGGAATACGCATTTCTCCGCCTTGACAAAAAGACCATTCTCTAGCAATCTCTGGAGCACTCGTCTGACGTGTTGCACGTGTTCCTGGAGAGATGAAGAAAAAATCAGTATGTCATCCAGGTAAACATATATAAACTGATCTACCATATCTCTCAACACGTCATTCACGAGTGCTTGGAAAACCCCGGGCGAATTGGAGAGCCCGAACGGCATAACCAAGTATTCAAAGTGCCCTCTAGGGGTGTTAAAGGCGGTTTTCCACTCATCCCCCCTCCTGATGCGGACCAAATGATAAGTTCAAAGTGCCATCCAATTTTGTGAAGACGGATGCTCCCTGTAACCTCTCGAAAGCCGAAGACATCAACGGCAAAGGATAAGTATTCTTTACCGTGATGTTGTTCAGCTCTCGGTAATCAATACAAGGTCGCAGAGAACCATCCTTCTTTCCCCACAAAAAAGAATCCCGCCCCCCGCTGGAGAAGAGGACGGACGGATGAACCTCGATGCTAGAGAATCAGAAATATATTTCTCCATGGCATCCCTCTCAGGAACTGACAGAGAGTAAAGCTTGTCCTTAGGCGGAGACTTACCTGGTACTAAGTCTATGGCACAGTCATAGGGACGATGCGGAGGAAGAGAAGGCAGTGCGGGACTTACTGAACACTTCCTTCAGGTCCAGGTACTCCGCAGGCACGTTTGACAAAACCGTAGCCTCCTCCTGAAACACAGACACAGACACAGCAGAGCAAGCAGAAACAAGACAAGACTCATGACAACATTTACTCCACGAAGTGATGGTGTTGGAACCCCAATCCACTCGTGGGTTGTGTTTGACTAGCCAGGGGGGGGTGACCAAGGACGATGGGTGCCACAGGGGAGTCCATGAGGAGGAAGGGGATGTTCTCAGTGTGGTTGCCGGAGGTAAGAAGGGTAATGGGACCAGTCGTGTGGGTGATGCAGGGTAGTACTTGGCCATTGAGTGCGTTGACGGTGATCTGATGGGGAAAGGGGAGTGATGGGGAGTTTCAGGTGTTGTGCGAGGTTAGTGTCCATGAAGTTACCTTCTGCCTCCGAGTCCAGGAGGGCGTGACAGGTGTGCGTGTTGTTGGCCCATCTCAGTTTCACCGGAAGGAGAGTAGATGTTGTTGAGGAACTTCCCGGCGGAGATCCCACCCGATAGTAGCCTCAAATTTACTACCGGGCTGGCTCTTTTACTGGGCAGGAGAGTAGAAAGTGTCCACAGCCACCACAATACAGGCACAGTCCTTGGGACCTCCGCCTCTCTCTCTCCTCCCGGGTCAGTCGAGCTCTACCCACCTGCATGGGCTCATGATCGAAGACGGGGGACCGACCGTGTTCTCTCTCTACTCGAGCTGCCACTCTCTAGGGTGCTTGGGAGACGTGTGGGACAGGCGTGTGCCCCCAGACGCTCGATGCGAGCATCCACGCGGAGCGCCAGGTCGATGAGTCTGTTGAGGCTGGTGGGCAACTCGAGGAGGTAGATCTCCTTGTGAACACGGTCGGCCAACCCATGCAGGAACATATCCCACTGCGCCTACTCGTTCCACTTGCACGCGGCCGCCAAGGTGCGAAACCGGATGGAGTAATCCGCCACGGAGAGATTCCCTTGCTTGAGTTCCGTCAGCTCGCGGGCCGCCTCCTTGCCGGCCACGGCCCGGTCGAATACCCTCTTCATCTCCTCGGAGAGGGAGTGGAACGAGGCGCAGCATGGATCTCGGTTCTCCCACACCGCCGTTCCCCACAGGGCAGCCCTACCCGAGAGCAGAGTCAGCACAAACGCCCACCTTGGACTCCTCGGTCTCAAAGGTGCGAGGCTGCAGGGAGAAATGCATGGAACACTTGGTTATGAATGTTCTGCAGTAATTAGGCTCACCAGAGTAGTTCTCGGGAACTGGTAGGCGTGGTTCGGGTCGATAGCTGGGTTCGGTGCTAGCCCGGGGAACCGACGGTGCGGGTGGCGCAGCGGGAATGGTCAGCTGTTTGGATCTGCTGGGTGAGCTCGGACACCTGTGTCACCAGCGCTTGGACAGCGCGTCCGGTGTTGACGATGCTCTCCTGCTGCTGATCCATGCGGTTGACACTGTGGTGGATGAATTCGGAGAGTGAAGTGGAACTTGCTGCTTCCATAGTTGGTCAGAGCGTTCTGTAACGGTAACAAATTGGGTGAGGAAGCAAATGCAAGAGTTAAATGTAAAGTTTATTGAGAACAGGAATGTAGAACTGAGTCCAAGGGAAACAACAGGTGGTTACAGCGATGGAAGACGATGATCCAGGAAGTGGCGGTGAGTAGATGCAGCAGGAGAGCGTGACACAGGCCTGAGATGAGCAGTCCGTGGGTGGTAGTAGGTGCATCCGGTGGTGAAGAGTGGACGGGGTTCCGGGGAAGACAACAGCGAATCAAACAGCACAGAGAAACAAGGACGAGAATCAGGCAACCAGACGGGAAACTGCATAAAACGCTCTGACAAACACAAGACGAAAGACAGGGCATATATATAGGGATCAGGTGATGAGTAACAGCTGGTGCAAATGAAACAATCAACGGCGACGCCCACATGAAACAATCAGTGCAGACGAGCGACACACAAAACTCCACCCACATAGTGAAAACCTGAGACCACGGTTTACCAACCGTGACATTACTACCATTGCTGTTTTATTGTTGTTTTTGTGTTTTGTTGTTGTGTTCACCCTATGTTGAATGTTTTTGTACTCCTAATAAAAAAAAATAATAATAATAAAAAATAAAAAATAAATCCCGACTGGAAATCCTCACAGATACCATTTTTCTCTAGGAAGGAATATAATTGTGAGGATACTACTTTTTCTAGTATCTTGGACAGAAAAGGGAGATTCGAGATCGGTCTATAATTAACTAGTTCTTTGGGGTCAAGTTGTGTTTTTTTTTTGATGAGAGGCTTAATAACATCCACTTTAAAATTTGGGGACATATCCTAATGACAATGAGGAATTAAAAATAGTCAGAAGAGGATCTATGACTTCTGGAAGCACCTCATTTAGGAGCTTAGATGGAATAGGGTCTAACATACATGAGGTTGTTTTGGATGATTTAACAAGTTTATACAATTAACAAGTTTATACAATTCTTCCTCTCCCATTATGATCAGTTTTTTATTTGTTGAACCTCAATTAAATTGTTACTCTTAAATTGGTGTGGACGTTTTTTGTATTTTCTAGTTCGGGGAACAGACACGGTCTCTATAGTGTGATATCTAGGTGAAAGAGTCTCTCTGGCCCCATTTAGGCCCCATTTACAACTGCATGGTTCAAGTGACCCAATTCCGATTTTTTCCTCTCATGTGCACAAATCGGATATGACCGGGGAACGTGTAGGCAGGAAAAAAAAACACATGGATTCCGATTTTTTCTCAGATCGGATTCAGGCCTCATTCATATGTGGTAATAAATCGGATATGAATCGGATACGTGCATTTGCGTGTGCCATGTAAGCAGATAAATTGGATATTCCCCAGTAAATGCGAGTCGTACGTCATTAAAAAAAGTGACGTCAACTCAGGTGGACACCACCAGCTGAGGTCACATGACTTATTATAGGCACGATGGAGGACGAGGGATACACACAGTGGAGCTGAGGTTTCATTTCTTTTAAGTCTTTGGGGCGAAGAGACAATATGCAATAGTAAGCATATTTTGGCGTGCTGTCCTGGGGGTGGGGTCCGGGCCCGGAACATAGCCCGAACCCAAAGAACTCCCCAAAAGAAGCTTAAAGGCATAGGACAGCAGCCAAAGAGCTAAATTTAGTTGCCCCCCCAAAATATGCGTGCTAAGAAGAGAGAAGGCGCAGAGCGACCCGGGGAGAGCCCATGCAGTGTTCGACGAGAGCTACGGCTCGCAATGTTTTACTGGTGGGCCCTCCATGCCGCTATGAGAGGGACTCTGCTGCATCTGAAGGGAGCTGCGGCTCTGCTGCACTGGAAGGGAGAGTCCCTCTTGCGGCTGAGTGGTGAGGCACGGTTTTGATGTGTCTGATGGAGGGCTCTCACTGTGACCAAAGGGAGCCAGCAGCTCTATCCCATCGGGAGGGGAGTACCCTGGGCGCCATTGAGCATGCAACATAACTCAGACAGGGGGTTCACACTGCGACCGAAGGGAGTCGTGGGTCTGCCGCACTGGAAGGGAGAGCCCCGTCAGATGCTGAATAGACAAGGAGATTCAAGGCACGGTTTGGCGCGTCAGATGGAGGGCTCCTACTGCAACCGAAGGGAGCCGGTGGCTCTACTCCACCGGGAGGGAGATCCCTGACCGCCAGTCAGCATGCAACATAACTCAGATGGGGGGGTTCACCCTGCGACCGAAGGGAGCGGATGGTCTACTGCACCGGAAGAGGAGCCCTAGTCCGATGCTGAAAAGGAAAAGAGACGTGACTGATGGAGGGACTCCCGCTGCATCCGAAGGGAGCTGCGGCTCTGCTGCACCGGAAGGGAGAGTCCCCCATTGCGGGTTGATATGAGGCGCGGTTTTATGCCTCCGAGGGCTCTCACAGCATCTGAAGGGGAGCCCGCAACTCTGCTGCATCGTGGGTGGGACCCCCGTCTGCTGCAGAGCATGCAACGTGACTCAAAATGACAGATGGAGGGATCACCTGCGACCGAAGGGAGCCGTGGGGTCTGCTGCACCGGTAGGGGAGCCCCGTCTGAAGCTGAGTAAGCAAGAAAACGCGACTGATGGAGGGACTCTCACTGCGTCCAAAGGGAGCTGTGGCTCCGCTACACTGGACGGGAGAGTCCCCCTTGCGACTGGATATGAGGCATGATTTAATGCGTCGGATGGAGGGCTCTCAAAGCGACCTAAGGGGAATGCGGCTCTGCTGCAGCGGGAGGGAGAACCCCGTCCACCATTGAGCATGCAGTGCAACTCAACAACAGACAGAAGGCTCACACTGCAACCGAAGGGAGCCACGGCCCTGCTGCACCGGAAGGGAGAGCCCTGTCTGATGCTGAATAGGCAAGGAGTTTTGTAACGACGGCTGGAGGGCCCTTACTTTGACCAAAGGAGCGATAACTGACTGCATTGGGAAGGAGAGCCTCTGCTTAATCAAATAAAACAACATGATTTAAATTGCTGAAAATTTTTAACTGATCAGGGCTAGATGGGCTGCCTTTACGTGGAGTTGATCATACCTGATGTAATTTTTAAAAGTGTCAGATGACCAACAACCGAGGGGCCTCTATCCGATATCTAGGCCCTTTTGAGCTGCTTAAGTTGCTGCCCCAATGCAAAATGAGTGGCTGGAAAGTTTTCTGTGGCTAAGCCTAATTGAGCAAGGATCAGTTTTACGTTTTTTTTTTTTTTTGGGAGCCAAAAACATGTAACGAGATGGTTAGAGTCGGTCAACGAAGAGAGGGTCCCAGCGCAGATTTAGATTGAGGCTTTCCACAGTTGGACATATAAATTGGAGATGGGGAGATTAGTAAAATTTTTTACATGTAGTGGCCTTTTTCCTTTCTTGCTCCATCATACTTAATTTAATGAAGTAAGCGATTGTTTTGCTATCAAGTATAGACAAATCAGAGATTGTCAGGTGGAGTTTGGGGTTGAATTTAGGGGTTATTGCAATTTCTGAGCATCTCAGAAAACCGAAAAAGCCAATAAAAACATGACATCTAGAAATTTCTGTGAGAATCTGAGATTTGATAGTATTAGGCACAGGAAGTGGTTCCAGAGTGGCACCACTCAGTGGAGTAAGTAGAGGGGCCACTGTGAATAAAGTATACTGAGGTTTTGGTTTGGGTAGAAGTTAGAAGGAAGATAGGGGGGGGCCGTAACCGTTTGCGAGAGGCAGCCTCACGCACGGATTAGCCCCTGGTGTGTGGGGAGGACCATAGGAAGAGGAAGAGAAAGGGTGGAAATTAGGGAGGAGGCCCAGTATGCTTGCTTGGGCATCTGCAGCAGGTGCTGCTGGCCATTGATGGGAAAATGAAAGTGGAATGTTAAAAGTAGGTGGCTGAGCTTGAGCGGCTAGCGGAGGCACGCCTCACGCTAGCATCTACAGCCGGAGGTAGAGTGGAAAGAAATGGAGGTTAAGAAGCCACGTCAGTGGGCGATGTTGCATGTGGCACAGCAGCTGAAGGTGCTGCAATGATTGGCTGAGAGGAGGAGGGAAGCAGTGCAGTGTGAGATGTGTCTGATTATGGGGCACAACCTAAACTTGCTTCGTCTTGAAGCTCGAGGAGAACCAGAACTTGATCTAGAAGACAATGTCATTTTAAATGAAGTAGGGAGCTATGAGGAAGAGGAACATGGGCTGCAATTGTCAGCAGAGGCAGCCTGACGTTTAAATCATCTTCTATGGGAGCAGGAGGCCACTGAAAAGAAAAATTGGTTGTTAGAAATGAGAAAAAGCCTGAGATGTGTTGGCCTGAGTTGCAAGCGGAGACAGCCTCACGCTTCCTTCAGCTGCTGTAGGCCACGGGTAGGGAGTGGGGTTTTTGACATCCCTGAAGAGCCGTGCATTTCCTGCATGGCTAGCAGAGGAAGCCTCATGCTAACGTCTGCTATGCGAGCAAAAGGCAGCTGAAAAGGAAAAGGATTAGAAGTAGCAGGAGGAAAAAGACTGAGATGTGAGGGCATGCTTTGCCAGAGTAAGCAGCTTTGCACTAGTTTTATCTGTTATAGCTGTTAGTCCATGGGGGCTTGTGATATTTGGGGGAAGATGCTGAAGAGCCTGTGCAGCCTGCACAGCTAGCAGAAACAGCTTCACAAGGCATGTGTTACGGGAGCTGGTAGGACCACTGAAAAGAGAGAGTGGTTAGAAGTAGGCATGAAAATGCTACTGGGGCAGCTGTGGCCTATGGTTTAGAGAGCCGGCGGATTAGTTAACAGAAGGTCGCAGGTTCGAATCTCGTGCTGGCAGGAGTTGTAAGGTGGAGAGGAAGTGAAAACAGCGTCTCTCTTCCACCCTCAATACCCACGACTGAAGTGCCCTTGAGCAAGGCACAAGTGAACCCCAGTGTTGAATCCCCGGGCGCTGGTATCTATAGCTGCCCACTGCTCCGGGTGTGTGTTCACTTCTCACTGCTGTGTGTGTGCACTTGGATGGGTTAAAATGCAGAGCACCAATTCCGAGTAGGGGTTAACCATACTTTACAAATGTCATGACTTTCCACTTCACTTTTTTAAATGACGTCTTGGTGGACAATAAAAAAAATCAATAAATAAATACACAAATTACAAAAAGACATGTTTTTCCTCTTAACCACATGAATAGCAGTAAGTATTGAAACCGCTACTCAGCCAAGCAGCACATCAGCTGGTAGAGACTTGAAGAGAGGTGCCTAACAGTATGCACAGTGCATGCAAATTAAGTTGCCAGTTGTACTTTTCTTTTTGATACGCCTTAGTTATTAGTTTGCCCTGATAATTTAAATTATGTTAGTACAGCGTTTGAACTTAATTTGTCAATCAAATTCCATCCATGTCTATCGAAGTACCATGTGGATTTGAATAATACAGGTAAAATGAGAGAGAAATGCAAGTAAGTAATTTATTGTATTCTACAAAAAATGACATGACATCCATGATGTTATCCATATCATGAAAACTCACTTAATTTGCAACACGGACTGTGCTATCAGCGCAGCCAGCATCACGACTGCTACAAGCATAGACACATGTAAATATTAGTCGTCCATGTCTATGGCTACAAGAGAGCTCAAGGCTGGCTACATGCAACGCTGTGCCGGAAGAGCCGCGGGTGAAAAGGTTGAGCCGAAGCGGGAAGCAAATGAGGTTTTTGCTGTGGTGAGAACTGGGGCACGCCCAGGTTTATTTGAGTCCTGCCGCTGCGATCCAAAGCTTGGGGAGATCCGGTGTCTTGAGTGGGATGAATGGTGGTGAGAGTGTGAGGCCAATTCGGGTTTTGCTCTGTCTATTGCCGACTTGAATACTTTGCAGGATGGAAAATAGTATGTTAGATTTACGCCTTGTATAGGCACATAACATGCAGAATGATTAAATCTGAATAAATAAGGCTGTGCTGTAACATACTATCGGTTAAGAACAACCATTCCAACAACATATTGATGATAACTAGTCGAATGTTGGGGGAGGAGCACACCCAAGCAATTTGACCATAACCAGTAGCCGATAGCTGTGAGCTGATTAGAACAAGAACTGGACCCAGATACTGGAGCTGTGTACCGGCCACTGCTGTTGTTTATGATGTGTCTTCTCTGTTTTTGATGGTTTTTGTTTGAGGGATTTGGAAAAAAAATATTGTGATGTTGGTATTTTTCTTATTTTGACATGTCTTCTATTGTGATTGTTAGTCTGTTTCAACATCAGCCAAAGCTAACATTGCTGCTAAACCGATACATCTAGAGGTCAGGGCTACTTTGGACAAATGAAAGCCTAATTTAGAGTTTACACTGATTTATATATAGGTCAGGGCTAATTTTGATGATTGAAAGATACATCTAGAGAATAAAAAATATTATTAAAATTTTATACCTACAAAAAATTTTAAAAAAACTAGAAGTTATAGGGAAAAAAATAAAATTGACTTCAACAAATTTTTGCTTAAAATTTTCCCGTTCAGACCTTTTTATTTATTTACTGCCCAAACCTTTTTGCTATTAAACAATATTTTAAAATTTTGTTTAAAATTTTTAAATTTTTTTATTATTTTGAAAAACGGAAATTTTTTAAAGTTTTCAGGACAAGGACATTTCCTTTTTAGTTTTACCTGCAATTGTTTAAAAAATCAAAAAAAAAAAAAACCCTGTTAGAGTGAATAGAAAAAATCATTAAATTTCCCATCGTATTCCTTTATCCTAAAAAGGTAAAATTTTTTTTTTTTTCAATTTAAAATTTCAATTAACTCTTTAAATTTTTTTCTTTTTTTTGGAAAAATTTAAAACTTTTAAAATTAAAAATTTTTTTATTTTTCTATTTCCCTTAAAAAACAAAAATTTTTTTTTTGGGGGGGGTTTCTTTCCCCTTTTTTTTTTTTTTTCAAATTTCCCCCATTAAAAAGGGGAAATGCCCAATTAAAAGGGCCATATTTCGGGGGGAAAAAAAAAAAAAAAAAATTTTTTCTGTTAAATTTAACAATTTTTAATGTTAATTTAAATAAACATTTCCAAACACAATTATTAAAAATGAAATTCTAAATAAGAAAAGGCAAATTTGTTTTTTAAAAATTTTAAAAAAAAAAATAAAAAAAAAAAAAGTAAATAGAAATTTCCCCTTGGGATGCCCCCTCCTTTCCCCAAAAATTTAAAAGAACTTACAAAAAACCAAACATTTAAAAAAGAAAAGGGAAAAAAAGGAAAAACCGTAAGAATAGTGGGAAAATTAAAAATTACCCAAAAATTTAAAAAATGCCCCTTTTCTTTCACTAAAAAAAAAAAAGTACAAAAAACCAACAAAGGGACAAAAGGAAAAACTTGGGAAAATAAAAACAAAATTAACAAATTTTTTTTAAAATTTTTTAAAATTCATGAAATTTTGAAGAACATTGGGGCTTTCCCCAACCGAATTTTTTTTAAAAGAAATTCCCTCCCCTGTTTAAAATTGGACCCTTTTAAAGCCAAAACCCCCCCCGCAATACTGACAAACCCACATTCAACTTGTTTTTTAAATGTAAATTTATGGGGCTTCAATTTCTTCGGCCCATTAAAACCCGGGGGTTATTTAGAAATTTCCTTTTAGAAAGCCCCAATTTTTTAGCATTTTAAAAAGTTTTTTATAAAAAATTAGCAGCTAGAGTATACTAGAACCAGGAAGGATGCTTCATATAGACAGGCGGTCCTTCAACACTGCACTGGCTCCTATCCAAAATAGTATAGATTTTAAATCTTGCTGTAGTACTTATAAAGCCTGATGGCTTAGCACCTCAGTATTGAATGAGCTATTGTACATTATAGCCTCCTGTCCGTTGGGTTCTCAAATTCTGGCAATTTGATAATACCTAGACTATCAAAGTCCACACTGCGGGGCGGCATATCGTTTCTCCTATTTAGCGCCTAAACTCTGAATAACCTAGCTAACATTGTCGGGAGGCAGACATACACTTTGCAGTTTAATTTAGATTAAATACCCAATTCTTTAACCTAGTTTACACAAACACACTAATATGCTTGCTTCTAATATATCCAAATCCGAATTTTAAAAGAATTTTTAAACTGCATTAATTAGGTAAACCGGAACACTTCCCATAACACCCGATGTACTTGCTACATCATTAGAATAATGGCATCTGCACTAATATTAGTCTGTTTCTCTCTTATTCCGAGGTCACCGTAGCCACCAGATCCAGTCTGTATCCAAGTCAGGGGGTCACTGCAGTCACCCGGATCCCAGTATGTATCCAGACCAGATGGTGGATCAGCACCCAGAAAGGACCTCTACAGCCCTGAAAGACAGCGGAGACCAGGACAACTAGAGCCCCAGATACAGATCCCCTTTAAAGACCTTGTCTCAGATGACCACCGTTACAAGACCACAGGAAACAGATGATTCTTCTGCACAATCTGACTTTGCTGCAGCCTGGAACTGAACTGCTGGTTTCGTCTGGTCAGAGGAGAACTGGCCCCCCGACTGAGCCTGGTGTTTATCCCAAGGTTTTTTTTTTTCTCCATTCTTTCACCGATGGAGTTTTGGTTCCTTGCCGCTGTCCGCCTCTGGCTTGCTTAGTTGGGGTCACTTCATTTACAGCGATATCGTTGACTTGATTGCAAATGATTGCACAGATATTATTTAAACTGAGATGACGACATCACTGAATTCAATGATGAACTGCCTTTAACTGTTATTCTGCATTATTGACACACTGTTTTCCTAATTAATGTTGTTCAGTTGTTTTGATGGAATCATTTTTGTTTAAAGTGCTATATAAATAAAGGTGACTTGACTTGACTTTACTTGACTTGACTTGACTTGACTTATGTACACTTTTAGTGAAACTATTAAAATAATAAATATCATTCTAGCTGTTCTAGTTCTACTGTAGTTCTAGTTGAGGGGGCATCTCATTAACATCATTCATCTGCAGAGTATCTGTCTTGTGCAGTCTCTGAATAAAAATGTGTTTTTTCTTCTCTGATGTCTTCTTCATCTAAAGATTTCTGTTCTTCATTCTAAAGTAAAAAAAACACATATGCTCAGTGTTTATGTGTGATGATTTCTGAATGAAAGACAGAGATAAAGCAAACTGATACACACCACTTAAAGACCTCACAGATCTGAATTTATAACAAATAAATTCAGTTCACTTTCTGAGATTCAGAGTTTCAAGGAGACAACTGCCTTACTTTAAACACAGACTAAAGTTAGTCACCAGATAACTTTAAACAAACATTCTATTAATGTTACTGTAAGAATTTTGATAGAATCTAGCCAAAACATTAGCTCTTAACTCTTAATTTTGTCACTTTGAATAAAAATATACAGGTGCTGGTCATATAATTAGAATATCATCAAAAAGTTGATTTATTGCACTAATTCCATTCAAAAAGTGAAACTTGTATATTATATTCAGTCATTACACACAGACTGATATATTTCAAATGTTTATTTCTTTTAATTTTGATGGATATAACTGACAAATAAGGAAAAGCCCAAATTCAGTATCTCAGAAAATTAGAATATTACTTAAGACCAATACAAAGAAAGAATTTTTAGAAATCTTGGACAACTGAAAAGTATGAACATGAAAAGTATGAGCATGTACAGCACTCAATACTTACGTCGGGTTCAATATTACTTAACAGCAGAGCGGAAGGCTAGGCGGCTTTTGCTTTCACACCGGCAGCGGAGGCAGCGCGCAACTGAACAGCGGATTTTGGACAGAGTACTGTCAAGTTGGTTCCAATGAATCAATTTTGTGTTTTTTCTTGAAAAGAACAATAATTCTACAATTTCACACATTGGTTTATGTAGCCAACACATGTTTTCTTGCTGAACATTCCAATGTATTAGAGGAAAGTGGCAGGCTTTTGAGGTTGCGGTGAACCTAGAACTGTAAGTACTTTGACATATTTTAACAAAATAATAAATAATAATAATAATAATAATAATATCTATATATAATAATATTATATATATATATATATATCCTAATATATATTTATTATATTAGCTCTTACCTCCATAAAAAAAACTCTTTTATATGTTGATACACGGAATATCTGACACATCAAATACATACATTACCCATCATAAAAAGCTTATAGATAATTCATAAATGTATACGGCAAACTTCTTAACAGAGACAATGTAAATGAGCAAACTCTCGAAAATAGAAAAAAAAAAGACGCAGATCATAGATGTCTATACTGTAGCTATGTGTGCTAGGCCTATATTAATCTATGCTATTTGCCTATCTATATTGAGTTGTTTGCTCGTGTGCCAGCGAAAGCGTCAAAAACCCTATAAAATTACTTACCATCTGCACTAAGAGCCGCTGAACATCCGTTCTTCTGCCAATATATAGGCCTAGTTATAAGAATACGACTACTACTAATAATAATAAATAAATCTCTAAGGCTAAACTAGCAGTATAAATTATTTAAAGTTGTTTTTGTATTTCGGCCAAAAAGTTTATTTTGGGATAGAACTGTAAGTACTTTGACAGATTTTGTAAAAAAAAAAAAAAAATAAATTATAATATAATAATAATATATATATATATATATGTATATATATATATATATATAATAAAAAATAGAAAAATATGTGAATTTAAATATCATACATTTTTAATGTAATTTGCTAAAAACACAGTAGATATCATTAATGCAAATTTTGGGGAAAAATACTTTTTCGTGTCAGTACATGTGTATTTTGCCCATGATCATTGTCACTTTATCTTCTATAAATATTTTTAATATTAATTTTCTTTCCTAACATACTCCAGTTCTTATTAAAACACCTTAGATGTGCTTATTTTGTGCATTTAGAGCACGTTTTGTGTGAAATCATATTTATTTTGTCCATCAAAGGTGTACTTTCACTTTAACTGACCGTCAGCAGCGCAGCAAAAATAGACCCAGTGCCGAAACGATCGCAGCACTGCTGCTTCTGCTCTGCTCCTGCAATGCTCTGCCGCGCAGCCTCTGCGTGCGGTGTGAACGCTCTCATCTGTTAACATAGGCACCGCTTGCGGTGTGAACCCGGCCTTAGTTGGGGCTCCTTTTGCCTGAATTACTGCAGCAATGTGGCGTGGCATGGAGTCGATCACTCTGTGGCACTGCTCAGGTGTTATGAGAGCCCACGTTGCTCTGATAGTGGCCTTCATCTCTTCTGCATTGCTGGGTCTGGCATATCGCATCTTTCTCTTCACAATACACCATAGATTTTTTATGGGGTAAAGGTCAGGCGAGTTTGCTGGCCAAAGAACAGGGATACCATGGTCCTTAAACCAGGTACTGGTAGCTTTGGCACTGTGTGCAGGTGCCAAGTCCTTTTGAAAAATGAAATCTGCATCTCCATAAATTTGGTCAGCAGCAGGAAGCATGAAGTGCTCTAAAACTTCCTGGTATATGGCTGTGTTGACCTTGGACCTCAGAAAACACAGTGGACTAACACCAACAGATGACATGGCACCCCAAACCTTCACTGACTGTGGAAACTTTACACTGGACCTCAAGCAACGTGGATTGTGTGCCTCTCCTCTCTTCCTCCAGACTCTGGGACCCTGATTTCCAAAGGAAATGCAAAATTTTCTTTCATCAGAGAACATAACTTTGGACCACTCAGCAGCAGTCCAGTCCTTTTTGTCTTTAGCCCAGGCGAGATGCTTCTGATACTGTCTGTTGTTCAAGAGTGGCTTGACACAAGGAATACGACAGCTGAAACCCATGTCTTGCATACGTCTGTGCGTAGTGGTTCTTGAAGCACTGACTCCAGCTGCAGTCCACTCTTTGTGGATCTCCCCCACATTTTTGAATGGGTTTTATTACACACCCCTCTCCAGGGTGCGGTTATCCCTGTTGCTTGTACACTTTTTTCTACCACATCTTTTCCTTCCCTTCGCCTCTCTATTAATGTGCTTGGACACAGAGCTCTGTGAACAGCCAGCCTCTTTTGCAATTACCTTTTGTGTCTTGCCCTCCTTGTGCAAGGTGTCAATGGTCGTCTTTTGGACAACTGTCAAGTCAGCAGTCTTTCCCATGATTGTGTAGCCTACAGAACTAGACTGAGAGACCATTTAAATGCCTTTGCAGGTATTTTGAGTTAATTAGATGATTAGAGTGTGGCACCAGGTGTCTTCAATATTGAACCTTTCACAATATTGTAATTTTCTGAGATACTGATTTTGGGATTTTCCTTTGTTGTCAGTTATAATCGTCAAAATTAAAAGAAATAAACATTTGGAATATATCAGTCTGTGTGTAATGAATGAATATAATATTATAAGGTTCACTTTTTGAATGGAATTACTGAAATAAGTTTTTTTTCCATTCTCTAAATCTTTTTTGAAATAAAACTTTTTAAAGATATTCTAATTATATGACCAGCACCTGTATAACATTTAAAAGATTCTGCTTGCACAATCAATCTCATATTTACATTTTGTACAGTCAGTTCTATGTAATACTTGCCGTCTTTTCCTGGTGATTTGATTTTTCCACGTATGTACATCACAAAAGCAGCTGCTGCAGCCATGACCAAAAGAAAAGCACCACCACCAATAACAGCAGGATATTTTTCTACTACATTACCTGAAGGTGGACCTGAACCTAGAAAAGCTAAAGACACATAGTCGTCATTACTAGGGATCAACTGATAATTAACTTTACCAGTACTTTTGACTGACTTTCAGCAGAAAGTTGTATGATATTGTTGAATGTAGCCTAACACATATTTATTTATTTGAGTATTATTATTAGCAACAGTAGCTTACACAGGAAAATTAGGCATTTCTTACAAAAATCTAACAAAACTGTAAAAATCATAGTGTGACAAAACTCAATGTGACAACTATCTGTTGCTTTGATTTGCATGTGAAGATGATGGAGATGATCAACAGTAAAAACATCTGCAGTAAGATATAAGTATTTCAAACTGTTTTCTAAGGCACTGAAGGACTGAATTACACTCACCAGTGACAGTAACACTGAAGCTCCTTATAATGCAGAATCTGCTGCTGTTGATCTGTAGTTTATAGAGTCCAGAGTCTGTAGTTCTAATGTCCATGATGATCAGAGATCCAGTCATGATCCAGCTTCAGTCTGTCTCTGAATCTCTCTTTACACTGATCATCTGTACAGATCTTACTCTGATCTCCAGTGATTACAGCGATGGGAAAGTTGTTAAAATACCATCTCATTAGATCATTTGGTTTTATTACATCAGGATCTAAAGTAACAGATTCTCCCTCTTTCACTGACTTTATCTTCTTTTCATCTCGTTCAGCAGCAGAAACACCTGAAACACAAACCCACTGCTGGAGGACCTTTTTTTGGACAACAACAAACAAACAAACAAAACTACACTGGGCACGAAAGTGAGTATGCATGCTTTTTCTTGACTTTAAGTCTGAAAAGCAACATATATCCATGTTTTTATTTTTCAAATCCTCATGAAAACAGATAACAAGGTGAGGTGAAAAGATGATCAGTAATATAATTAGAAGCATTACAAAAAAAAACACACAGATGTATATTTTTTATGAACCAAAACGTACTCTGTTACGAACGTAACCTTGGTTCCCTGAGATACGGAACGAGTACTGCATATGGGGAAAAGCTCATTTTTTCCTCGATACTGAAGCCTTTTTTCAATAATGCAGTGCAACTGCACTGCCATTGGTTTAATCTCTTAAACTTTTTTAAACCAATGACAGCACTGCATAGCTGCGCGAGCCTGTGGCGATGCAGCGCGCCAAAGCCTGCCAAAATGTGCAGGGCGAATGGCTATACAAGCAGGCAAATCGCCAGAGTACACTGCAAAGAGGGAGCTAGCTCCCTGGAGGTGGCATGATGATGGAGTCTGATAGAGGCCATCGTTATCATACCGAAAGGACCCGAGCATGCAAGGTCGGGATGTCCAAGTTATAGAATCTGACAAAAGTGGACGGCGAGGACCAGCCGGAGTAACATAGAGGAGTAACACAGAGCGATAGTGTCGACTATCCAGTGCGAGAGGTGCTGCTTTGAAACTGAAGACCCCTTGGTGCGGCCACCAAAGCAGACAAAAAGCTGGTCAGATTGCCGGAACGGCTGTGACCGCTCAATGTATATCCTCAAAGCCCTCACTGGGCAAAGTAATTCTAGCTCTCGCTCGCCTGACAAAGGAGGCAGTGCCGAGAGGGAAATGACCTGTGCTCTGAACGGGGTCAAGAGCACTTTAGGGACGTAGCCATGCCTGGGTTTTAAAATGACCTTCGAGTCATTGGGCCCAAACTCAAGGCATGCAGGGCTCACCGATAGGGCCTGCAGATCGGCAACATGCTTGACCGATGCTAGAGCAAGTAGCAGAGCGGTTTTGAGCGTTAGAGGCCTAAAGGTCAGCTGACCGCAGCGGCTCAAAGAGCGGTCCTTTTTAGTGCTCTGAGGACCGTGTGAAGGTCCCAAGTGGGAACAGTGAGAGGATGTGGGGGGTTCAACCGCCTAGAACCTCTCAGGAAATATACAATGAGGCTGTTTCGACTCACTGATTGGCCAGCAATAGGAGCATGAAATGCTGCGATGGCTGCTACGTACACCTTGAGCGTGGAAGGGGTGAGACCCTTGTCTAGACGCTTTTGGAGAAATGACAGTATCGGAGATACGTCACACTCAACAGGGTCTTCGTTTCATGCTGAGCACCAGTCAACGAAGACTGACCATTTCTGGGCGTAGAGGCGTCTTGTAGACGGGGCTCTCGCCTGAGCAATGGTGTCTAGCACGTCCCCGGGGAGGCTTAAAGGCTCGCATCGAGGGACCATAGGTGCAGAGCCCAGAGTTCTGGCTGTGGATGCCAGATTGTCCTGTTCGCCTGAGAAAGGAGGTCCCGCCTCAGGGGGATCGGCCACGGGGCTTTCGTGGAAAGCCTGAATAGCTCTGAGGACCAAACTTGGCTCCTCCAGAGTGGGGCCACCAGGAGGACTCTGTGCTTGTCTTCCCTTACTCATCTGATGACCTGAAGGATCAGAGCGATTGGAGGAAAAGCATAAAGAAGGAGGCTGGGCCAGTTGTGGGCCAGCACATCTGTGTCCTTCGAAAAATAGGTTGGGCAAATTGAGTTACTTTCTGAGGCGAAGAGGTCGATCTCTGCCTTCCCGAAAATCTCCCAGATTTTGAGAACCGTCTGTGGATGGAGCATCCACTCGTCCGAGGGGACATTGCTCCGAGATAGCATGTCTGCTCCCAGATTTGTCCTGCCAGGTATATGCGTCGCCTTAAGCGATCGCAGCCTGGGTAATGCCCATTCCAAGAGGCGCTTTGCCAGCGTGCAGAGGAGGCTGGATGAAAGGCCACCTTGATGATTTATGTAGGACACCACTGTCATGCTGTATGACTGGTCTAGGACGCGACGCCCCTTCAGGATCACCTGAAAGGATTGAAGGGCTCGTTCCACTGCCAGCATCTCGAGGCAGTTGATATGCAGATGGCTCTCCTCATGTGACCATGAGCCGAAGGCTGGTCTGCCCTCACACAAACGCCCCAACCCAGGTTGGACGCATCTGTTGAGAGCACCGTCCTTCTGGAAACCGCCTGTAGGGCTACTCCACGTCTGAACCAAACAGGGTTCATCCAAGGTTCCAGGGCTGCCAGACAGGCATGGTTGACCCTGATGCGAAAGCGCCCGTGCCGCTAAGCATGAGGTGGGACACCGGAGTTTCAGGCAGTATTGCAGGGGGCCGCATTCGTAGAAGGCCAAGCTGCAAAACTGGGGAGGCAGAAGCCATCAGCCCTAGCATCCTCTGGAAGAACTTCAGAGGGAAACAGGCTTTGTTCCTGGTGGAAGCCGCGAGCTGCTGAATTACCAGGCATTCGTAGAAGGCCAAGCTATGTAATACGTTGGCTGGGGAGCAGTGAGTTCTTGGCAAAATTGACCCTGAGTCCTAGGCACTCTAAGTGGCTCAGGAGCACGGATCTGTGATGGTCTAGCTCGGTTCGCGACTGGGCTAGAATGAGTCAGTCGACGAGAGAGTTCAGAACACGGATTTCCATCTGTCTCAGAGGGGAAAGCGCCTCGTTCATACAATTCGTAAAAGTGGGAAGGGAAGGACTGTATATTGGTAAGCCACGCCCTCGAATGCGAATCTCAAGAATCGTCTGTGATGGGGGGGGCTATCTGGATGTGAAAGTAAGCATCTTTCAGGTCCAGTGAGAAGAACCAGTCCTCGGGGGAAATCTGCGTGAGGATCTGTTTCAATGTCAACATCCTGAACTTCCGTCTCATGAGGGAGAGCCTGAGGTCTAAGATGGGTCTGAGACCGCCATCTTTCTTGGGGACAAGGAAATAAGGCTGTAGAACCCCGATCCGCTTTCTGAGGGAGGAACTATTTCTATGGCTCCCTTCCTAAGCAGAGTCATCACTTTGGTGCAGAGGACCTGAGCGTCGTCTGGTTCTACCAAAGCAAAGAGTATAGAAGCCCAAGAGGCGAAACTCTGTTGTGTTATGGGTAACAGTCTGTAGATGGCGCTGCGGAGGCGCGGCCGCCATTATGGACTGAAAGCTGCTGAAATCATCATATGATCAGTTCTTTCAGTCAGTTCAAATGATCAGTTCTTCCAATCAGTTATTGTTCATTTTTAGAAATCTATACAAAACTTGAACTGATATTTATTGTTTGTTTGTTCAAATCTCTACCAGTGTAGAGGTTTTGCTGTTCATTTTTAGAAATCTATACAAAACTTGAACTGGCTAGTAGCTGGCTAGTAGTACACTAGTTTCCGAAAGATGGTCAGAGTTATTTTTTGTTCATGTGTGCATTTGCTAGATTATACACCTTTTTGACCAATGCTTCCATTCTATGTCAATGCCTCTTCTCTCACAAAAAGAAAAAAAAACACAAACAAACTTCTCATACACAAATGCAAACACAATAGATGGTGGTGTCTGATTAATTACTGAGATCTTATGGCACCACTTCCATTTTAGTACTGTTTATAGTTCATGTGTGCACTTGCTAGATTGCACATCTTTTTTTTGTACCTTTCCGTCTGTAATAGGACATTCACAGATTGTTTTTTGTTCTTGCCATTGAAACGTTCACTGTGTGCACTTTCGCTGAAGATGTTGAAAAACAAGTTGTTAATATTTTTGTGAAATACTATGTAAAAGATGAACTGTCTTTAGAAATGCTCATTTATAATTGTTTTATTTATTTATTTATTTATTTTTCCAAATTCACTAATGTCAAAATCAACATTTGAATAAATCTTATTACTGTGTGTCTGCCTATATATATTATTTCATGAATTTCTGTTATTCATGTAACAAGGAAAATGCATAATAGAACATAAATATTTATAGATTAAAGGTTTGCAGTAATTTTATAATTGTATCTTTGCAAACCGTAAGTGGTAGTCTAATGAAGCCAATTCGGTGGGGGACATACCCTTACGAAAAAGTATTATAGGAATCTTATAGTATTTTGGGACAAAATACAGTATTATAGTAATCTTATATAGGAATACTGGGCCTATAGTAATTTGGGACATACTTCAGAAGTACGATAAGACTACTATAGAAATACTATAACAGCTTAAAAATATTATAGAGGTATTACAGAACATCACAGAAGTATGTTATGTTCTGTAATACCTGTATAATATCCTAGAGCCGCTATAGTATTTCTATAGTAGTCTTATAGTACTTCTATAGTAATATTTTGTCCCAAAATTTTATTTTCCTAAGGGTAATTAGGCCATGCATAACCGACACATAGATGTATATTTTCTGTCATTTAACATCGGTCATCCTCATTAATGTATTTTAAATTGTTTTCATGATTAGATATGACGGCCAGAAAAAATTAAGTTATGTTAAGTTTTTGTTATGTTAAGTTTTTCAGTGCCATTGACTCCCATTATTTCTCGGCGTTTTGCTTCAGGGGGCAACTGTTGCTATGGAGCGTTCTATTGAGTTTCGCCTCTTGGCTTCTATACTCTTTGACCAAAGTGGGAATCACCTCACGGAAACGCGGGGGTCTTCGGGTGAACTGGAGTGAGTAGCCGTGTTTTATTATACCCAAAACCCACTTGGACACTCCGGGGATGGCCTCCCAGGCCTCGGCCCGCGTGACAAGCGGCTGGATAGCGTCGGATGGCAGGCCCCTGAACAGGGGCCTGAACACTGATGAGTGTGGAAGAGGAAAAATGCTCTGATTTTGAAAATGCGAAATATGTGTTCGCCTTATATAGCCATTTGCCCCGCCCATTTAGGCGGGCTTTGGCACGCTGCATCGCCACAGGCTCGTGCAGCTACACAGCGCTGTCATTGGTTTAAAAAAGATTAACAGATTAGACCAATGGCAGTGCAGTTGCACTGCGTTATTGAAAAAAAGGCTTCAGTATCGAGGAAAAAAGGAGCATTTCCCCATACGCAGTATGAGTGAAGTATCGAAAGGGAACTGTTAGAACTAACAAATCAGTGATTTAAATGGTTTATCATTCAGTTCATTTATGAACACTGAGACAACTCTCCAAATTCCACTTTAACAGAGGTAAATGTGAATTATTAATAGTTATGATTACGGCTTTTTTATGCACTTCCATTGTGTTAAAGGATTTAGTCAACAATTTTTGCAGTGCTGAGCACTTTAACAGACATGTCTGGTTTAACACATAATCAAATCAGATGCATTTAAACTGCACGTAAGAGTTTTGTTCATTGTACATTCACTAACTCAAAAATGTTCTCATTATAAACTACAAAGTCTGCATCCAAGTGCTAAAAACAATGCTATCTGTTTCGGCAGGGTACTGAAATAATAAGCCAACAAGGCACACCTTAAACAAATACTTGAGCTGTTTGAAATGCTTTCATATTAGCTCATCTTTGACAGCTGGCACAGATGCATTCAATAATGAAAGCAGGTACAGCAAGTACATCTGCTACATTACCATTCCATTGAAATGACTGACAAAGTGCAACGTCGGAAAAAATGTCACGCGTATTTCTCAACAATTATGATTTGTCAGTCTGGGTGTCACTTCTATACTAAACACAGTATATAAGTTAAGTATAAAACATATATGACTCACCACTGACAGCAACATAGAAGATCCTCTCACTGTTGCGGCTGTTCATCAGTAGTACATAAACTCCAGCGTCTGTAGTTCTGATGTTTGTGATGGTGAGATCAGCCGTGTGACTGTCCAGCTTCAGTCTGTCCATAAATCTCTCTTTACACTGATCATCTGTGCAGATCTTACTGTGGTTATAAATTATTTCTGCTATGCGAATGGTATTAAAATACCATCTAATTCTGTCTTGTTTGTTCATTTCAACATCAGTTTGTAGAGTGACTGAATCTCCCTCCTCCACTGACACATCATCTGTACCAACACCATCTAATTCTGTCTTGTTTGCAAACAGCTCATTTATTAAAAGCCATTTTTGGAGTAGTGCTGTAAAAATTGTCACAGTTGCACTCAGTTTTGTTTGATTTGTCATTTTGCTCAGCTGTTTTGTCACTAATCACCTCAATTGCTTTTGTATTTAAAGGGATAGTTCACCCCAAAAATTCAATTCTGTCATTAAATACTCACCCTACTAATTATCCATACTCATTCCAAATCCGTAAGACCTTCGTTCATCTTCAGAACACAAATTAAGATATTTTTGATGGAGTCTAAGAGCTGTCTGACCCTCCAAGATGAACGAAGGTCTTACAGTTTTGAAACGACATGAGGTTGAGTAATTAATGAAAGAATATTCGTTTTTGGATTAACTAACCTTTAAGATCTATTTTTTTTTCTGTTCATTATTGTTGGATCTCTGCTTTACTGTGATTGTTCATATTTTAAATATGAAGAGTTTGGTTCCAAAAGTCAATAAATCTATTTTGATTAATTTGAGTAAAAATGCGTTTTTTTTTTTTTTTTTTTTTTACCAAGAAAGGGGCAAGATGAAAACAACTATTTTCTGTTTCAAACTTTCACATAGCATCTTTAGGTTATAATAACATTAAAAATTCAAATCCAGGTTTTGATTTTCAAAGATTTATTATAAAAGTGTATAATTTTTCCCCCCAAAATACAATAAATTGATGATACTTTTTTCCCTCAAAATGCAATATATCCACTGAATCAAAATGAAAGTTGTTTTTCATATTGAAACTGATGAAAATACACAACATAGTAAGTTGATCCAAAGTTGTTTTTCATATTGAAACTGATGAAAATACACAATTATATCATAATCAATATTTATACACAGGCACTGGACTAAAAATACATCCATCAGTCATCACTTCCAAAATGAATTCAATGGGTTCTCTTGTTTGCTATAAATTTATTACAGCAATAAAAGAAAATTTCAAGAACATGAACAACAATATCACATTAGACCACAGAAAACCAGTGGCAGCTAGTGGATTTTAAAATAGAGGAGGCACACTAATTGTATTGGTCTGGGGATCCCTGCCGATTGTTATTATTATTATTTGCTTAACCATTTTAAAATGGCTTTTTGGTGGCTTTTAGTCAGAAAACGTAAAGAAAACAGCAAGATAACATAAATTAATTTATCTTTCCTATCACTTGAAACAAACATCCATCCCTTCTTAAAAGTCTGTGCTAAAAGAGAGCTGCCTGTTGTGCTGTTTAATTAGGCCTTCTGCTGTAGCCTATAGTTATAGTTCCCTTTATTTTAAATTTGTATATATACTGTTTGAATGACAGCTTGGAAAATCTTTTGGCGATCAAATATTCAATATCGCTACTCATAGCCGTAGCCAGCCTTTGAAAATTAGTGAGGTCCAGGGGGTTTCTATAGACCCCTTATTATAGAATTGGGCTATAATAACCCCCGTAAACAAGGGAGCACATAATTTTTTCAGCCTGGTTCTCATAAGACAGCCTGGAGATTTGGTTTGGTCCTCACACTGCATACAGCGTGACCCATTTAATATTTGGACCCATTAAATATTATATAACTATTAAAAAAAAAAAAATAATAATAAAAGTTATAATATTATTGTTCTATTTATTATTTTTTAAATAAAATAAACTAAATAACAATGTGTGATAATATTATTAAAAACAAAAGGTAAGCCTAGTATTTAATACAAATACTTATTAATAACAAATGGTTTTGAAAAATTATTTTTTAGTAGATTTAAATATAAAATGTTGTTAGTTGATCCAATATCTAATATCTAATATTTAGATGAAAACGCTATGGATAAGAGTCTAAAAATAAATAAAAGCGTTTTCATCATTTTCAAACTTAAACTCAGCAGGCTTTTATTTTGGCGGGTTGCCGGCAAGTAAGTATACGCGCTTCCGGATTTAGCGCTGCTGCTGTTTAAAGAGCGTCAGTGAATGAATGTTACAGTTCTGCATTGTGCTCTGAAAACGGCATGGGATAGCCTAGATTCTTTCAGTTTGAAAAGAAAACTTATATAGTACAGTTTGTCGATCTAAAATGGTAATTGTTTATTAACAGCTGTCAACAATGTCGGTACGCAAATGCGTTATCAGAACTTATTTTTACAGCGCATTTTTTTTTATTTTTGGTCGCACCTGTGGACCACTTATGTGCACCCCTGCTTATTATTATAACAAATTATATACTTTATTAACACTTTAAAAGAGACAGAAATGTAGACGTTTGTGAAAGATGTTTTCTTGGTTTTGGAGGGATGCTCTTTTTTTAAATCAAACCCTATTTATTGCATCAAAGTTTGTTAATACTTTACTATATATATGGGGTGGATAATTTTATCAGTTGTTTATTATTCATGCAAACCATGCATATTGTTGTTGTAGTTTTTTTTATTTATAACCATTATATAGCTGATAACTTTGTCTAGTGCCCTTATGGATGTTTATAGCATGATTTGTCAGTTTAACTACTATACTGCATGACTTAGCATAGATTTCTTAATGGCTAGTGTTTGCGTATTTCATTTAATTCTGTACCCTAATTGTTCTACAGATCTCTGCACTAGTGTTAAATGCTACAGGTTTTGACAGTGTCGATAACGTTTCTGACCGGTAATGTATATATATAGAATATCTCTAAGTATCATAAGAGGTTCCAGGGCTGGAGCACCGTTGATGTTTTTGTGTCGGTTGTGGCATTAGTTTCATAAGAGGTTTGAATGAACAGCGCTCTCTTACACCCTCAATACCCATGGCTGAAGTGCCCTTGAGCAAGGCACTGAACCCCCAGTTCCCCCCGGACGCTGGATCTATAGCTGCCCACTGCTCTGGGATCTCTCATATATATATATGTATATATATATATATATATATATATATATATATATGTTATATATATATGACTAAAATAAACCAAAATTATTTCAAACATGGTATATATATGTAAATATACATATATACATTCAGTATGATTAACTTTTTAACAGCAAATTAGTCATTCAGAGAACTGGCAACATTTATTTTTGGACGTGATCATTTTTCATACCATTCAGAGAACAAATTTTATTTTTGGACGTGAAAAATTTACCGAGGTCCGGACCACGGTGACCTCATAGCGTTCTTGGTAAATTATCAGCCCAGCCGCTACTGGAGACGTTCAAACTAATAGCACGTAATTTACGTTTCTATAGCCCCTTTCACACTGCACATTGGTCCCAGAAAATTGCCGGAACATTGCCGGGTCGCCTTATGTGTGAACGCAAACATGTCCTGGGACTGATTCCGGGACGGATCCCGGGTCGGGTGCCTAGTAACATTGCTGGGTTCAGTCCCGGAATGAGGGCTGTTTGAACAAAAGCCTGAACTAATGCTGTAAAGGGTGTGTCATAGTGATGATGCACGTTATCGCACAACTCTTTTACTGGCTGTTTTGAAGGCAGATCAACATTCGCAAAGAAAAAATATGTGCAAACTGTAATGAAGCAGAGATCCGTTAGTTCCTCACTTTCCACAAGGAAGCTGAGATCGTTCGACAGTTTAAGTGAAAGTTGCCTAGCGTTTTTGACTCGTACATTACACGTCACATCTTGAAAGGGACAAAATCAAGCGACCCGGGAACAATTGTTTTGGGCTTATGATGAATGGTTGATATCAGAAGGAAGGCTAGCCTCTATAATGTTCATTTTCTCAACACTCCTCAGCGCTGAAAGTGAACACCCGATGCTGATTGGCTATTTTTTTTAAACAACGGAGGCACAAGAGCTCATCTCTTCCTCGGCCTCCCCCTTCTCTATCACTTAACGGTTGTAATTACAACAGAAGACTCGGCACATTTGCAATAGAAAAGCGGAGCTTTCACGTAATGGTATTACAACTGTGAAATTACAAACAAAAATATATACATTCTGAGACATGAGCTGAAATGAATTGTGAATTTTATTAATATTAAATCATCCTCATTTTCACCTCAAAATGTTGGGGAAGCTGTGCCTCCCCTGACAAGCTGCCACTGCAGAAATCCCAAAATGACATTTCTCTTTCATTCAACTTCCAAAAGTGCATTCATCTTTGCCATATTACATTCATTTAGTTGACTAGTGCTATGTGCTGTCTGAAAAACATTAATGGCATTAATAAAACACTAACACCGACAAGCTACGCAATATCGCATTCATAATCGAACATGATTCATCTAATGAACATGATATAGCGTAGCTTGTCAGTGATCTACGGCTCTGTGTAGTAAATGTTGCTCCATCTAAAAGCCCGTGATGGAGATTTATGGGTACTATAAATCACAGAATCAGATTTACTGACGAGATGCGCATGACAATCACATGCGATTTATCATTTATCACCCTATGTTTGTTTGTTGATCACAAAGTACAAAATAGATGAGGAAAACTAGGATGCCGGGTGTATTCAAAGCACCGCCATTACTGTCTAGAGTGGATATATCGCATTCTGCATAAAAGGGAGACTGCTGTTTGTTCCGTTTTCGAAAAAAAAGGGAGAAAATTTGACCTAGTAACTCAGCGAATATCACATTTTGCGTAAAAACAAAACAAAAACAAAAACAAAAACAAATTTAAATGACTTCTCCATACCGACCAGAAACAATACTGATTTTGGTAGAATTTTTTTTAAATGGCATTTATTGGGTTTTGGAACCAAACTCTTCATATATTTATGGACCTGCTCATGTCAGCTGTACAGCCCATTTCTGATGTGGCCAATTGTTTTAAATTAATTTATTACAGAATATAACTTTTTGTGGTTGGTTCAAGTCATATCAAGCCACAGTGAATTATTTTTTTATTTATTTTTTTTTTTTTATCGGTGGTACATGACAAAAATATGGAGGAAAAGGGTGGAGGAACCCTTTTGCCAAGAATGTGTGAACTTTCACAACCATGAGCTGCTGGGCTTGATCAGCCAGTTTGAAGCATACAAAAAAAAAATTGCAAAACAAAATAACAACTTTCCTCAGTAAGAGAAGGAATACAACACGGAGAAAGAGTAAATATTGTTAATTTTTTTTTTCATGTGCATAAAGTGGATAGAAAACATCTCAATTATAATGTCATAATATAGGTCAAAGCAACTTTAAAATATTGAATTGTATTCTAAATCTGCAATAGAGAATGCACTGAATGACTAAGTTACACTCACCAGTGATGGTAACACTGAAGCTCCTAATGATGCTGAATCTGCTGCTGATGATCTGTAGTTTATAAAGTCCAGAGTCTGTGGTTATACAGTTTTTGATGGTCAGAGATCCAGACCCAAATTTCAGTCTGTCTCTGAATCTCTCTTTACACTGATCATCTGTACAGATCTCACTCTGATCTCCAGTGATTTCAGCGATGAGAGAGTCATTAAAATACCACATCATCATATCATTTTGGGTGGTTTATTACACCAGGATCTAAACCGACAGATTCTCCCTCGTTTTTCTTCATTTTGTCAAGCAGAGCAGCAGAAATGACTGAAATACAAACCAACATCTGTCAAAACTAACAGCTTACCAAAGGAAATGATTTATTTTTAAATCAGACTGAACTGTTTAATGACTCAGACCAAAATACTGGATACTGAATATCACCACAATAAATATCTATTATCCTATTCAAAAAAAAATTTTTTTTGTGCACTCATTTTATGAAGGTAAATGCAGCATGTGATATTATCAATAAGCTCCAAGAAGCAGTGATTTACAGTGATGTTAGAGCAGCTAAGGATCATTGTAGACACAACACTCTTAAATAACTCGTAGCTGTTCTAAAATCACTGTAAACCACTGTTAATTATGTAATCGAAGAAAAGAGCCTCAGTGCTTCATTTTACCATCACTATCATTTTGTTTCTTCTCATTAACTTTCATAGCAACAATTTCTACAATTTTAGCAATTAAGTCAATGTTGAAATACTTCAGACAATATGTACACACAATAAACTATACAGTTTTCACTTGTAACCTTGAGGTAAATTAAAGTAATGAATGATTAGTAAGAACCCAGTTCAGACAGGTTTTCATCAATTCATTTAATTTGATTGTAAATCTTTTCTGTGTCGGAGGGAAGTCAGACTGTGTCTGTGAGGTTCATAACCGCAGCACAGGAAGAAGCCCTTTACCTACAAAATAAACACAGATGAAACAAAACAGTTGCTGATGCACAATATATTTGTCCACCTACTGTAACAGATCAAATTAGATTTCTGATGAAAACCGACTGCAGCAGCTTTCAGTTTGACTCAGATGTTGAGCTGCTCGTGCCATACCTCAGTAAGACTGGAGATAATATCAGAAGATCTTTGTCATTTGCAACAACTGAATGATTATAAAACATTTTAATATCCATAAGACTTGAAACATCTTAAACTCAAGTTGTGTAACACAATATAGCTACACACAGAGTTACAATTATCTGCTATTTTAATATATTATATTAATTTTGTTTTTAATTTTAACATTTTAAAATAAAGTTAAAGTCTTAATAAGAGCCAGAAGAACATTTATATGTTATATTTATAACATGTGACATTACATTCACTGTGTGCATGTGTGTGAACTAGGAGGGCCAAACTCTGTCGAGGGTGGATTCACATCTGATTGATTTTTATCAGCAGATAGTCATATTATTACATCAGTTTTCAATGAACAACTGAAGACAATGCTTCAGACACTTAGTTTGTTCTGTTTGTGTAGTTGGCATCTGACTGGTAAGTTATGAACAAATTTCTTCCTGTTTTAGAGTAATAATGCCTCTGCTGCTGTTTTCAGTGAGCCGGTTTTAATGAGACAAATATATAAATATATGAAACTATTGAAATTTCAATTGACTTATTGACTTGTCCTGTAACTGCACATATTTATACTACTCTACAAGCAGATAAAACACACTAAAGACCAAATGACTGGTTCACGTTGTCTGTTCATGTATATCAACTTTCTTTGGCGTCTCTGATCCTATTCTTCAGTTCATGTTTAAAGGTTACAGACAACATCTGATTTCACACTTTATAAACCATCTGGAGCCTTAATCTGTGACAACATGTTCTCCAGGTGTGTTTAGTGAGACAATATCAGTGATGGAGGGAGATTCTGTCACTCTACACACTGATCTTCCTGAAATACATGAAGACGATGACATACTGTGGAATGTTGTAGCTGAAAACACTCTCATAGCTGAAATCAACAGAGATGCTGGAATCTTCTACAAATTTAATGGTACTGATGAGAGATTCAGAGACAGACTGAAGCTGGACAAACAAACTGGATCTCTGACCATCACAAACATCACAACTCAACATGCTGGAAACTATGAAGTAAAGATAAGTGGAGCTAAACTGACATCAAAAACATTCAATGTTTCTGTCTAAGGTGTGTAAAGATCATTTGTTCAAGTGATCACATTCTTGTTTTATTAAAGGAATATTTGGGGTTTAGCTTATTCAACTGTGTTGGTGGTTTAAGGTTGATTAACACAAACACAAACACTGAGCTTAATGTCTACAGAAGTATGAATATTCCTTTAACTACATATTGAAATGTTTAATCATTTGATAGTTTTAGATGACATGCTCTCACTGACCATCAACACACTAAACTGAAAATAACACTGTTGTTATTACATTTATTCATATTTCTGTTCATTACCTTGTTTTCCAGCTCCTCTGCCCACTCCTGACATTACCAGAGACTGTTCTTCATCATCATCATCATCATCATCATCATCATCATCATCATCATCATCATCATCATATTGTTCATTGTTGTGTTCAGTGGTGAATGTGGGTCATGTGACTCTCTCCTGGTACAAAGGAAACAGTTTATTGTTCAGCATCAGTGTGTCTGATCTCAGCATCAGTCTCTCTCTACCTCTGGAGGTGGAATATCAGGATAAAAACAGCTACAGCTGTGTGCTCAACAATCCCATCAGAAACCAGACCGGACATCTCAACGTCACTCTACTCTGTCACACACGTGCAGGTATGCTGGTGTTAATTTTATTGGTGATTTAGCTGATCTATCAAATTATACAGTGCTATTGTTTCATATTGTATCTGGCCGGGTCACAGATTCAAATCACTCCAATGGCTCATTTTGCTCATTACAGATCAGGGTGCACCTTTACACAGTGGTGATTTCTGCTGCCTCTGGGTCTCTGTTGATTTTAGCTACAGTCTTGATGTGCTGCATCTGCAGGAAATGTAGAAAAACAGGTCAGCAGAACATGCAAATAATCTACACAAAGTCCGGACACAAGAGGAAGAAAGAACTGAATCAGCATTGTTTAAACCAACAACGTGAAAAAAAGGAAGATCATAAAATATATATTTTTGTAATTTTTTTTTAACAGTAGGTGGCACTGTGCTAAAACTGCTCATGTACCCTCAGGTCCTGCTTGCTATAACACACACCAAGTTGAGAAGCACCCGGCTGCAGCCTGCAGATCGAGGCGGGGCTGCACCTACTTTGGTTTGATCGTCTTTCATAGACATACATGATAAGAAATGTGTGTGTAGTTGGTGTAGGACAGAGGATGTTGATTAAAAATCTAAAAATGCTGTGCAGTTTTATAAAGCCTTCATTATAATGCACAGAAGAAAAAAAAAACATTAGTCTGTAACTCTCCATGTCTGTGAAATGATTGTTTTGTTAAATTAAGGTTATTTTAGGGCTAACAGACGAACAACTCACTACATTTAGTAAATTAATTGGGTTTATTATCCACAGTGGGAGGATCAGGCCTTTAGATAGAAAAATGAATTATGAATTAAATAATTTTTGAAAATTGTATTATTTCATAACATCAGAGTATGAGAAAGGAAATGAAAAGGATGTATCAGTATTGTTTTAATTTATATAACATGACATATTGTTACATATAATAATCTGTAATGCAGTTGATAAATGACACTGCAATAATGTGTCTGTGTGCCATTTCAATTTTTATGAAACTTGAATTTTCTTTACTATATTGCAATTTTCCTCCCCTTTATTTCAGGAAAATATGCTGCTCCTCATTATTTTAAAGTGAAGAAATCGAGAAACTTTTATTTCTACCGGCCAGTGATGATTCTAAAAGGACATACCTGTAATCTGCTGCTATAGTAATGAATGCAATTTCATGATCATCATGCTCTTATTTTAGTGCAGTTGTGTCAGCCATTGCAGTCAAATATTGAGATAAACTTTATAAAGTATCATCTATTTATATTAAATTAATATCTTCTCCGATACCCATTTTATGACCATTATTGAGCCGATTCTTTTCAATCAGCTGGAATGATTCGGGACATTCTACAAACCTGATTCCAAAAAAGTTGGGACACTGTACAAATTGTGAATAAAAACAGAAAGCAATGATGTGGAAGTTTCAAATTTCAAGTATTTTATTCAGAATAAAACATAGATGACATATTAAACGTTAAACTGAGAAAGTGTATGATTTTAAGGGAAAAATAAGTTGATTTTAAATTTCATGGCATCAACACATCTCAAAAAAGTTGGGACAAGGCCATGTTTACCACTGTGTGGCATCCCCATTTCTTTTTATAACAGTCTGCAAACGTCTGGGGACTGAGGAGACAAGTTGCTCAAGTTTAGGAATGGGAATGTTGTCCCATTCTTGTCTAATACAGGCTTCTAGTTGCTCAACTGTCTTAGGTCTTCTTTGTTGCATCTTCCTCTTTATGATGCACCAAATGTTTTCTGTGGGTGAAAGATCTGGACTGCAGGCTGGACATTTCAGTACCCGGATCCTTCTTCTACGCAGCCATGATGTTGTAATTGATGCAGTATGTGGTCTGGGATTGTCATGTTGGAAAATGCAAGGTCTTCCCTGAAAGAGACTACGTTTGGATGGGAGCATATGTTGTTCTAGAACTTGGATATACCTTTCAGCATTGATTGTGCCTTTCCAGATGTGTAAGCTGCCCATGCCACACGCACTCATGCAACCCAATACCATCAGAGATGCAGGCTTCTGAACTGAGTGCTGATAACAACTTGGGTTGTCCTTGTCAACTTGGGTTGTCCATTACCTCCTACCTGTGGGTGTCGCTGTTGGACAGTGTTATTCCTGCTTCCTGTTTGCCGTGCTGCTGTTTTGTGATCGTAGCTCCATGTAGCTTTTGTTTTTCGGTAGAATCTTTATATTACTATCACTCTCTGTTGTTTAAAGTGATAAAATATAACTTAATTCCCACTATATTTCTGATATTATCTATCAATCTAATCTGATTAATTTGATCGTTCGCTTTTATTCGAAATCCGTGAGTGCAGTGCACCTGCATCGCGTTAGCACTTGTTAGCTTGTCATTAGCGTTTCCATTTGTGCCTATCGCTGTTTTCTTTCCTCCTCTCCTCTCTCTCGTTACTCTCTCTCTCCGGTTTTCACAAGTTCATCAAACAACTGTGGTAAGAATCTTTCATCAAGCACGGTGAGTAATGGCTTCTCCTGCTATTGTTATTTGCACTACTTGCCACATGTATAGTTTTATCTATCTCTGTCGGTGATGAAATAGTTAGGCTGACAGAGAAGATTTCAGAATTAGAGACACGCATCCAAACTTTAATTGAGGACAGTAAGAATGTGAGGGCTCTAGATACGGCTTTGGATGTGTCTAGCTCAGGGGAGTCCTGTACATTGTTTGGTTCCGGTAACAGGGCCTTTGCAGCAGGGCAACTGGGTGACTGTGAGGCGGCATAGTCGTGGGTCTAAACACCACTCTTCTGTTCCGATCAAAATATTAAACAGGTTCTCCCCACTCAGTGATGCACCCACTGAGATACCTGGTGAAAGTGCTCTAGTTATTGGTGATTCTATTGTACGGAACGTGAAAATAGAGACACCAGCCACCATAGTCCAATGTTTACGGGGGCAACTCATTAATCATTATGACGTTTGCTGGCGGTTATTGATTATTCTAAACGTAAATACAGTAAGATTGTTATTCATGCCGGTGCTAATGATTTTCGACTTCGCCAGTCGGAGATCACTAAAAATAACATTAAAGAGGTGTGTGAATCTTGCAAGCATGATGTCAGACACTGTAATATGCTCTGGTCTCCTCCCTGCTTACCGTGGGCGTGTGATGAGATGCATAGCAGATTGTTATCACTCAATGGCTGGATGTCTAAGTGGTGCCCGCAGAATAACATAGGTTTTCATAGACGATTGGACAAGCTTTTGGGGCAGACCTGACCTGTTGAAAAGAGATGGTCTTCATCCCTCCTGGGGTGGTGCCGCTCTTCTTTCTAGAAATATGGCACATAGTCTTAGAGTTTGTACTTGACTAACTGGGGCCCAGGTCAGGAAGCAGACAGACTGGCTAAACCGGCCGTCTGCTAGCCGCCTCCAGTCACAGAAGTCAGTTAATTCTCAGCACATAGAGACTCTTTCACCTAGATATCACACTATAGAGACTGTGTCTGTTCCCCGGGCTAGAAAATACAAAAAACGTCCAAACCAATTTAAGAGCAACAATTTAATTGAGGTTCAACAAATAAAAAAACAGATGCAATACGGATAAACAAATGATAAGGCCTGGCTTATTGAATATCAGGTCCCTTTCTACGAAAGCGCTTTTTGTAAATAATATGATCACTGATCATAATCTAGATGCACTCTGTTTGACAGAAACCTGGCTAAAACCTGATGATTACATTATTTTAAATGAGTCTACACCACAAGATTACTGTTATAAACATGAGCCACGTCCAAAAGGTAAAGGGGGGGTGTTGCTTCAATCTATAACAATGTTTTCAGGATTTCTCAGAGGGCAGGCTTCAAGTATAACTCGTTTGAAGTATTGGTGCTTAATATAACATTATCCAGAGAAACAAATGTTAATGATAAATCCCCTGTGATGTTTGTACTGGCTACTGTATACAGGCCCCCAGGGCACCATACAGACTTTATTAAAGAGTGTTGCTGATTTTACATCCGAGTTAGTGCTGGCTGCAGATAAAGTTTTAATTGTTGGTGATTTTAATATCCATGTTGATAATGAAAAAGATGTATTGGGATCAGCATGTATAGACATTCTGAACTCTATTGGGGTTAGACAACACGTCTCAGGAACCTACTCATTGTCGAAATCATACTCTAGATTTAATACTGTCACATGGAATTGATGTTGATGGTGTTGAAATTATGCAGCCAAGTGATGATATCTCAGATCATTATTTAGTTTTGTGCAAACTTCATATAGCTAAAACTGTAAAATTCCACTTCTTGTTACAAGTACCATCACCATCATCACAAAAGACCATTGTAACTTCTACCACAAAAGACTGCTTTGTAAGTAATCTTCCTGATGTATCCTGATGTATCCCCAATTCCTTAGCATATCCAAAACCTCAGAAACAACTTGATGATGTAACAGAAACTATGAGGACTCTCTCTTTTTCTAGCATTTTTAAATACAGTTGCTGGAGGAAAACACAAACTAGAAGTATTTCGTATTGCTTGGAGGGAAAGTAACCTATCTTACAGAAAAGCATTAAAAACTGCTAAATCTGATTACTTTTCGTCTGTACAAACGTAACCCCAGGTATTTATTCAATACAGTGGCTAAATTAACGGAAAATAAAGCATCAACAAGTGTTGACATTTCTCAACATCACAGCAGTAATGACTTTATGAACTACTTTACTTCTAAAGTCGATACTATTAGAGATAAAATTGTAACCATGCAGCCATCAGCTACAGTATCACATCAGACAGTGCACTATAGATCCCCATGAGGAACAGTTCCACTCATTCTCTACTATAGGAAGGGAAGAATTGTATAAACTTGTTAAATCATCTAAACCAACAACATGTATGTTAGACCCTATTCCATCTAAGCTCCTAAAAGAGGTGCTTCCAGAAGTCATAGATCCTCTTCTGGCTATTATTAATTCCTCATTGTTATTAGGGTATGTCCCAAAATCCTTCAAACTGGCTGTTATTAAGCCTCTCATCAAAAAACCACAACTTGACCCCAAAGAACTAGTTAATTATAGACCGATCTCGAAGATACTAGAAAAGGTAGTATCCTCACAATTATATTCCTTCTTGGAGAAAAAATTACATCTGTGAGGATTTCCAGTCAGGATTTAGACCGTATCATAGTACTGAGACTGCTCTCCTTAGAGTTACAAATGACCTGCTCTTATCATCTGATCAATGGTTGTATCTCTCTATTAGCGCTATTGGATCTTAGTGCTGCGTTCGACACTATTGACCACACTATTCTTTTGCATAGACTAGAACACTTTGTTGGCATTAATGGAAGTGCATTAGCATGGTTTAAATCGTACTTATATGACCGCCATCAAATCGTAGCAGTGAATGAAGAGGTATCATATCGATCACAAGTGCAGTATGGAATACCGCAAGGCTCAGTACTAGGGCCGTTACTCTTCACGCTTTACATGTTACCCTTGGGAAATATCATCAGGAAACACGGTGTTTGCTTTCACTGTTATGCTGATGATACTCAGCTCTATATTTCTTCGCAACCCGGCGAAACATACCAATTTGAAAAACTAACGGAATGCATAGTCGATATAAAAAACTGGATGACAAGTAATTCTTACTTCTAAATTCTGAAAAAAACAGAGGTGTTTAATTATAGGGCCTAAAAGCTCTGCATGTAATAACCTAGAACGCTGTCTAAGCCTTGATGTCTGCTCTGTCAATTCTTCGTCATCAGTTAGGAACCTAGGTGTGCTATTTGATAGCAACCTTTCCTTAGAAAGCCACGTTTCTAGCATTTGCAAAAACTGCATTTTTCCATCTCAAAAATATATCTAAATTACGGCCTATGCTCTCAATGTCAAATGCAGAAATGTTAATCCATGCGTTTATGACCTTAAGGTTAGACTATTGTAATGCTCTATTGGGTGGTTGTTCTGCACGCTTAGTAAACAAACTCCAGTTAGTCCAAAATGCAGCAGCTAGAGTTCTTACTGGAACCAGGAAGTATGACCATATTAGCCCTGTCCTGTCAACACTGCACTGGCTCCCTATCCAAACATCGTATAGATTTTAAAATCTTGCTTATTACTTATAAAGCCCTGGATGGTTTAGCACCTCAGTATTTGAACGAGCTCTTGTTACATTATAGTCCTCCACGTCTGCTGTGTTCTCAAAACTCTGGGAATTTGATAATACCTAGAATATCAAAGTCAACTGCGGGTGGCAGATCCTTCTCCTATTTAGCGCCCAAACTCTGGAATAACCTACCTAACATTGTTCGGGAGGCAGACACACTCTGGCAGTTTAAATCTAGATTAAAGACCAATCTCTTTAACCTGGGTTACACATTACATACTAATACACTTCTAATATCCAAATCCGTTAAAGGATTTTTAGGCTGCACTAATTAAGTAAACCGGAACCGGGAACGCTTCCCATAACACCTGATGTACTTGCTACATCGTTAGAAGAATGGCATCTACGCTCATATTAGTCTGTTTCTCTCTTATTCCGAGGTCACCGTAGCAACCAGATCCAGTCTGTATCCAAGTCAGAGGGTCACTGCAGTCACCCGGATCCAGTACGTATCCAGCCCAGATGGTGGATCAGCATCTAGAAAGAACCTCTACAGCTCTGAAAGACAGCGGAGACCAGGACAACTAGAGCCCCAGAGACAGATCCCCTGTAAAGACCTTGTCTCAGACGACCACCGGACAAGACCACAGGAAACAGATGATTCTTCTGCACAATCTGACTTTGCTGCAGCCTGGAATTGAAAACTGCTGGTTTCGTCTGGTCAGAGGAGAACTGGCCCCCCAACTGAGCCTGGTTTCTCCCAAGTTTTTTTTTTTTCCATTCTCTCACTGATGGAGTTTTGGTTCCTTGCCGCTGTCGCCTCTGGCTTGCTTAGTTGGGGACACTTCATTTACAGCGATATCCTTGACTTGATTGCAAATTAATGCACAGATACTATTTAAAACTGAACTGAGCTGCATGATGACATCACCGAATTAAATGATGAACTGCTTTAACTGTCATTTTGCATTATTGACACTGTTTTCCTAATTATTGTTGTTCAGTTGCTTTGACGTAATCTTTTTTGTTTAAAGCGCTATATAAATAAAGATGACTTGACTTGACTTGTTTATTTTTGTTTATTTGCTTTGTTTTAATAATTATTGTAAAATAACTTCAAATTTTGATTTTGTCTGACCACAGAACACGCCTGGGCTTCTGGATCATATTTAGATATGGCTTCTTTTTGACCTATAGAGTTTTTAGCCAGCAACGGCAAATGGCACGGTGGATTGTGTTCCCCGACAATGTTTTCTGGAAGTATTCCTGAGCCCATGTTGTGATTTCCATTACAGTAGCATTCCTGTATGTGATGCAGTGCCATCTAAGGGCCCGAAGATCACGGGCATCCAGTATGGTTTTCCGGCCTTGACCCTTACACACAGAGATTGTTGCAGATTCTCTGAATCTTTGGATGATATTATGCACTGTAGATGATGATAACTTCAAGCTCTTTGCAATTTTTCGTCTGAGAAATTCCTTTCTGATATTGCTCCACTATTTTTCACCTCAGTGTTGGGGGAATAGGTGATCCTTTGCCCATCTTGACTTCTGAGAGACACTGCCACTCTGAGAGGCTCTTTTTATACCTAATCATGTTGCCAATTGACTAATAAGTTGCAAATTGGTCCTCCAGCTGTTCCTATATGTACATTTAACTTTTCCGGCCTCTGATTGCTACCTGTCCCAACTTTTTTGGAATGTGTAAACTTTCATGAATTCCAAAATGAAGCCAATGATTGGCATGACATTTCAAAATGTCTCACTTTCAACTTTGAGATGTTATCTATATTCTATTGTGAATAAAATATAAGTTTATGAGATTTGTAAATATTCCATTCCTTTTTTACTCACAATTTGTACAGTGTCCCAACTTTTTTGGAATTAGGTTTGTAAGTTAAAGTCGGGCTTAATGCATTAAAACAGTGTTTTTAAAAGACTAAATCACGCGTTTAAGTGTTTTCCTCCCATAGAAAACCATTAGACTAAAATGAAAATGCTTAATGTGGCGTAATGCATTAAAACGTGTTTTAAAAAGCTGACCTAACTCAGTAAACATTTTTAATAAAGCATTCTATTTACAGACAAGCAGGTTATGGGAGGAAAAATGCTTAACGCCTATTAATCGTGTTGCGTTCATATTCTGGGCTCATATCTGCTTCTCTGTGAAATAAATGCTTTATTAATCATTGGTTTACTGAATTTGGTCTTTTTAAATCACGGTTTTAATGCATAAGTTTCATGTTAAATGCTTTTGGAATGTCCCAATGATTAATTGTGAATTTGACTGGTCCAGATTAAACTTGCAGTAAAACATCTCTTGATTCAATTATAGTGCATCAAGTTAACAATAAACAACTGCATTATAGTAAAGGCTTTGTAAAACTGCAACAGCATTTTTAGCTTTTTTAATCAACATCCTCTGTCCTACACCAACTCTCACACACATTTCTTATCATGTATGTCTATGAAAGACGATCAAACCAATCAGAGTAGGTATGGGGCTGGGCTGCACGTGCAACCCCACCCCAGGTGCAGCCCCGCTTCGATCTGCAGGCTGCAGCCGGGTGTACTTGATTTGGCTGGCGATCGAGAGGAGGGGTAGGGGGAGGAGAACCCCAAACAGTCGTCCACCACCAGCGACCCATGAAGTCAGGGCACACACACACATATACATTCCACTTTGGCCCATTTTTGGGCCACACTTTATCATACACTACCGTTCATAAGTTTTTTTTTAGTTTAATGGTTTCATGGTTTCTTGGTTTCGTTCATAATCTTTCATGGTTTAAACAACTAAGTGTGATTTCTAAAACCCAGCTTTGTATCAAATTTTTTTACATTTTATTTTCTACATTTTATTTTGTATAAAAAATTAATAATTGTAAATGTTTTTTTTTTCTATTTCAACTTGACCCCAAAGAACTAGTTAATTACAGACCAATCTCGAATCTCCCTTTTCTATCCAAAATACTAGAAAAGGTAGTATCCTCACAATGATATTCCTTCTTAGAGAAAAATGGTATCTATGAGGATTTCCAGTCAGGATTTAGAACTTAGAACTTATCATCGTACTGAGACTGCTCTGATTAGAGTTACAAATGACCTGCTCTTATCATCTGATCGTGGTATATATCTCTCTTAGTGCTATTGGATCTTAGCTCTGCGTTGACCACAACACTACTGACAACAACATTCTTTTGCATGGACTAGAAAACTTTGTTGGCATTAGTGAAAGTGCATTAGCATGGGTTCGAATCATACTTATATGACCAACCATCAATTTGTAGCAATGATCAAGAGGTACATCATATCGATCACAAGTGCAGTATAGGGGGAGTACCTCAAGGCTCAGTACTAGGGTAGTAATTACTCTTCACGCTTTAACATGTTACCCTTCTGAGATATCATCAGGGAAACATGGTGTAGCTTTCACTGTTATGCTGATGATACTCAGCTCTATATTTCTTTGTGGCCCGGCGAAAATACCAATTTGAAAACTAGCGGACGCATAGTTTGATATAAAAACTGGACGACGATATTGACCTTGGATTTTCTTACTGCTAACTCTGAAAAAAAAACAAAGGTGTTTATTTATGGGGACCTAAAAACTCTGCATGTACCATATTTTCCGCACCATAAGGCGCACCGGATATAAGTGCAGTCTCAATTACGGGGTCTTTTCTGTACTAACCCATAGCATAAAGGCGCACCGTATATAAGGTGCATGCGAAAACATACGGTCTACAAAAAAAAAAGGTAACGGAAGCAAAACAACTTTATGCTACTATTTATCGATGCTACTATCGTCGAGTCCCGTGCTGTGTCAGCGGGAAATGGTCCGACAGTCAATCACGCGGAGTGGCTTACCAAAGATTTTTTACAGATTTTGGAACTCAGTGCCCACATAAGGTACCAGATTATAAGGCGCACGTGATTATAAGGCGCATGCTAAAACATAACGCGTCTACAAAAAAAAAAAGGTACGGCAAGCAAAACAACTTTATGCTACTATTTAACAATACACTCACATTATTTTTAATCAATCTTCTCCCACAAAAATCCATCAAAGTCCTCATCTTCTGTGTTCTGAATTGAACAGCTGGGCAATTTCACCATCAAACATGCCGGGTTCCCTCTCATCATTGTCGGAGTCAGTCTCGTTGCCAGGTGGCTGTTCAGCAATGACGGCAGTTTTTGCGAAAGCTCGGACAACAGTTAAAGCAGATACCTTAGCCCAGGCATCGACAATCCATTCACATATGGTGGCATAACTCGCCGGGAGCTGCCTCCAGTCTTAGTAAAGGTGTGTTCGCCGTTTGTCATCGCATCGCTCCCCGCCGCTCGCAACTTTACTTTGAACGCCCTGTTTTCAACCATATCAGCGGTTGGAGTTCTTTTGTTAATCCTCCCGGGATATGATGGCAAGCTCCGAATCATTTGCTCTCACTTGGTTTTTCACAGTAGTAGCAGTGAGATGGGCGGCGCATGGAGTCGCAGATCAAAGGCGGGACGGTGATGTTCTGGAAAAAAACCATCCCGGGTCTTTTTACATACCCCTCTCTCAGCCCTCTCTCATTTTCTCTCGTCCATCCAGCCCTTTTGATGGGGCCTTAATGAGACTCGGCTGGAAACTTTTCTTTTGGCAGGGTCCTTCCTCTTAAAATGACCATATGTGGTAGTTTCTGTCCATTACTGTGGCAACCAAGAACAACAATTAAAGCCGACTCTCCAAAAATGCCCCGTGGTGCGTATTCGATACCGTGCTGGTGTCATGCGGGAACATGGTCCGACAGTCAATCAAGCGTGCCGTGGCTTACAAACAAAGATTTTTACAGATTTTGGAACTCAGTGCAAACACATAAGGTACACCAGATTAGCCCTGTCCTGTCAACGGGCACCGATTTTTGATCAAAAACATCGTATAAGGCTTTAAGATCTTGCTTATTACTTATAAAGTGCTGGATGGTTGAGCCACCTCGTACATTTTGCGTTCTCAAAACTCTGGCAATTTGATAATACTAGAATATCAAAAGTCACTGCGGGCGGCAGATCTTTCTCCTATTTAGCGCCCAAACTCTGGAATATACCTACCTAACATTGTTCGGGAGGCAGACACACTCTTGCAGTTTAAATCTAGATTAAAGACACAATCTCTTTAACCTGGGTTTACACATAACATACTAATACACGTCTAATATCCAAATCCATTAAGGATTTTTTAGGCTGCCATAAATTAAGTTTTAAACCAGACACCGGGAACACTTCCATAACACCTGATGTACTTGCTACATCGTTAGAAGACTGGCATCTACGCTAATATTAGTCTGTTTCTCTCTTATTCCGAGGTCACCGTAGCCAACAGATCCAGTCTGTATCCAAGTCAGAGGGTCACTGCAGTCACCCGGATCCAGTATGTATCAAAGCCCAGATGGTGGATCAGCATCTAGAAAGGACCTCTACAGCCCTGAAAGACAGCGGAGACCAGGACAACGAGAGCCCCAGATACAGATCCCCTGTAAAAGACCTTGTCTCAGACGACCACCGGACAAGACCACAGGAATCAGATGATTCTTCTGCACGATCTGACTTTGCTGCAGCCTGGAATTGTACTGCTGGTTTCGTCTGGCCAGAGGAGAGAACTGGCCTCCCAACTGAGCCTGGTTTCCCCCAGGGTTTTTTTCTCCATTCTGTCACTGATGGAGTTTTGGTTCCTTGCCGCTGTTGCATCTGGCTTGCTTAGTTGGGGACACTTCATTTACAGCGATATCCTTGACTTGATTGCAAATTAATGCACAGATACTATTTAAACTGAACTGAGCTGCATGATGACATCACCGAATTCAATGATGAACTGCCTTTAAACTGTCATTTTGCATTATTGACACTGTTTTCCTAATTATTGTTGTTCAGTTGCTTTGACACAATCTTTTTTGTTTAAAGCGCTATATAAATAAAGATGACTTGACTTGACTTGTCCTCTTTAGTCTGGATGACATGGCGTCCCAATTTTCCAAAAAGAACTTCAAATTTTGATTTGTCTGACCACAGAACAGTTTTCCACTTTGCCACAGTCCATTTTAAATGAGCCTTGGCCCAGAGAAAATGCCTGGGCTTCTGGATCATGTTTAGATATGGCTTCTTTTTTGACCTATAGAGTTTTTAGCCAGCAACGGCAAATGGCACGGTGGATTGTGTTCACCGACAATGTTTTCTGGAAGTATTCCTGAGCCCATGTTGTGATTTCCATTACAGTAGCATTCCTGTATGTGATGCAGTGCCGTCTAAGGGCCGAAGATCACGGGCATCCAGAATGGTTTCCGGCCTTGACCCTTACACACAGAGATTGTTGCAGATTCTCTGAATCTTTGGATGATATTATGCACTGTAGATGATGATAACTTCAAGCTCTTTGCAATTTTCTCTGAGAAACTCCTTTCTGATATTGCTCCACTATTTTTCACCTCCTTTCTGGGGGAATAGGTGATCCTTTGCCCATCTTGACTTCTGAGAGACACTGCCACTCTGAGAGGCTCTTTTTATACCTAATCATGTTTCCAATTGACCTAATAAGTTGCAAATTGGTCCTCCAGCTGTTCCTTATATGTACATTTAACTTTTCCGGCCTCTGATTGCTACCTGTCCCAACTTTTTTGAAATGTGTAACTTTCATGAATTCCAAAATGAGCCAATATTTGGCATGACATTTCAAAATGTCTCACTTTCAACTTTTGATATGTTATCTATATTGTATTGTGAATAAAAATAAGTTTAGATTTGTAAAATTATTCCATTCCTTTTTTACTCACAATTTGTACAGTGTCCCAACTTTTTTGGAATTAGGTTTGTAAGTTTAACGTGGCTTAATGCATTAAAACGGTGTTTTTAAAAGACTAAATCACGCGTTAAGTGTTTTCCTCCCATAGAAAACCATTAGACTAAAATGAAAATGCTTAATGTGGCGTAATGCATTAAAACGTGTTTTAAAAAGCTGACCTAACTCAGTAAACATTTTTAATAAAGCATTTCTGTTTACAGACAAGCAGGTTATGGGAGGAAAATGCTTAACGCCTAATTAATCGTGTTGCGTTCGTATTCTGGGCTCATATCTGCTTCTCTGTGAATATAATGCTTTATTAATCATTTGTTTACTGAATTTGGTCTTTTTAAATCACGGTTTTAATGCATAAGTTTCATGTTAAATGCTTTTGAATGTCCCAATGATTAATTTGTGAATTTGACTGGTCCAGATTAAACTTGCAGTAAACATCTCTTGATTCAATTATAGTGCATCAAGTTAACAATAAACAACTGCATTATAGTAAAGGCTTTGTAAAACTGCACAGCATTTTTAGCTTTTTAATCAACATCCTCTGTCCTACACCAACTACACACACATTTCTTATCATGTATGTCTATGAAAGACGATCAAACCAATCAGAGTAGGTATGGGGCTGGGCTGCACGGCTGGGCCCACCCCAGGTGCAGCCCCGCTTCGATCTGCAGGCTGCAGCCGGGTGTACTTGATTTGGCTGGCGATCGAGAGGGGGGTAGGGGGAGGAGAAGCACAGTCGTCCACCACCAGCGACCCATGAAGTCAGGCACACACACACATATACATTCCACTTTGGCCCATTTTTGGCCACACTTTAACATACACTACCGTTCATAAGTTTTTTTTAGTTTAATGGTTTCATGGTTTCTTGGTTTCGTTCATAATCTTTCATGGTTTAAACAACTAAGTGTGATTTCTAAAACCAAGCTTTGTATCAAATGTTTTTACATTTTATTTTCTTACATTTTATTTGTATAAAAAATTAATAATTGTAAATGTTTTTCTATTTAGGTCATGTTTATGTTGATTGAAAATAAACACTAATTTTCAGCAGTTATGGTTTCCTGGTTTGATTTCTCTTTGAATTGCATGGTTTTTGTTGGACTATTATTAATTCATCATTGTCATTAGGATATGTCCCCAAAACCTTCAAACTGGCTGTTATTAAGCCTCTCATCAAAAAAAAAAAAAAAAAAAAAAAAAACACAACTTGACCCCAAAGAACTAGTTAATTACAGACCAATCTCGAATCTCCCTTTTCTATCCAAAATACTAGAAAAGGTAGTATCCTCACAATGATATTCCTTCTTAGAGAAAAATGGTATCTATGAGGATTTCCAGTCAGGATTTAGAACTTATCATAGTACTGAGACTGCTCTGATTAGAGTTACAAATGACCTGCTCTTATCATCTGATCGTGGATATATATCTCTCTTAGTGCTATTGGATCTTAGCTCTGCGTTGACCACAACACTACTGACCACAACATTCTTTTGCATGGACTAGAAAACTTTGTTGGCATTAGTGAAAGTGCATTAGCATGGTTCGAATCATACTTATATGACCACCATCAATTTGTAGCAATGATCAAGAGGTATCATATCGATCACAAGTGCAGTATGGAGTACCTCAAGGCTCAGTACTAGGGCAATTACTCTTCACGCTTTACATGTTACCCTTCTGAGATATCATCAGGAAACATGGTGTTAGCTTTCACTGTTATGCTGATGATACTCAGCTCTATATTTCTTTGTGGCCCGGCGAAACATACCAATTTGAAAAACTAGCGGAATGCATAGTTGATATTAAAAAACTGGACGACGATGACTTGGATTTCTTACTGTTAATTCTGAAAAAAACAAAGGTGTTATTTATAGGACCTAAAAACTCTGCATGTACCATATTTTCCGCACCATAAGGCGCACCGGATTATAAGGTGCAGTCTCAATTACGGGGTCTTTTTCTGTACTTAACCCATACATAAGGCGCACCGTATTATAAGGTGCATGCTAAAACATACGGTCTACAAAAAAAAAAGGTAACGGAAGCAAAACAACTTTATGCTACTATTTATCGATGCTACTATCGATACCGTGCTGTGTCAGCGGGAAATGGTCCGACAGTCAATCAAGCGGAGTGCTTACCAAAGATTTTTACAGATTTTGGAACTCAGTGCACACATAAGGTACACCAGATTGTACTTAACCCATACATAAGGCGCACCGTATTATAAGGCGCATGCTAAAACATACGGTCTACAAAAAAAAAAGGTAACGGAAGCAAATATTTTTTATTATACTCACATTATTTTTTAATCAATCTTCTCCCACAAATCCATCAAAGTCCTCATCTTCTGTGTCTGAATTGAACAGCTGGGCAATTTCACCATCAAACATGCCGGGTTCCCTCTCATCATTGTCGGAGTCAGTCTCGTTGCCAGGTGGCTGTTCAGCAATGACGGCAGTTTTTGCGAAAGCTCGGACAACAGTTAAAGCAGATACCTTAGCCCAGGCATCGACAATCCATTCACATATGGTGGCATAACTCGCCGGGAGCTGCCTCCCAGTCTTAGTAAAGGTGTGTTCGCCGTTTGTCATCCATCGCTCCCACGCCGCTCGCAACTTTACTTTGAATGCCCTGTTTACACCAATATCCAGTGGTTGGAGTTCTTTTGTTAATCCTCCCGGAATGATGGCAAGCTCCGAATTCATTTGTTTCACTTGGTTTTTCACAGTAGCGCTGAGATGGGCGCGCATGGAGTCGTAGATCAACAGGGACGGTGATGCGTGGAAAAAACCATCCGGTCTCTTTACATACAGCTCTCTCAGCCACTCTCTCATTTTCTCCTCGACCATCCAGCCCTTTTGATTGGCCTTAACGATGACTCCGGCTGGAAACTTTTCTTTTGGCAGCGTCTTCCTCTTAAAAATGACCATATGTGGTAGTTTCTGTCCATTACTGTGGCAACCAAGAACAACAGTGAAAGCCGACTTCTCATGCCCCGTGGTGCGTATCGATACCGTGCTGTGTCAGCGGGAAATGGTCCGACAGTCAATCAAGCGGAGTGCTTACCAAAGATTTTTACAGATTTTGGAACTCAGTGCACACATAAGGTACACCAGATTATAAGGCGCACGGCCGATTTTTGATAAAAAATTAAGGCTCTTAGGTGCGCCTTATAGTGCGGAAAATGTACATTTACATTTACTCATTTAGCAGACGCTTTTATCCAAAGCGACTTACAAATGAGAACAATAGAAACAATCAGATCAACAAGAGAACAACAACGGTATACAAGTGCTATGACAAGTCTCAGTTAGTCTAGTACAGAACACGTAGATGGGTTTTTTTTTTTTTTTTAGGTCTATGATAGAAAAGAAAAGGTATAGGTGAGTACTAGTATTAGTTGGTTAAGTGCAGTAATAACCTAGAAATACGGTAATAACCTAGAACACTGTCTAAGACTTGATGGCTGCTCTGTCAATTCTTCATCATCAGTTAGGAACCTAGGTGTGCTATTTGATAGCAATCTTTCCTTAGAAAGCCACATTTCTAGCATTTGTAAAATAAGTCACCGTAGCCACCCGATCCAGTCTGTATCCAGATCAGATGGTCACTGCAGTCACCCGGATCCAGTTTTTATACGGTATAGATGTTGTATGAGAAGTTTGAGTTGGTCTATTAAGGAATGAGTGAGTGCGGAGACCAGGACAACTAGATGAGCCCCAGTTACATATCCCCTGTAAAGACCTTGTCTCAGACGACCACAGGGACAAGACCACAGGAACCAGTTAAGTCCTCTGCACAATGTGACTTTGCTGCAGCCAGGAATTTAACTGCTGGTTTCGTCTGCTCAGAGGAGAACTGGCCCCCCGACTGAGCCTGGTTTTTCCCAAGGTTTTTTCTCCATTCTGTCACCGATGGAGTTTTGGCTCCTTGCCGCTGTCGCCTCTGCTTGCTTAGTTGGGGACACTTCATTTCCAGCGATATCGTTGACTTGATTGCAGAGATACTATTTAAACTGAACTGAGCTGGATGATGACATCACTGAATTCAATGATGAACTGCCTTTAACTGGAAAATTAGTGTTTACTGTTGTCATTTTGCATTATTGGCACACTATTTTCCTAATTAATGTTGTTCAGTTGCTTTGACACAACCTGTATTGTTAAAAGCGCTATATAAATAAAGGTGACTTGACGTGACTTTATAGCATACTAGTTTTAATGTAATAGCAATCACTAGGTCTATTATAACTGTTGCTGCTTAGCAACTGTGTACATTTTTGTAAAGAGCATCACACAACATGTTATTATACTTATTATAAGCTTTCTGGTATTTAATGAATAGGGCCTATAAAACATTATGCATGCTGTAGTCTAGTGCACCATCTAGTGTCATAATCAAGACTATTCCAAAAATAAAAGTAAAAGTTTAGTGCATTACAGCACTTCTGATGTAGACACAATGGACACTCACATCATGATTGAATATTAAAAATAATTATTGCTGAAAAAACTCACATTTGACTCGTTATGAGAGAATCAGTTCTGTTTGAATAGCATTTACTGGATCAAATGAAAGTTCCCCTCCTTTTTAGTGTTTTATGTGGGTTAATGCACTTTAAAGACAAAACATAAAAACATTCAAAAATACTGTATTCAAATATTATACCTCACAATAAAATATATAGAACAAATATATGAAGATTATATACAGGTGCATCTCAATAAATTAGAATGTCATGGAAAAGTTCATTTATTTCAGTAATTCAAATCAAATTGTGAAACTTGTGTATTAAATTAATTCAGTGCACACAGACTGAAGTAATTTAAGTCTTTGGTTATTTTAATTGTGATGATTTTGGCTCACATTTAACAAAACCCCACCAATTCACTTTTTCAACATTAGAATACTTCATAAGACCAAAAAAAAAAAATAATAATAATTTTTAGTGAATTGTTGGCCTTCTGGAAAGTATGTTCATTTACTGTACATGTACTCAATACTTGGTAGGGGCTCCTTTTGCTTTAATTACTGCCTCAATTCGGCGTGGCATGAAGGTGATCAGTTTGTGGCACTGCTGAGGTGGTATGGAAACCCAGGTTTCTTTGACATTCAGTCCCTCCAGGATTTTGCAATTCTGTGATCGCTGAATTTATGGCAAAATCAAGCAAACTCCGCAATTTTCACAAAAGTTTGCAAATTTTCATAATTGCCGCAGATCTTCCGCAGATTTTGGGCTTAGACGCGTCCCATGACGTCATTTTAATGCGCATTCAGGCCCTGCCTACACTAGTGCGTTTTCATTTTAAAACGGCATTTTAGAATTAAAACTTTGGGTTTTGAGTTTTCATTTTAAGTCGTTTTTTTGAGATTTTATGCGTCTACACTAAACATCCTATCACGCATGTCACGTGGCCATTCATGCAGGCACAGCCATAGATATGAATAGGTAGATTTCCTATTATTTAGCTCACGGACACGTCTACGTGCTTGGAGCGATCAAATGGTGGTGCGTTTTCATTTTAAAACGGCATTTTAGAATTAATGATTTTATTGTTTACACAGTTGTCAAGGATACGCAGCGTGAATGTGGGCAGCTACACCATCATTTTCAAAAGTTTTGGTCTGTTTACACTGAAACGCAACCCCAGAGTTTTCAAATTAAAATGGGGTCTGCAGCGTTTTCAAAAGTCTCAGTTTTCAAGGGTCGAAAATGCCGGAGTAGTGTAAACGATAGGCGAAACCAAGGGCGTAGAAACTGGGGGGACATGTCGCATTTGTTCCCCAAAAAATTATTCTGCGGAGGAGAAAAATATTTGATTTTGAAATTTTTAACTCGCATGCTTTTATTTTGAAAGCGCAACACAGCTTATTGTCATTGTTTCGCCCCCTCAACAGCTCAGGCTGTTTGGGAAGTGGGAGTTTTGCAGCTGGCGAGTGGCGACAGATGTTAAGATGAAAAGACTAAGTCTAAGATTAAGTAATTTCTTTACCATGGGGAAGAAAAGAAAGAAAGGAAATGTGAGTTGGTAATAATTTTGTCCTGGACGATAATTATATTTTCTAACGTTAGACTTATTGATGTTAAGCTGATGTTGTGATTCGACATCTAACGAGTTTACTCTTGCTAGGTAAACGTTGTTACTATTAATGTTACTAGCCAACATTGGCTGGTGAATATGGCGGACTTTCCAGTAACGTAATGGACAAAAGCGATTTGACACAACAGTATTTAAGATGATTGTACAAGGCTCGAAACGTTGACCATTTTGGTCACAAATGCTCCTTAAATTTAATCTGTGCGATTAAAAAAAAAAAAATTGACTGATGCCAAAGCCTTATTTGATCGAAATAGAATGACTGACAGTGTAGTTAATTTATTACATATTTCTGTTCAAACCGTTAACGGATCTGTCAGGTTTCCGATATGCCCCCCCCCACAACATTAAACTCAGTCCTACATCCTTGGGCGTAACCGTAGCAAAAGTTATGCGTTTTAAAACGAAAACACACTAGTGTAAACGGGGCCTCAGTCAAAGAAAGGTTGTTTCTCAGTTCCAAAAACGGAACAAACAGCCTTGCGTTCTCATCATGACCGATTTACAAGAGCTACATTGGATAAACGAACCGAAAGCAGAAAGAATCTGCGCTACTCATATGTGCTACACAGCACAAACCGTTTATCTGCTCGAGCCGGAGCCATGGGTTGATCTCGATCACGCAACACTGTACACAGCATTGGGAGATACATTGAAGGAAGCAGTCAAATTCACCACAGAATCAATTACATCTTTCTGAAAAACATTCAAGTTCAGTGCAGAATTCTTTTAAAGCTGATATCAGAACAAACGCCACTGATGTGGAAACCAGGAAAAACATTGTTCAATAAACAAATTACCACCATTCACCATGGACTGAACAGTAAAACTACAGGAACAAACTTGTGGCAGAAATGGTCTAATGTTTGAGTGATTTTAAATGCTTCACACAACTTTTCCCAGCACTTCAAAGCTTTTAAATATTACCGAATTTGACAGTGATTTTTAATGTGACAATATTGGTTTATCATTCATATGTTTCCCCCAGTTATAAAGAAAACACTTATTTAAAAATATAAAGATATTAACACTAGTAGAAGTTAACACTAGTAGATGCCTGCAGACACTTTTAATTCCACCACTGACTGCAAGCTGCAACTCCCGCAGATCAGTCTGTGGAGCTCCACATTAAGTTGAGCACACTGCTGTTTCCAGCGTGAGATCTACGAGATCCTGACCTCAGCATTCATAGGCTTGTAATAGTGAAATAACTGGCTAATAACACTAACTGAACTCTGGTGACACAAAGATAACGGACTCTCATCTGAGCTGATCAGCAGTCTAACAGCACTGGTCAAGGTCAAAATGACAGATGGCCAATCAAATCTATGAAGGCAGGCGGTGCATGTTACACAGTTGTAAAAAGTACTCAAATTTTAAACACAGATACAGAACTGTGCAACTGGAAATCATACTTAACAGGAGAGAGAAAAAAAAAAAAAAAAAAAAAAAAAAAAAAAAAAAAAAGAAGAGAAAGAAATAAACACTGATTGCAGCCCATGAGGCAGATGCATGTGTCACTCTTGACCAGCTGAAGAACCTCCATGAGAAAACAAAAATACAAAAAGTTTGCAGAAGGTGTACAAAACAGCTGGTGCCATTTGAGTCCTCATGACAAAGTGGTATTTTGTGTAAAAAAAAAAAAAAAAAAAAAAAAAAACCCCACACACCTCTTCAAATCAAGCAATTTTCTTTATTTCAGAGAAGGAGGGAGAGAGAGACAGAAAATCTTTCTAAACTGTCATAGCAAAAAGGGTACAAGTGCCATATGAATAAAGCACCTAATTGAAAAGATCCAGTAGGTGTTATTCAAAATTCCTATAATTTCAAAGAAAACAATTTCCCTGACCACATCAACATTTGCCCGGTCCACGGCCCTGGCCTTGACCCTGGCCCTGACCCATGCCCTGACCCATGCCTTGACCCTGGCCCATGCCCTGACCCTGGCCCATGCCCATGCCTTGACCCAGGCGCATGCCTGACCCTGGCCCTGGCCCATGCCTTGACCTATGCCTTGACCCTGGCCCATGCCCTGACCCATGCCCTGACCCATGCCTTGACCCTGGCCCTGACCCTGGCCCATGCCCATGACCCTGACCCTGACCCTGGCCCATGCCCCTGACCCATGCCTTGCCCCTGGCCCCATGCCTTGACCCATGCCCTTGACCCATGCCCTGACCCATGACCCTTGACCCTGGCCCATGCCCTGGACCCATGCCTTGACCCCCTGGCCTGGCCCATGCCCTGACCCATGCCTTGACCCTGGCCCATGCCCTGACCCATGCCCATGCCTTGACCCTGGCCCTGGCCCATGCCCTGACCCATGCCCTGGCCCTGGCCCTGGCCCATGCCTTGACCCTGACCCTGGCCCTTGACCCTGGCCCATGCCCTGACCCTGGCCCTGGCCCATGCCCTGGCCCTGGCCCATGCCCTGGCCCTGACCCTGGCCCCATGCCTTGACCCTGGCCCATGCCCTGACCCTGGCCCTGACCCATGCCCTGACCCTGGCCCATGCCCTGACCCTGGCCCATGCCCTGACCCTGGCCTTGACCCTGGCCCATGCCCTGACCCTGACCCTGGCCCATGCCCTGGCCTTGACCCTGGCCCTGGCCCATGCCTTGACCCATGCCTTGACCCATGCCCTGACCCTGGCCTTGACCCTGGCCCATGCCCTGACCCTGGCCTTGACCCTGGCCCATGCCCTGACCCTGGCCTTGACCCTGGCCCATGCCTTGACCCTGGCCCTGGCCGCTTGGTTCACTGCATGCACGGCCACGAGTGGTAGGGCAACACTTCTGTGTGGCAGGACACTGGCCATCGTCGACACAGCTTTTAGCACACAGTGGAATGTTCTTCGGGTCAGGATATTGACCAGTCTTCACTGCATGGACACAAATAGTCAACTTTAGTTTGTGCATATGGTCTATATGCCACATCAATATACAGCACAAAAAACACGTAATGCATGAATAGCAAGTTTTACCGACAGAGTGAATTATAGTCCAGGTATTATTGCCATTTATTCTGTAAAGCCATTCTGAGTTTAAAACTTATCTTAAGGGATGAATTCAAACCTACTTTAGACAAGAATAACAAAAAGGACAAAATGTATTACTTCATCAACTACTGACCAAAAATATTAGATTATGTATTCACACACTTTTGGAGGACCACTAGCATCCATTATAAACTGAAACTCACTGGAAACAGGCTCACAGTGAAATTGAGAACATTTACCTCCTCTAGAGCGGTCTCTATCAGAAGAACATCCTCGATGGGACAGCAGGCCCGTCAGCTTCCCAAGGCATCTCGAACCTTAATAAGTTACATATTTATCTTTAAAATTTAAAGCACTTTAAAACCTACTACCTACTCCAAATCCTACATTCAAAGAATGAGAACCACTTATTTCTGCATTTCTTCAGGCTGTGTAATGATGTCAACAAACATTCTTACCTAGAGTAGCGTCTGTTATGCTCAAGTATCCGAACAGACACAATGCAACAGCAATAAAGAAACAATGCACTCGAGCTGTCATCCTCCTGACCTACGATCTCACAATGATTTCTGCTGGAAAATGTACTGAACTGGTGTATTGGAAGTTCAGCGGACAACGAAGCAAACCAAACTAAAATGTGTTGCTGTAACATCAACCTCTGTAAAATGGGGTTTTAAAGATCCAAGGAGATCAGGTCAACTCCAACCCTGATCAAACTCACCTGTCTCTAGCTTTCTAGTAATCTGCATGGAAGGCCTTGATTAGTTTGTTCAGGTGTGTTTGATTGGGGTTGGATGAGCTGAATGCTGCATTCAAACCATTTTCATAATTATTAAGTTAGCCTAATTACAAGAGGACTGTGTGTTCCTATGGTGACACTATCAACTGCGAAATGAATCTGCAATGGTCAGGTGGTACAGCGATCATATTGTGGTGCAATAGGTGTGTCCGACTTCATGCAGTGCTGTGCAGACCTAAACAGTGTGTGCGGGTGTTGTGCCGAAATTGGTGACCTAGTGAAAACTGTTACCAGGGCTAAATGTCTTAATACTATAGAAAACGTCCATTGGACAAACTAGATATTGTCACAAGCATCTAAATGCTTATAAGAAATGAAACATTAATGCTGCTGCTGTCTGCTAATATGTTAGCCTACTACTAAGCATGGTTTCCTTATGAGATGTTTAGCACTTGTTATGTATAACATATTCTGATTATCTGATAAATGTAGGTATTTATTCTTATTACTGTTTACTTTAATTACCCAAGATCCCACAGTTTGCTCCTTAAAAATGCATGAGTTGGTTAGGGTCACTGAATCTGACAAGTCAAAAAATCATAGCTAGAAATGTTGCCACTCTTAATTTCATAATAACTGACTATGAATGTTAAATAAAGTGGCTCATGTGATGTGTGAGCCCCTCTTCTTTCTATTTTATAAAGCATATTTATCAGATATAGTATGGTATGATAGGTCAAAATTATTACTACCAAAATGTTACCCCTCAAGTCTGTTATTCAAATTTATTTGAGTGATGTAAAGATTTTTCCTGCAGTTTTATTCTTGTTGTCTTTCATGTAACAGTCACCAATTTATTAGACATTACCATTACCGAAAAAAAAAGCTCACTTAGCTTTGATTTTGATTTTTTATTTTTTACATTACCATTTTAAACATTTGTTTCCTGTTGCACCTGCTGAAATAACCCACTGTTAAAAAAAGGGGGAAAATAGTTGCTTAAAATTTTAAGTAGCCTACAATCAACTTGATGTATATAATATACAATAAATCAAGCTGTGTAAGTCATTTAAACTTTAATTACATTAAACTGACTTAATGCATGCAAGCTGTCACCGGCAGCAAGTTTAGTTTTACTTTTCTTTTTGTTTTGTTTTCATTTTGAAAGCTTTGTGTTTACCTCACGTTATGCCATGGAGGCTGTCTTTTATTTTTTATTTTTTTTTGATTGCTCAATGTTTGCTAAACGTTCTGTTATTTATTAGTCATTATATAGCCTAATATAGCATGTAGTGTAGCGCTATGCCATACCACATCTTATTTGTTTTTGTTAATTAACATTTTGTAAGCTCGTTTGTCATTGAATCTTCTTGTTTTATTGTTGTTGGGCATTTTAATTAAAAATAACAATGAATCCATCCTTTTTTTGTCTTAAAATGTGAAAGGTGTATAGATGTCGGCTATGCAAAACCAACAATTAGCCTATCTTTTATTGTATAAAAGTGAAAAAGATTGCGAAATTGAAAGTGAAAGCATCCAAAGCCTGTTCACAAAATTCAAATCACAAGTAATAATACTGATGAAAAAGAAGGGTTGAATGTTAACCACTTTTGTTTCCATATAACTATAAACTATGATAAAAGTTCTTCAGCATGCATTGATTAATAGCATGTTGTAGCAAAAAACAAACAAACAAGCAAACAAACAAACAAAAAAACGCACTTGTGGGACCAACTGAAAAAGTTGGTGCAAAAGAGTGACCGATGGAAAGAATGAGTCTGGAGACCTGAATTGCCCATCTCCCCGTCAGTGATCTAGCACCCCCTCAGCAACTGTGGTCAAAATTCTCTGGCGCCGTTCTGGTTCGATACATCGATGTGTTTTTGAAAAGCGAAAATTAAGTTTTTCCAACTCTAAACCTAGTCCCCAAGTAAATTAGGTTATTAAATAAAAAACTAGCAAAACAAGTTGTGTGGTGTCCCCATCACTTTTTAAAGCAAAGTAACGCCACTGCTAAGATGCACCTGCATACAGCTATGCTGAAGAAGATTATGCCGAGCACAGGACACATGCAAAAACTGAGTTGGGAAAGCCATTTGATTGAATTCTAGAAAATGCTAAATAATTGTAATGCTCAGGCAAACCGCTATAGAGTTGGCGAAACCCAGCTACATTTGACTGAAACATTAAGTGTGTTTTGGGTCATGTCTTTTGAACAGGTCCAGCTGGGACCATTCGACTGACATTATCGCAGCATGGGCAACAGACCTCTTTCAAGTGATTTGAAATAATGCAAACTGATCCATGATCCCTGAACATTATGAAAAAAAACATTATGTCATTCATGATGCTTGCACCTCAATGTTGAAGACCAAAATAGTTGACTTGAAGTGGTGTTGTTAACTCACTACAGATTCAACATAGAAATATAAATGAGTTGTGTTTTAAGTTAAACATTATTTTTTACAACCATGACTTTTAAACATTTTGTTTAAATGTATTTTTAGAATTTTTTGTTTAGTATTTGGGTTGTTATTTTTGTTTAGTTTTTTTGTTGTTGTACCAAACTTTAATTTACATTCAAAAATGTTTATCTCAAGATACAAAATACCTATTTACATTTAAGAATTCAAGGTGCTTACTACTGTCTTTGAAGGCCTGCAGGTGTACAGATGCTGTGTATATCCATTGCCACTCTCTGTCTGTCCTCCTAGACGTGAACATACCTCTGTTAGCAATATCTGTTTCTCTGGGTTAAAGCATAACAATTATAAAATTAGATCCTTATTTTAAGAAAGATTGTTTCTATGTCTTATGTTATTTTCTACTGGAACAATTTCTTTAATAATGTAAGTTGGACTCAAGTTTGGTCATTACCTCAAAAATTCCTCCTTACAAATAAGATTCAGGAAATCTCATATAAATCCTTCATAGGGGCCACCTGATTCAAAGGTTTCCTACAAAAATTGATGACCTCAGTATTGATTTAAACTGCTATTTTCTGTGAATGCACAAACTTTCAAAGAATTCAACTAATTGCCAATTGGTCTTGCCTTAAGAGCGTGCATATTTTTGAATGCTGTGTCTCATTTTGTTTCTGAGAATCATTTACTGAACCTCTGGATTTGGGGTTTTTATATTAACGTCGCTCTTAAAAAAGGATGTTGTTTTTTTTATGTGATTATTATTTAGTTTCATTGTAAATGCTCACTTTTGAACAAATGTAACTGTCACAAAAGGGCCAATTGTGATAAAAGTTCTTCAGCATGCCAGTGATTTAATGGCATCTGTGTGTGCAACAACACACAACCCATAACAAACAAACAAAAAAACGACCTTCTGTGACAAACTGAATTCGGCTTTGGTGCACAAAGAGCTCACCGATGGAAAGAATGAGTGTGGAATGTTAATTGTCCCCAACCCCCGTTCGTGATCTGGAATCACCCCCTCAAAACGTGTTTGCGTTCACACAGAAGGCACTTCGGCTGGTTCCGGTACATCGATGGTTGTGAAAGGGGAAAATTAGCACAGTACACATAAACTCGCATAACCTAGTTATTTAGGACCATTAAGTTTTAAATCAACCACAATAGCATCAAAATAGTGTGGTGTCCCCAACACTTTTCAAAGCAAAGTATTCGCCAAATGCTAAGAGTGACCTGCATGATGACATGCTTAAGAACATTTTGCCGTGCAACAGGACACATTTTAATGTTGGGTGAGTGTGGTTTCAGAGATCATTTGTGTGTCTATATGAAAAAGCATGTAAATAATTGCTAATGCTAAATGAACCGCTTTTAGTTGCGTCGCTCAGCTTACCCAGCTGGCATTGATGACATTAACTCTAAAATGTTGTTGAAATAATGAATCAAAGTCAAATAAGTTAAAACATCTAACAATAAACATGCAGAAACAACGTTGAACACCATTACTAGTTGAAGTGGTGTTTTTAACTCACTACGGAGTGGCAATTATAAAGGCTAAAAAAAATGAGTTGTAAGGTAAAAAAAAAAAAAAAAAATTTTTTACAACCATGATATTTCTAAAATTTTATCACTTTATAATCAGTAGAACAATAGTGTTCGAGTAGGAAGTTCCAAACTCTGCTTAACAGATGACTGTGGAAAAAGATGTTGATAGATGAAGAATGATAGCACAACGTTGAACAGTCATTTCAACTGTTGAATAAAATGTTTAAATGTCGTGAAAACGCTATTCTTGGAATAACTTTTTCTGTGGAAATACAGCCAATGAATTTCTTTATAGAAATAAGTCTTTATAGTAATTGGGTTGTTATTAGTGAATCAGTTATTTAATAATGTACATTTAAAAATGTTTATCTTAGTAATACAAAATCACCTATTATATTGAGAAATAATTCAAGGTGCTTACTAAGGCAAAACCTGCAGGTGTACAGATGCTGTGTATATACATCCACACTCTCTGTCTGTCCTCCTAGACGTGAACATACCTCTGTTAGCAATATCTGTTTCTCTGGGTTAAAGCATAACAATTATAAAATTAGATCCTTGTTTTTAAGAAAGATTGTTTCTATGCCTTATGTTATTTTCTACTGGAACAATTTCTTTAATAATGTAAGTTGGACTCAAGTTTGGTCATTACCTCAAAAATTCCTCCTTACAAATAAGATTAAGGAAATCTCATATAAATTAATTCATAGAGTTTATCCTACAAAGGTATTCCTACAAAAATTTAAAATGGATATTGATTTAAAATATTCTTTCTGTGAATGCTCAACTGAAAGAATTTCTCATTTGTTTTGGTCTTGCCAATATACCCAGTATTTTTGGAATAATGTGAAGATTTTCATCATAAAACATTTTCTTTATCTTACAAACATGTGATTTGGGGTTTTTATATTAAGGATCGCTCTTTAAAGGATGTTGTTTTTTTTATAAATTTTATTTTATTTCTATGTAAATTTCACATTCACAAATGTAAGTTTACAAAAGGCAATTTTGATTGTGGTTCATTCACACTGCCAGTGATTTTCCGGAATCTGTGTGTGCATTCACACACATCCCATAAAGATCCCGTAAAGACACGTGACATCACGATATTCTGGCTTTTGTTCACACAGAGCTCATTCCGGGACTGAAGTTTGCAATGTTACTTGGTCCCCAACCCGGGATCGATCCTGGAATCAATCCCGGAACGTGTTTGCGTTCACACAGAAGGCACTTCGGCAATTTTCCAGGACCAATGTGGAGTGTGAAAGGGGCTTTAATCTAGCACAGTACACATAAGTACACATAAGTTATTTATTTAGGGACCATCACCTGTTTGTTCATCAACCACATTCATCAAAATAGTGTTTATGTTCAACAGAAGAAAGAAACTCATTCAAACAACTTGAGAGTGAGTAAATGATGACACCGTTTACATTTTTGGGTGCATTTTGGCTGTTTTTAATTTGTGAGTGTGTTTCAGAGATCAGTTGTGTGTCTATATGACTAGCATGTGGTTAAAGAGCTTTTTTAAATGATTCGTTTTTAGTTGAGCTCAGCTATTTCTGATTATAAACTCTAAAATCATGACAAAATGAATCAAGTCAAATAAGTTAATGGCATCTATCACATTAACATGCAGATTATTATTATTATTATTATTATTATTATTATTATTATTTTTCCCATTATAAGAAAGTGGCAATTATAAAGGCTACATATTTCATGTAAGGTAAAAAAAAAAAAAAAAAAAAACCTTTACAAAATGATATTTCTAAATCTTATCACTTTATAAGAATCTCACACCAGTGTTCAGTAGGAAGTTGAGGAGCTCTTTTAACAGATGACTCTGGAAACAGATCTGAGAAAGAAAGATTAGCACAGTTAACAGTCATTTCGACTGTTAAGACAAAATGATTTAAATGGAATCAAACAAACTTTTTCTGTTCAAATGCAGACAATCATTTTCATCACACAGTGATGACATTCTGCAATACAAACATTTCATGAAAACACAAATTAAATTAAATGAAATTACACTAAAATACAGCACAGCTCAACATGCTTTGAAATCTGAGAAAGACAAGAAATGGAAGGAAACAGATAATGCGAAGTAGTGAAACTTTACCGTTAATGCCCCACAGGCCTTCATCTTGCTCGCATGAAAATATAGCTTGGCAGTAAAAAGGCAGAATGTTACACTTTACACTTCTACACATAACAATTCTTACAACAAAGTACAAAGAAAAACAGCACATTACACATATTTGGCTTTATTTATTTATTTATTCATTCACTGAACATCTTGCCAGAACATTGGCTAAAGTTCAGAACCAGCAATAAAGAGATAGTCCTGCACTGTTCATGTCTGGATACCTTTAGCGGCATTACCTACTGGACAAACCTCAAGCAATCTGGTAATGGCTTGCTTTGTTTAAACGTTTGGTATTGCCACACTATTTCTCCATTTGTGATGAGAATTTGAGATAAACATCTTCCAAATTTTTCTTCATTTCCTACCTTCCGTTTATGTACCCTTTTAGTAAAACTATTAAAATAATAAATATCATGCTTTTCTATTAGCCACAGATTGAACATCAGTCAGATGAGGGGGCATCTTATTAACATCATTCTTCGCAGAGTCTCTGTCTTACGCAGTCTCTGAATATTTTTTTTTTCTTCTCTGATGTCTTCTTCATGTAAAGATTTATAATCTTTTTAAATTCAATTCAAGTTTATTTGTATATCGCTTTTTACGATACAAATCATTGCAAAGCAACTTTACAGAAAATTAAGTTTCTACAATATTTAGTAGTAGCTTATCAGTAATGACTGTCGGTTTATGTGCATACGGCAGAAATGTTCAGAAAAATTAATAAAAGACATAAACAAACAGGCGATTAACACTATTAACAGCAATTATGCAATCAAACTTATAGCAAAATGTGGTAGTTCTGTATGTTGTCTCTGGGTTAGCATCATCTGAGGTCCTCTGAGGGGCTGGCATCATCTCTTCTCAGGTGTTCTGGATCCAGACTGGGGCTTGTGTAAATCCTAGTTACCATGGGATGTAAATCCCATGGCAAAACAGAGAAAAAAATTGAGACATAATTAGCGTAGCTGCTGTTCCAGCCAAGTAAAATTAATTAGTTTAACCCAAGCTAAAGAATAATAATGCGCATTTGATCAGATATAACTGCAGTCCAAAATTATGAGATGCAACTAACTGATGTAACTGATACGGAACTTAATAGGTAGCCAGTGCAGAGACTGTAAAATTGGGGTAATATGATCATATTTTCTTGACCTGGTAAGGACTCTAGCCGCTGCATTTTGGACTACCTTGTAGCTTGTTTATTGAAGATGCAGGACAACCCCCTAGCAGTGCATTACAATAGTCCCAGTCTAGAGGTCATGAATGCATGAACTAGCTTTTCTGCATCAGGAACAGGTAACATGTTTCGTAGCTTGGCAATGTTTCTAAGATGGAAGAATGCTGTTTTTGTAACATGGGAAATATGATTTTCAAAAGATAAGTTACTGTCTAATATAACACCCAGATTTTTGACAGTAGAGGAGGAAGTAACAGTACATCCGTCTAATTGCAAATTGTAATCTACGAGATTCTGTGTAATGTTTTTTGGTCCAATAAGTAATATCTCTGTCTTATCTGAATTTAATAAGAGAAAATTATTGGTCATCCAATCTTTTACATTTTTAACACACTCTGTTAGCTTAGATAATTTTGAAGTTTCACCTGGTCTTGTTGAGATATATAGTTGAATATCATCAGCATAACAGTGGAAACTAATCCCGTATTTTCTAATGATATTACCAAGGGGCAACATGTATATTGAAAATAGCAGAGGACCTAGGACAGATCCTTGTGGCACTCCATATTTTACTGGTGATAAATGAGATGACTTCCCATTTAAATAAACAAAGTGGTAACGATCGGACAAGTAGATCTAAACCATCTTAAAGCCCTGCCCTTGGATACCTGTATGGTTTTGTAATCTATCTATGAGTATGTCGTGATCTATGGTGTCAAACGCAGCACTAAGATCAAGTAAAACTAGCAATGAGATGCAGCCTTGGTCTGATGCAAGAAGCAAGTCATTTGTAATTTCAACAAGTTCAGTTTCTGTGCTATGATCGGGCCTGAAACCCGACTGAAATTCTTCATATAGAGATAATTTTTTTGCAGGTAGGAGCACAATTGAGCAGACACAACTTTTTCTAAAATTTTAGACATAAATGGTGTAACCATAAAATAAAGTGTTACCCAAAATATATAACATTTAAAAGATTCTGCTTGCACAATCAATCTCAATTTTGTACAGTCAGTTCTATGTAATACTTGCTGTTTTTTCCTGAAGTTGATTTGTTTTTTACACGTACGTAAATCACATAAGCAGCTGCTGCAGCCATGACCAAAAGAAAAGCAGCACCACCAATAACAGCAGCATATATTCCTACTACATCACCTGAAGGTGGACCTGAACCTAAAAGAGATAAAGACACACAGTCATCATTACTAGAGATCAACTGATAATCAACTTTACCAGTACTTTTGACTGACATCTACACCTTTCTACTTTCAGCAGAAAGTCGTGTGATATTGATGAATTTAGCCTGATGTATATTTATTTATTTATTTATTGATTATTATTAGCAACAGTGGCTTACATAGGAAAATTATGCATTTCTCACAAAAAAATCTTACAATTGACTACAAAATTGTAAAATTCATAGTTTGACAAAACTCATTGTGACAAATATCTGTTGCTTTGATTTGCATGTGAAGATGATGGAGATGATCAACAGTGAAACATTTGCAGTAGGATTTAAGTGTTTCAAACTGTTTTCTAAGGCACTGAATGACTGAATTACACTCACCTGAGACAGTAACACTGAAGCTCCTTATAATGCTGGGTATTCTCATGTTGATCTGCAGTTCATAATCTCCAGAGTCTGTGGCTCTGTTGTGATGGTCAGAGATCCAGTCTGATGATCCAGCTGCAGTCTGTCTCTGAATCTCTCTTCACACTGAACATCTGTACAGATCTTACTCTGATCTCCAGTGATTTCAGCACACTGAACATCTGTACAGATCTTACTCTGATCTGCACTGATTTCACCAGTATGGTCATCATTAAAATGCCATGTTATTAAATAATTTGAGTTTTTTATTACTGACTTTCTCTTCATTTCATCTCGTTCAGCAGCAAAAACACCTGAAACACAAACCAACAGCTGCTGGAGGAACTTTTTGTGGACAAAAACACACAAACAAACAAAACTACACTGTGGGTAAGAAAGCGATTATGCATGCTTTTTCTTAACTTTAAGTCTGAAAAGCAACATATGGCCAAGGTTTTTTTTTTTAAATTTTCTTCAAATCCTCATGAAAACAGAAAATAAGTGAGGTGAAAAGATGATCAGTAATATAATTAGAAGCATTAGAAAAAAAAACAGATGTATATTTTATGAAACAAAACTGTCAGAACTAACAAATCAGTGATTTAAATGGTTTATCATTCAGTTTAATTATGAACAATGAGACAACAGTCCAAATTCCACTTTAACAGAGTTAAATGTGAATTATTAATAGTTATAATTACGGCTTTTTTGATGCACTTCCATTGTGTTAAAGGATTTAGTCAACAGTTTTTGCAGTGCTGAGCACTTAAAACCAGACATGTCGTCGTTAAACACATAATCAAACCAGTGAATCAGATGCATTTAAACTGCACATAAGAGTTTTGTTCATTGTACATTCACTAACTCACAAACGCTCTCATTTTGAACTACAAAGTCTGCATCCAAGAGCTATGGATAAGATCTGTTTTGGCAGGGTACTGAAGTAAGAAACCAACAAGGCACACCTTAATCAAATACTTGTGCTGTTTGAGATGCTTTCATATGGCAGATGCATTCCAGAATGACAGCAAGTACATCTGCTAAATTTTCATTCCATTGCATTGACTGACAAAGTGCAACGTCACTGTTTTGATGTACTAATACATAAATAAGCTATTAATTCATTCAGAAACTTAAGGTTTTTTTTATTTTTTATTTTTTTTTTATGAAAGACCTATTATGCCTTTTTTCATAGTCTTGATTTTGTTTTTATGACCAAATGTTCAAAAGCTTCTTTTTCACATTTTTGGATTTGTTACACACTCTATGTCTCTATGAAGCCCCGCCTTTTGAAAAGCGCAGTGTGCTCTGATTGGCCTGGCAGGACCAGTGTGTTGTGATTGGTCAACTGTTTCGACAAATATGATTTGTCAGTCTTGAGTGTCACTACTTTAATAAAACAGTTTTTTTTAAATTGTTTGGTTTTTTTGAAAATTTTTTTTTTCGATCCTGTCACTGTTGCGGCTGTTCATCAGTAGTTTATAAACTCCAGCGTCTGTAGTTCTGATGTTTGTGATGGAGAGATCAGCCGTGTGACTGTTCAGCTTCAGTCTGTCTCTGAATCTCTCTTTACACTGATCATCTGTGCAGATCTTACTGTGGTTATAATAATTTCTGCTATGCGAATGCTATTAAAATACCATCTAATTCTGTCTTGTTGAGTCATTTTAACATCAGTGTGTAGAGCGACTGAATCTCCCTCCATCACTGACAGACCATCTGTATCAACACCAAATGCATCTGAAAAAGAAACGAACAGCTCATTCAAAAAGCATTTTTTTGAGTACTGCTGTAAAAATTGTCACAGTTGCACTCAGTTTTGTTTGCTTTGCCATTTTGCTTAACTGTTTTGTCACTAATCACCTAATTTGCTTTTGTATTTAAGGGGATAGTTCACCCAATGATTCAAATTTTGTCATTGAATAAATGTCGTTTCAAACCCGTAAGACCTTCGTTCATCTTAGGAACACAAATTAAGATATTTTTGATGGAATCTGAGAGCTGTCTGACCAGCCCATAGACAGCAACTCAACTGAACTATATATATATATATATATATATATATATATATATATATATACAGTATATATATATTATATATATATATATATATATATATATATATATATATATATATATCATATTGTTTATTCAACATTTTGTCTCCTCCTCATCACCCTAGCACCATTTTTGGAGAAGATCCGCTGGACGTAAACAGCATATGATGTTCTGTGTCAGCTGTGTCATGCTGGAGTCTGTTTCCTATGTTGTGTGATTTGATCTGAACGTAAACAGTGTATCTGTGTGACACAGCTCAAGTCAAGTTGAGCTTTATTGTCGTTCCACTACATGTGTGGACATACAGTGGAAAGAAATGTCATGCCTCACAGGACCACGGTGCTACATAAATACAGACATACAACAATGAAGTAAAACAGTATAAACATATACACAACTACCCTACTTACAGATTTTGACTATAAATATACTATATATAAATGTTTCCCTATACATAAACTAAAAAAAAATACAGACTATATGAATGCTTTACATAATACTGTAGAAACATCGTAAGCCAAGCAGCGGACTGGGGAACAGTGCAAGATTATTTGTAGTGCATGAGCATGTAAACATAAACATCTTTTTTTTGGGGATTATGTACACACACAGCAGTGTGTGTGAAAAGTGTCTGATGCACATAGAGGAGAGTGTGTTACTACAGGTGGTTTGTACAGGCCCACTCACCTGTGTGTAGTACACTTCAAATTGTACACACAAAAAAAGAGAGTTTCAGACAGTTTTTCTGTGATGTGGTTGGGAGGGTTTGGGGGGTGGAGGAGGTGAGATGGTCCATGTTTCAGGAGGTAGGGGGTTTGTGTGGGAATTCAGAGAAGGGTGGGGGTGGTTTGAGTTCAGGGCTCTCACAGCCTGTGGGAAAAAGCTGTTGAGCAGTCTGGCGGAGCGGGCTCTGATGCTCCTGTACTATCTCCCTGATGGTAGGAGCTGGAAGAGACTGTGGGAGGGATGGGTGGGGTCCTTCACAATACTGCTGGCTTTGCTGGAGCATCGTGTGAAGAAAATGTCCAGAATGGAGGGGAGAGGGACACCGATTATCTTTGCAGCTGTGTTCACTGTCCGCTGGAGGGTCTTTTGGTTTGCTGCACTACAGTCCCCATACCAGACAGAGATGAAGCTGGTCAGCATGCTCTCAATGGGTCCCCTGTAGAATGTGGTGAGGATGGGTGGAGGGAGACTTGTTCTTTTCAGCTGGCGGAGAAAGTGTGCTGTTGTGCCTTCTTGGAGAGTGACATGGTGTTGGTGGTCCAGGTGAGATCCTCTGTGATGTGCACCCCCCAGGAATTTAATGCTGCTGACTTGCTCAATGGTCAGTGGGGGGTTGTCAACAGAGTTTCTTCCTTAGTCCATCACAACCTCCGTTGTCTTATTCACATTACACCTGTTGTTAGTGCCACACCATTCAGCCAGCTGTGCCATTCTGTAGTGCGTTTCATCTGTTGCTGATGTGACCTACCACATGAGTGTCATCCGCAAAACTTGATGATGTGGTTGGAGCTGAAACTTGGCAGTGCAGTCGTGGGTCAACAGCGTGAAGAGCAGTGGGCTGAGCACACAGCCTTGTGGGCACCT